>NW_024499240.1:5072190-5526555 GCF_017590055.1 Onychostruthus taczanowskii | reverse complement strand
TAAGAGCTTTGAAATGGGGTCGTGCCCGGCGCCCGGCGGGGGCCGCTCCGGACCGCTGCCCCCGCCGCCCGGAGAGAGGCCGCCGCCGCCCGTCAGAGACCCGCCCGGCCGCTCAGGTGGGGAGCGGGGACGGGCAGAGGGTGCTTTGGGCGGGACAGGTGGCACGGGGAGAGGGTGCTTTGGGCGGGACAGGTGGCACGGGGAGAGGGTGCTTTGGCCGGGACAGGTGGCACGGGGAGAGGGTGCTTTGGCCATGCCCGCGCCAGTTTCACAGGCGCAACAAACACATCCCAGGATGACATCCCTGTTAGGCACTAGGAATTCTGCAGTTGGAAGCAAGGGTTTGTGGGCGTCCAGGTGGCTTTAGGAAAGTCAAAGGGCATCACCAGTGCGCTCATGTGTACATTGGTAACTTTCAATGTAGTCACTGTAATTGAAGAGGGTTGCAAAGGGATTTCCCCATTATGTTCTTTGATGCAAAGAAGCTTCTGGTAACATGACAGCATCTGACTTCCTGAGTCAACCAGCGTGAGTTAATGGACGCGTTCTCACGAGTGGAGGTTTGTGGAGCCTGACCTTCTACGTGTTCAGAGACACAAACACAGTCAAATACAATAGCTTTAATAAAAGACCTAGCCAACAGTTGTTAAATGTAATAGCACTTGTTACAGCGTGACTAAGTGTTGTTACTTACCATATGTAGATATCAAATTAGACTAAAAGTGGAATCGTCTCCTTTGACCAATTTCATATTGTATTTTGTCCTCTGTGACAACTGTTGTTCATAACTTTTAAGATTTTCGCATCATAACTCAGCTCTCTGATTCCTGATAGTTGTCCCTTTGGAGATGAGAGAATTTAGGCACAATTGAGCCCTCTAACATCAGGTGGAGAAAAGCACTGCACAGAAGATACTGCTGGCAAACTCCATAGAGTTGCCTTTCATTTCACCCTTTGGAATAAACTCAGAAATCATCTCTAGCCTGCCCAGTCCTAGAGAATAGAAATTAATGTCATGGGAGCTCCCACAGACAGCTATGTTGCTTTCCAGCTCCTTGAACCATTCTGGAGCTCCAACACCTGCAGCAGCTGTACAGAAAATAGTGGCCCTATAGCTGTGCTTTGTGGAGCTGGGTGCCAGCCCAGAGGATGGCACAATGCAAGTGCAGCCTGCAGTAAATTAATCAAAGGAATCCCATTACAATTGACCAAATTGATGGATCAAAGTTGCGGAGAGTCTCTGCAATTATTCAGTCACTTCCAAGAGTTTGTTCTGTGGTGGCCTTGGCTTTCACCAGTGCTTTCCTACTTGACCCCTTTCTTTGGCAGATGGTTTTAGCAAACCTGCGCTTTCTTGTGGCTCAATTCCGGCTCATTAAGTAGAAGGAAGTTGTAACAGTACATTCTAAACATAAATACACCTGTTCTGCAGCAGTTCAGTATAGACAATGGAGTTTAGCCAAGTTTAGAGAGAGCAAGCAAAACTATTCTGAAAATTGCTGAATGCTTCTCGTTCTTTGAAACCATTCCCTGAAGGCAAACATCAGTAATTTGTAAAATAAGAAGGGGAGCAAAAATACACAAAGTACAGCATGCTTCTTGAAATGTTTCAATGCTTTTTGGTGGAGACACAATATCTACTGCTGTCTTTTTTGAAGTGCATGTCTGTAGATAGATTTCATCAAGACAGGGAAGCATTTACTGAAAATTAACATAATTGTCAATTGCCCAACTGCACCAGAGGTAGTGAGGCTTCTGAATGTGCGTAACCCTCCACACCCTCTGCTTCACCTTCTCATGTCCTAACCATGGGCACTTGTCTCCCTAGCAGAAGCAGCTTTCCTGTCTTTATTTACTTTTCTTGTAGAAGCACCCTTCCCCAGGACAGCCCTAGGTCTGTGTTGTGTAGGCTGTGCCTTCGCATTTGACCTGTCACATCTGTGCCAGTTACAGATACACTGCAAGTGCCAGTCTGTGTGTGAGGTCTGTTTCCAGTCTACAGGAAGATGGATATGCTCTAACTACTGAAAAACCTGTCATGCAGCTCATTTGCTTATAAATTATTGAGCTGATGAGCTGCTGCTTAACGCAACCACTCCTGGGCAGAGCTCCCCTGTGTGCCACCACACACCCAGAGGGAGCCACCCCTATGGACAAAGAGCCTCTGAAGGTAGCAGGTGTCTTCCTGCTACATGTCCTCTTGCCTTGCAGTGGTCCATAAAAAGAACGTGTTACAGTTCGGACCTCCACAGCACCCTGAATTCCAGCTGTGACTCCTGCTTGTTGTGGCCACTGTTAAATTAGAGTGGTTTAAAAGTAGCTTCCAGGACCTTTACAGAGGCTTCTGTATCTGAGGAGAAAAGGAGTGTGGATACTGCGGTGTGTTTATGTTCAGATACATCCTGCTCCTCTGATCTGTACTCTGCAAATCAGCACTAAATCCCTAGAGAGCCCTGGAAAGCAGGGAAGCGGGTGCTGGGGGCCATTACCCCTTGGGTCCAAGGGTCCTGAAACATTCCTTTTTGTTAGCGGGAGACATTGGGGTGCCAGCAGTGGCTTTCCACTGGCAGAGTAAGCCCTGGAGTTAACAGCATTTGTGTGTTTGCTTCTTGCCACGCTCTAGGCCCGCTCCCACCGCCTCCTCCCATAAGCAGGAACGGCAGCGCCTCGAGGGCTTTGCCCAGCACTCCGCAGCTGCCCTCCCGGGCGGGGCTGGACAGCCAGCGAGCCGGGCCGCGACCTCCGCTTCCCCCCGAGCGGCCGGGCTCCGCTGCGCCGCCGCCGCCGCCCGCAGCCGTCAGGAACGGCTTCCAGGATCCAGCTGACGGTGAGCCATCTCCCAGCTCTCCGCCCTCCGCAGAAAAGCTGTAGTGGCTTTTGGCCCTAATACCTCAAAAAAGGTTTGGGATAGAGACTTTGTTTCTAGTGCCAGCCTTTTGATTTCTGACCAACAGAGGTGTCACTTGGGTCTCAATTAACCCTGGCAAGTAAGAACAGAATAAATATGCCGTACATAGAGCAGAATTGCAAAGTCATCAATACAGTCTCCAAAATAACCCTTTGAAAAATACCCTGAAAAAAGGCAGGGAATTGTTTCAGCTCTAATATGCATTCAAACCACAGCTACACCAACGCTTCAGAAGTCGGAACAAGTTAGATGACTCAAAAGCTGAAAGCTGAAAAACAGATGAGGGAAGAGATTGTCAGAATATTGCTGAAAATGTCAAGTATCTATTTCTGCTAGTGTTTATTAAACAGATGAGGTCCAAGATTGCTGTGTTTTAAAGATTCGTCATGCCGTTCTTTTTAATTGTTTTCTATTTGCATAGAACAGATAAATCCTTCAGTTAATTATGTGAGGCCAAAATTGGTATTCCTGACATTTATAAAGTTTAAAAAAAGCAAACAGAAAATGAAACTATAACTCACGCTTCTGAAACATCTTCACACATCAGGTAAAGCAGAAGGATCACAGGCATATTTCTTCCTACACAAGTCATTTGCAGGGTTCTGAACATGCAGCTTCTTTACACACTGGTTTCTGATTACATCCATTGGAAGTAAACATAGAAAAACTGGATCCAGCAAATAACCACAAATGCCAGGTAGAACTTACTCAGCTGTTCATTACATTATGCAGTAAAATATCTCAATAAAGCAATATCTCAATAAAGTTATGGTTGCAAAGTCCTGAAGCAAGCAAGTGAAGAAATTACAAAGATTAAATTAGCCCACACTTTCTTCTTTAGGCTTTCAAAATCAGGTGCAGAACACAGCTCTTGGAACATTGCCTATTATTTCAATGAAGAAACCTGTATGCTTGCTTTATTTAGAATTCTATAGACTCAATAAGTACAGCAAAAGGGCCTCTGTAGTCTAAAGAGATACAGCTTCAAGTGATATATTTTTCCATTTTTGACACTAGTTATATACAGGATTCTCTGTCATAAAATTTAGCATAATGGGTATTTTTCTTCTTCCAGTATAAAGATTAAGAGAGAAAAAGCAGTTCTTATAGGAGTGTGCTTTTAATAATGTTTTTGAGCTTGGTATATCAATGACACTTGAATATTGGCAAATTCTGTACCAGGAACAAAATACTGTTCTGAAATAGGAGAAACGAGGCAGTCCTGGTAGCACATATGTATGTGTGTGTGTCTGCTAAAAAAGCAGATCTGTTATATATGGAAGGGAGAGTAAGACTTATTTTAGTGGAATTTCGCTGTTTTCCTGATCTGTAAGTTTGCATTAAATTGGCAAAATGATTGATTTGGTAGAAATTTTCATTCCCAAATTAACCTAAAGCATCATCTTCCCTGACTTCCTTAGAGAATGCTGGTTCAGTACGCAGCTGTGTAAGCATTTTGCAATTTAAAACATGCATTAAACATGATGTCAGTGTCAATTGACTTTCCTAAGCTATGTCAGAAAACTAATGAGTAAATTGCATGGCATGTTTTTCAGATGAATGGGAAAGCAGATTTTCTTTTCATCCGATATCTGATTTGCCACCTCCAGAGCCGTATGTACCCATGAACAGAAGTTATCCCAGTAAACTAGCAAGAAATGACAGTAGAGGTAAGTTGGAATTTCAGTGTATTGTCCTAAAACCAGTGTGCATGGGGAAGAGTCTGGATGCTGAGGTTTCCAGAGTTCTCAGGCTAACAGTCTGGTCATCCTTCCTCACCACACAGGAAAAGCTAAATGCAAGTTCATAGGTACAAGCCCTCTAAAACTTTTTGAGTGGGGAGTTGTGTGTTTTTTAAGTTGAAACATGTACTGTAAGTGACCAACTCTGCCATTATAGTCAGCCCTTCTGCTCTAGGCAGCCAGAACCATAAAACCCATCAGGACTTTCTCCTTATTTCCCATCTAAGTTAATTCATAACTCATTTATTTTTATGCCAGCATCATCCTTGAGTTTAGGTTTCCTCTCTTCTTGTGTGTTAAACTCTTCATGTTTTTTAAGACAACAGTCGTATCCTTCTCTCAGTTTTTGTTTTGCTGGGCTGAATAAATCTGGATGTACTACACTCTGCTTCCAAGCCATGTTCTCTGATTATCAGAACTGCTTAGGTATACACTTCTGTTTGTTTTTGTCTTTTCCAATCTGTGTTACATGCTGTTCCAGCTCAGGTTTCTAACATGTCTTCTACAGCAGCATGAATGTTTCCAATCTTTTTTAGTGGTATTTTGCCTGATACATCCAAGGATCAATTACTTCTTTCACAACCCGTGGCATTGGTGGCTCATAGTTATCCTGTAATCGTCTGTATATGCAGATGCTTCTCTCCTGTTTCCAGATGATGAAGTTTTGGTTTGAAGCAGAGATTCCTGTTAGTCTCTGCCTGTTCACTTTGCCCTGTTAGCTTACATCCCACTTGTATTAGTCCACAATGGAAGGCAAAGTAACATATACATTTTTTTGCTTCCTTGTGTGAGTTTGCTATGAAAATTTTCATAGAGTGAAAAACATTAAGAGCTTTGAAATTTTACTGTGTTTAGAGCTTGCCACTTTTTGTTGAGATTTGCATGTATTGCAAGTAGCACTGAGAAGTTGTGTGTTCATATAAATTAGTAAGGCTAACAAGAACTATCAGTCTGTTTTGGAAAGGGGAAAATGGACCAAAATATATACATTTTCCAGGCATTAGGGATAGCATTAGTTAAAAACGTTATTTTACAGTGTTCGAAGTTGTCTAATAAACTAACTAGAAACTCTACAAAGATCTGTTGGGTTGTTTTTTGGGGTTTTTTTTGTTTTTTTTTTTAATGGCCAGGCATGAAAATTAGTAGATCTTCACCAGTTACTGAATTATTTACTAGGATGTAAACTCCCCCTTCAAAAGAAGGAGTATTCCAGGTGGAGTAAGACAAAAAACCCTTCTTTCTCTTTTAGGTGGCTCTGTCCGAAAAGAAAGAGGTGCCCCCCCGCTCCCGCCTATCCCAAGGTGAAATGGGTCCTGGCCCATCCTTGGGCGACATCTGTTCTCAAGTTTCCTTCGAGTCTGCTCTCCTGCCCACATGACTGGAAAGTTGTCTGTCATGATTCATTTCCACTTTTGGCTTGTCAGCTGGAACAAACTTCAGTCTCTATTACAGAAGTAATAGATGTGGCTTATGGACTAAAGTTGCTCAAACTTCTGAATTTTATTTGCTTAAACCGCAGGCATTTTGTGGACCCTACAGAACATACATGCATCATGCTTACCATGTCCAACCCCGTTCCCTGGAGAGCTCCTTGGGAGGTCTGGCTTTGAATTTGATAGAGCTTGAACAAAGCTGTTTCGTTCACTTTGGGTACAGTAGCTGTATTATTTTTATGATAAAGAATGAAGTTTAAAAAAACAGTTGCTGGGTAAAAAGTGTAGCCAAGAGTCCCCTGGATCCTTCTTGCTTGCCTAACTCAGCCTATCTGCTTCTGCAAGCCATAGATCTACTACATGGTTACAAAGAGTTCATCTTTAACTTTTTTACTTCTGCTTAGTCAAGCAAATCTTAAGCAATGCACAACACATCCTGCCTCAAGGATGGAGTGTCCCTGGCCTTGTTTTTATCTGCAGAGAATCTTCCAAAGAAAAGCACAGGTGAAGAATTCATCAGCATAAAAATACATATATATATATATTTTTTTAACCCTCTTTCCTATTTTTTTAATAGTGTTATATGGTCTGTGACCTAATTCTCTCCTACACTTATGTGGACCAACCCACATCATGTCATCCATGTCTTGGATTACTGTAACGCCCTCTGCCTGATAGTGCATGTGAACAGTCCTCAGAAGGTAGTCTGAGTGCAAACGCAGCAATTATTGCAGTTGCAGGCTCCTCCTGTAAAGCATCGCTAATGCCAGTGCTCTACAGACTGCTTTCCAGTTGGTTCTTTGGTACAACTAAATGATGGGGTTTGACTTAAAAAGCTTCTTGGCACTTAGGTCACAAGTCTCAGAGAGCTTGTGTTTGACTTCCATGATGGTAAAGCAGCCGAGGTCAAAAACGTTCCTCAGTGAAAGCCCTTTGATGTTGTGAGGGGGGTCCAGGGTTTGTACATTCAAGTGGGAGCATCCAGAATTTGCTGTCTGCACTGGTTCAAGAGAAATGGAAAGATTTGGTCTTCTGAGTTGGCCATGAAGCTTGTCCTTTCAAACTTTGATGAAAGGAGTCTCTACAGAGAGCTGCAAGGCTTGTGGATAGAAGAAAGAGTAAAGTATTCTAACATTGTGGCAAGTGGTTAATATGTTTAATGGCTTTTGAATTTTGTGTATGAGAAAAGAGCTCATTGTATGAGTGAATTTTACAAGTGGGTCTAAGTGCGTATAAAGTGCCTTCGGAAATTAGAGGAAGATTTTAATTCTGGATTTGAAATATTGGTGAATGATAGCTCTTTGTTAATTGGACCTCTGAAAATTGTCCTCTCAGTCTCATCTATGTTTCTTCAGTGTTTTCCTTGGGATCCCTACCAAGCCTGTGTCAGCAGCTGTGCTTCACAGGGTATTGCTCAAAAAAAACCAAAATAAAACATAGAAACTAGTCATGTAGGTTAAGAAAATGTTTCTCTAGCATGGGAGATATCATCCTAAGTACACTCTGTGGCTAGAATGAGGTCAGTCCTTGAAAATCTAGGGAATTCAGCCAAAAAGAGTCTGGACCCTGCTGAAATGTCTGTGAATAGGGCTTTTTGCTCTGTCTATGAGCAGGGAGGGGCAGATCGGCTTTCAGCCTGGACATCACATTGAAGGGGATGAGACTAGGGTTGAATTTGGCCAGATCAAATTTCATTTGGTCTTTTCAGTGTTTGTTTACAAAATCTTGTTAGCTGTGACAGCATTTGATTATGTACTTGTTTTTTACATTTTTGTATCTAATGACTTATTTTTAGTTACTGTTTATGGTCTTGAACCTGCAATTAAATGCGCAGGCGCAGGGATGTATCTACATCCAGTTGCAGGATCGTGGCTGTAAGAGTTCCTTAAACAGATACTGGTGGGACCTCCATGTGACATGTGCACCTTGGGATCAAACCTGGCACAATGCTGAATTTGTATATGTATTTTATGCATGTCACTTAAAGTGCCTGTCTCTTTGGGATATTATTTTGTGAACAAAAGTCCAAATAAGATTTTTAGGCTAATAACTTAAAGGATAAATTATTGTATTCGTGTTTTAAAACTGAAGCACTTAATACCTTTCTAAGGAACAATAGTTTGAATTTAAGAATACAATATTTTCAGTATCTTGACTTGCCAAATCCTTGTTAATATCCAAATAGCTATGCAGCCAAAAAAACCCACCCAACCCTCCAGAAATTATATCTTTTTTATAACTTACCTGCTTCCAGCATAACTGTTTTACTTTGGTAAGTCAATGAAAATGCTGCCCAGTGTTCTACCAATACTCTGTATCATTCAAAATATCCTGTATTTGATTGCTTCAGCAAGGTTTTCTGACCAGAAATCTGGACCACTACCAAAGACTTGGAAAACCAGCTTCAGTTTCACTTTAAAATGTGCTGTGTAAAAGGCCCCCAGTTAACAAGCCAAGAATCCTGAGCTGCTTAGGTTTTAGCAATTATTTTTTACTCTAGAAACCTCTTCAGAATAGATGTTTGGCATACATGTAAAATAGCTTGAAACTGCAGAAAGGGGCATTTTTTTTTTCACATAACAAGAGCATTTCCATTTATATGTTTTGCTGTAAAAGTCCCTAGATATATTCCAGAACAATGCAGAATTTCATCATTCAATATATTGCTTCACGTAGCAGTAGCTATTTACAATATGAATAGTATTAAAGTATTTATTTCACTATGAAGTGTTAAAAAAGAATAATACAAAACAGGTTGAATCAAATGGTGCCTTAGGAATTTTTTAGTCAAGTTTTCTGTGTCTTTAGAAGAATTAATAGACATTGCTCTTCCAGGTCCTAACTAAATAGTGCCGACAGTAGCATTTTACAGTGTTTGAGCCAAGCCCTGCTGTTGTTGTGTGCTCAGTCTGCTAACTCCAGGTGGAGCTCACCGTATGGAGAAGCCACTGGATCAGTGTGTAGGTGAGGTGTGTGTGGGCACTGGTTGGCTTCACAATAAATTGCTGGTATTGCTCTCAAAATTCAGACCTGTCCCAAAACCAGTGTCTGATGTTGCTGTCCACACAGCCCAGCTGACTTCAGTCAGTGTGGTTGCATAGGTTACAGAAGTAAATTTGATTCACTGCATGCGTATAAGATTTGCTGGGTTTGTTTCAATGGTATTGTATTATAAACCCTCACACCTCAACCTGTCTTCTTATGTTACCACTGAGGCTTGCACTGTGTGACAACAGCCATGGATGTTCATTTTTGTTTAATTCAACTCCATAAATAAAATGAGAGTAACTTTTGTACCATGTAAAAATAATTTCTGCTCTATATTTTTAGAAGAAAAGTGTTACGTTTGTTATGACTTTCTGCACCAGCCATTGGGAAGAAGAGTCACAGTGATGAATATTCAGAGTTGTGAAAGGAAACTCAGCTTGTGATTCAGGAAGTGTATATTTCTATAAATGAAATAAATAATATGGCAAAGTTCTTGTTGAAAAGCCAGCATTTCCCAACACTAAAAGAATCATAAGGTTTGTTTTTTCTTTTCTGCAAGACAGCAATGTGAAAGAAGTTCCTTATATTGTCAGTTAAAAACTGAGCAGTAGCTTCTCCTTGCAGCATCAGCTGTTTGCATGACACTTGTAGAAGTAGATCTGTCTTGGAGCAGGGGATAAAGGAGATAAACTGCTATAATGCATCACATGTATTGTAACACAACAATCTTCTGTACAGAAGTATGGAAATAGGAAGGGTACTTTTTGCCTTAGAGGTAAAGAATGGAGTTGAGTGATCAAACAGATTATTTTAAGCAGAATGTCAAATGTTGAGAGACCTAGAGAGGTCCCTGTGGCCACAGGACACTGGAAAAGAGAAGATTGCTCAAGGAAATAAAAGCCAACTGGCTGAATTGTTGTTACCAGTACAGAGTAAAAATACAGTATCAAGTGTGCACTTTGGAGCTCCACGTGGCAGTGGTGTGAAGGCCTTCATCTCACAGCTGGGTGCAACAACCTGATACAGCGGTACATTGACTCCATGTGACACAGATTGTGTGAGCTTTCATCTTTCAAATGGCATTCAGCAGAAAATAAGGAGAATCTCTCACCTAAGATATCCAGGAGCACTTTAAGGGCAAATTCATGGAATGATTCTTCATGTGCACTGAAAGAAAACAGGGCAAGATGGATGTGTTTGGACCATTCAGTTAAAAGCTAAACTGGAGCGTTGGCAAAGAGGGGAGTATTGGAATAACTCAGGCAGAAGCAGGGCATGTGTGTATGGTCTCAGTGAGTATGCAGCAGGTAGGTATGCAGATGGAAAAAGCAAAAATGGAAACCGCATGGTCTTAAGGCAGTAACCTTTTATGTATGTTGCCATTTTGAAATACAGTTTGTCTGTGGTAAATATTCCTTAGTGTAAACTAATGCATGCAGAGGAAGACATCTAAATTTGGACTTCCAAAGCCACACAAGAGGGAGGGAAGCATAAAACAGGCTGAGCAAAAAGTAATATTTCTATCAGATTGTTCAAGTTTGAGCTTTTTTATAAAATATTAATCTAGTTCTGTGAATTTTTTTTTTTTGCTTAACACTTATTTTGTAAGTGATTTTGGTCTTATTTTTCTGTCCTATACCAAATAAATTTTACTTTTATTTAATTGGTGGTGCAGATTGTTACATTGAGGACAAACACAGTTATTTCTTTGACAAAAGCACTTGTTGGCTTCAGCAGGAGCATAGCAGTGAGCCTGGCAGCAGCTGGATGAGCTGTTCCCCTCCTCTCGTGTCTGCCATTGGACAGCAGCAGCACAGCAGTAATCCTCAGAGGACTTCGGCCCTACATACAATGAAGGACACCTGCAGATAAGGAGAAATAATGAGTTTACTTTAGGATAAAGAATGATTGAAAACCAGTGGTTTGTGATGCTGTACTTGTAGGTTGCTGTTGGGTGACGTGTGGCCATTGGCTCTTGCCAAGGCAAACTAGGCACTTGCCAGGGGAAGATGACATGGAAAATCACTGTAGGTAAGTGTAGATTTTTATTTTTTGTGTCTCCACTCACAAGGCAGAAAGCTTCCAGAGAATAAGAAACAAATTAAACCCTCCTTTTGACTTTGGAGCCCTGTTCTTTATAATAGGTGTTAAACTTCAGATGATTTGGACCAGGTTCATCAAAGAAAGACCCTTTGATAAAAGTCCACAGGAGGTTCAAATTCAGGCTGCACTTCCAGCTTCTCCTCAGAAGTTAGAAGGGTCATTTAGAAAGCTAAAAAGCTCTCTACTGTAATTTATCTATCTTGCAAACAGTTAAGCATCAGGTTTACTCTCATGCAGGTTGAGGATCCTTTGACATCTCTGGGGACTGCTTGTTGATACCTTCATTTTACAGACTGAATGACACAAAGACTGCTTTCTTAGAAGACCACCAAGCCTTGTGTAGCCTGCAGACCCAGCATCCTGGTGCCTGGGCTATAGAAACAGAGGAACCATGATGGAGAGTGGGGGGAAGCTGGAGAGCTGTCAAGGAACTGGCTCAGCAGGCTGAGACCTTTGCAGATCTCAGTGGCAGTAGCCTTGAATAAGAACACAGAGGTATGAAAATGAATCTGATCATCAGCTAGTAGGACTGTCTGTTTCATGTTTTACCAAAGAAATCATGGTTTTTCCTGGTTTTCAAGAAATCAAATCGCTTGTTTGGCTTCAGAAAGAGGGAACTGAGCTGAGCATTCTGTGACCTTGTCATAGCCACATCATCCTTCCTTCATTTAACTCAAAAAATGCTGTTGATTTAAAAGAAACCCATGGACTACCCTGTAAAACAGTTCTGACTGCTCCCTGCAGTTGCAGGAACGCTCAAGTGTTGCGCGCAGCACACACATAAATGTGCAACTCCTTTGATCGTGGTTCAGCAGTTTCCAGTGACCTTCCTGCCTCCTGTGCACAGGCTGCCCCCCTCTGCCCTCTCGCCCTGTCTGACTCCATTTTACACTGAGCATAGTAACTTAGTCCCAGCAAATTACTGATTTCAGAACTAAATGTTGGCCCATATATCTCTGTAAAACACTTAATATATTATTTAGGTTAACTAATGAAATAGATCATTGGCAGTCAAGCTCTGAACCTATCTAAAGATTTGAACAGCAGTCCAGGTACAGAAACATTCCCCAGGAAAAAATGACTGGCACAAAAATATTTTGATTAAACAAAGAGATTAAATTGGGTGGTTGCTGCTAACATTACCTTGTGTCCAATATCTATCTGTCTACTGAACAATGACATCAGATAATCTCTTCTTTAATCCTAAAACATATTTGTGGCTTAACATACATTACTTCAGCAAAAGCTACATTCAAAATGTAAAATAGCAATCTATCATGAAAACTGTCTATATGATACTGCAATAAGGCTCTTATCATTCCCATCATGTTTCTTCCTTGTTTTTACCACTCTTTTTTTTCCTGCAGATAAAAAAGCTTTTTCTTCAAGAATGCTGAGATTTAGCCTACATAAATACATTTTTCATTTTCAAAATGGGATTCTTCTTGGTTTTTTTTTTTGTTTTTTTGGGTTTTTTTTTTGTTTTTGTTTTTTTTTTTTTTTTTTTTTTTGTTTTTTTGTTTGTTTGGTTTTTTTTTTTTGCTAGAATACAGGAGATGCCTCTGCCTAAGCACCTCTAAGTTAAAGATGGATAGAGAGGGGGCTGTTGGTTGCTTCCATCCTTTCTCTCTGCAAAACAGGAACTGGTGATCTCTCCCTGTAGTTGGGGCAGGGCTTTATCACTGTGCAATGCCCTTCCCAAAGGGGACCACTTTGGCTACCTTTTGCATGTGCCTGTGTGCAAAAAAATTTTGGCTCCAACCTGGTGTGAACAGTGTACATGATAAGGCCTGTCACCAGTTCCCTTGTGAAAATGTTTTTGTATTCATGCAAAGATGGCTGTTTAAGCAGTGGGTGTTGGGTGTAACCCAACTTGAAGGAAGCATTCATGTATATAGGGATGTGAAAATGAGTCACTCCTGTCCTTCTGCTTTCTAGCAGAAATTTTAGTTAATTCAGAATTACTGGTGAGCCCCCATGTGCCCTGTGGAGCAGCAGAGACCCTGCATCTGAAGGCTGAGCACTACCAAGCCATGAGAGCCAAAGGCAGCTGAAGCAATCAGAGCACTTTGAAGAGAGCAAGGTAGAGGCTGTGGGTGAAGGTCCAGGCTGAAACCGCAGCCTGTTGTCAGTGTTTTGATACTGGAACTAGCGTACCTGTAGATAACATCATTGTGCTGTTTGTCAGGGACTGCAGAGCCCATCAGTACTTTCTGTGCTGTCTCAAAACCAGCCCTCACTGCAAACTGCTGAAATCCTTCTGTTGAAGTTTTTTTCCCTCCTTACTTAAAACAGAAACTTTCACTTCTGCTATTTGACCAGGAGCTTGGGTGCCTTATGAAACCTGAGAGTCTTTCTTTGAAATCAGACAGATACATGATCCTTTCCTCTAAATAGATACTTTCATCTCCTGAGCTGTGCCTGCAGGACTGCTGCTGTGCTTTCATCCAAGTGCCAGTCAGCTGGGGGGCTGGTGTGTTTGCTCCAGTTTATTGCCGATTTAGAAACAATACCCTGCTGTGTGCTAGAAGAGAATTACCGTATGTGCCAGAACCTTCATTCCTCCCTCTCTTATACATATGGCCACTTGTGAGCAAGGGGAGGAATTGAAAATATATTTTTTTTTAACTGGGAACGTGTCTAGTCCACGTCCAAGCACGCATCAGAAAATGAGCCGCCTTGTGTGTTTGTTTCTAGCCAGGCAGGTGGGAAGCGGTGTGATGCAGCCCCAGCCCGGCAGCTCTCTCTGTGTCGCCGTGGCCGCGCGGTGTCGCCGTGGCCGCGCGGTGCCGCCCGCCGGGACAGGGTCCCGTGGGACCTGGGCACGGGCAGCGGGAACGTTCAGCGCCGCTGCACGGCCTGCACGACCGCGACTCGTCCGCCCTGCTGCCCCAGCGCAGCCGGGCAGAGCTGTGCCGGCCCGCGGCCGGAGCGTGCGGCGGTGGCGGGTCGGGTCCCGCAGCCCCAGCGCTCCGTGAGGCTGCGCGCACTGCGGCGCTTCAGGAGTACTACGCGTGTTTCACCACCGCGATTTCACTCCAGGTGCATCCGGCCTGACTCTCCATGCGGTTACACAGTTCTTAGGCAAGTCAAATTCCAGTATTGGCATTAAAATGATGCAACAGAGTAATACACCTGACTACTCCATTGCAGTGCAACAGAAAGCAGCACGCTGTTAGACCTAAATAAATCAAGTCTTCAGCTAATAATGTTTAACTGCAGCTGGAGAAGGAGCTTAGAATTAAAACAAAATACCTTTTTTAATTGAAAATTCCAAGTGGAAGTAACAGCTGTAAGGAAGCTACTCTGTCAATGTTGCAGTCTTAAAATCAGTACTTACTCAAATAGTTAGGAAAGGAAGTTTTTTGTATTGTTGTTGGCCATTAATTTAAATGTAGTGGCAAACTGCTGAACACAATGAGGAGAAGGTACAGTAGCTTTCTGCTGGAGAATTCAGGAAGAAGAGGACTTGTTAATACAGGTCTGTGACAGTAGCAGGAAGGATTTAGTGGGGTAGTAGTGGTGAAATGAATATTAAATAAATAAATAAAAACCTATTGGATTTCTATCACAAGAGGCAATACACTTCAATCTATACATTTGATGGACAACATTTAAGCTGTATTTGTGTAAGTAATAAATAGTGGCTTGCAAAATGGTGGGATATGGTGTGACCACAAATGGAAACTTAGTATATGGAGATACTTTATGGAGATGTGGGTAACATTCTGAAAATAGTTCCAAAGTTTTTCATTTGTGATACCAAAATAGGTTTTGTTGGCTGTTTGGGTAGGCTTGCTGGGGTTTCTTAGGATGGGGGGGGAGTGGAATGGGAGGTGGTATATTTGGTGGGATTTCTTTACTAATTAGTTTCTTGCTGAATAAGCAACAGCTGCAGCAGGTCACACACCAGAAGCAGCTTATTTAAGCATTGCAGCTTGCTTTTTAAATGGTTTTCCTGAGCAAAATGGTTTAATGGTTTTCCTTAGCAGCATCTGCTAACTTGTGTGTAGCACTAATAGCTCTCCTGATTTTGTTTGGGTTTTTTTTTTTGCTTGGAGTTTTGGGGGGTTTTGAGGATTCAGGACAAATTTGAGTAGTCTTCCAGTGACTGAGCACTCAGAGTACTGAAACATGTAAGTAATAAGTTGCCTATACCAAAATGAGTGAAGAGGTTTTCTTAGGTCGAGGAAGAGCTGTAACTCTTTTGCCCTGTTCTTAATAATTTCACCACATACTGTTAGTCTGTTAGTATATGAAAATACTATAATAGAAATATTATAAAAGTACTTAATATTTTAAGTAGATACAGCTCTAACCATAATATGAGGTAAATGGACAAAACTTGATAATGATTTTCCAGCTAAAGCATTTGTAATCTATTAGTTAAAATAGTGATATTTTTTTTCCTTTTACTCTTGCATATTTTTCCAGTTAGTCTGGTTAACTATGTAACTAATTTTTGAGTACTTGCATTTGAGTTTAGCACACTTACCTTCTTGCTGAGCCAAGTTAAATGCTGATGCCTTAGCAATAAGGATGGAATTTGTATGTTTAGGAGGTCTCTTCAACTTTGTTTTGTCTCCCCTGAAAGCAGTTTCAGAAAAAAAAAAAAACTAGTGTTAAAATCACATAGGATTATTCTGAACTTTATTTAATTCCATGTAATTTAATTTGAACTTTTCTTTATTTTTTGCTTTAGAGGTGAATTTCACCATGCACAAGGTTTACTGAGCTTAATTTCTAAAGCAGTCTATTTCAACACACCTGAACATACATAATTATTGCTAAAGTCTTAGTTTGACTTTCTGCAATTTGTCTGTACTAGCTTCATGTATTTTCTTTTGGCAGATACAGTATTTTGAAGGCTATAATTGTACCTTCAGTTCTGGGGAATTGTCTCAGCCACAGAACAAAGTGGAAGTGAATGAGTGGAGTACAGTAAACATGGTTTCAAAACCAGCTTGGCCGTACACACTGTCTTACAAAAGATGCTATATGAAAAATACCAATTAAGTTCCCGTAACCAATGCAGATAATGAGGTGGACTACTGCGAAATTACAGATGAGCTGATAAATTGCTTTCTTAAGGAGGAAGACCTTGTACAAAAGTGTTCCAAGGTAACTGAGGTGAATGTAAACATCCAGTGCATCCCTCATAATTTCTGTATTAACAAGCTTCAAGTTTATGAGTAACAATATGTGGCATTCTCCTCATCTCTGTGTTATATTGCTTTAAGGACACTCAGAATTTCTCTCAGGTGTTGGATTTTTCTGTCTAAGCTTCAGAAGTTTTAGAAATTCTTTCATGGGACAAAGCTTTTTGTTCGATACCACCCTCCAAAGACACAATCCAGGGGCCTATTTCCTGTTTACAGATTAATTTTCCTCAGGTTTCCCTTGTTGCTTAACTGCCTCATCAACCATCTGTTTATTTGCCAGTAGCCATGGGAGTCAGTGTAAGTGACCAGACACATCTAGGTATTGATAAGCGCTTCATGTTCTTCCTGCACGCCCTACATACAACTGTAGGAGAGCAGACATCACAAACCAACAAACTTTCTGAATGCTGAACTACAGTTTTAGATCATCCAAAAATGCATGCCTAACTTTGGTTGAGTCAGCTAAGAAAATCTGACAGAGTTCAAGCACGGGTCCCTGCCCTGTGCATTATATAATCCATTTTACTTGTTAAGCAATGAGCAGTATGAAAAGGGGTTTTTTTCCAGTACTGGAGTTACAAAGCCACATTGTCTGTAGGTGTAAATCCAATATTCATATAATGTGTGGCTCATTGTCAATAACCAAGGAGCATTGAGGAAGTATTTTTCCTGTGATTGATAAGGAGATTACCTAAGAAGTTCTAATGTCTCTATCCATTGCTGCAATTCCGGTGTTGGTAAGATACTTGGGTTTTTCCATGCTGTTGAAAACAAGGTGCGCAGCTGTCTGGAAAATGCTGTCTGTAAATTTCCAGACAGATTTCATCCTGATGCATTTGCTGACATTCTTCTTGTCTTCTCATATTCTGTATTTTTTTTTTTTTGTCTATTGTTGGAAAAGGTATGGTTTTCTAATACCTACTGAGAGGTTATTTAGAGAAATTTTCCACTTTTTAAATCAATAACGCTCTTTTGAAGCTCACCTGACTCTTGCTACTGTAAGGCAAGGTTGTCTTTCAGTTATCACCACACCCTAACAATTTGACTACAACTTCCATACTAGTTCTCCAGAAAAAAAAAAAAATTTAAAAATCCAATTTTAGTGTTTTCAGAAATAAACTGGAGAAATGTACTTGCTTACAGTAAATTCTTGACTGCTTTTCTTCAGGATACCCCATCATTTCAGGTTTTGCAACAAGCGTTTGAGTTTACCAGTGAAGTAGCCTTCACACCCAGTACAAAGATGCATTTGTGACTTTCCAGAGAACCTTTCCAAACTGGCTCTGTTGTATGCCTTTGTAAAATGTTTTTATGTGGTCACTGCCAGTTTTTGAAGGGACATTGTCTGAAACCTGCTCCACTGAGAGAGTGAACCTCTCGCAGTTCCTGGGTGGGCCCAGCCTGCGTACGTGTAATTGTTGCAGGGAAATGAGTATGATGAAAGCCACAGCACGACTCATGTAATGGTTGCTCCAGCTGCTTTGCATTGGTTAAGCTGCTGCCCAGATCAAAAAGCAGAAATTGTCTCCTATATCATCTGTTGACTACTTTGGTGGCACATAAGTAGATGGAAATATCCAGTTTGAGTGAAAAACAGCAAAAATCAAGGGAAAGAGTAGTTCATGATTATACAGTGTTATGTCATGTTAAGGGAATGCTCAAGAGGATTGAATTAAAATTTTGGGGACAACTTTCAGTTTTGTGTTTGTTTAGTGACTTTTGGAAAGCTTGGCTTTGCAATGGCAGTAACTGTGTTTTCTGTGATGCACAGTTCAACTGCCAGAGCTGAGTTGCCAGTGGTAGAGGATAGCTGTGATCAAGAGCTGATGGATTCTATAAACCTGTCCTCCCAGGAGTTTGCACACAAAAAACTTGCCTTCCCCATGCATTAGTTGCACTGTTATAGCTGTAGGTATAGTTATGTTTGGGGGTTTAATTAATGCACGGGGGCTTTTTGATACTTCTGTGAGATGGGTGAAACTCCATGAGAATTGATGTCCATGGCTGTCACCCTTAGTTTACAGAGATCTTACAAGGAAAAAAAATTAAACTCTATAATAAAGGCAGGATGTTGGAACAGAAAGATGCTCCATGGAACATAGGGGGATGTTAAAGGCCAGAGAAAATGTGGCTCAAAGAAAGCGCCTATGGAGCTTTGGTTAAGTGTTGAGGGAGCAGAGAGGAGGTATTAAACAGTGAGAAAATACTGTCCTTTGCTGTTCTGGGAAGCAGGACTTTTTATGGTCTTTGGATATGGTCAGAAGTGTCCTGTATATTGAATACTGCATTAGAAAGATTTCTTGACTTCAACATTAAGTTATCATTGCTAATTATCCAGACTGAAAAAAGCCAGAAAACCTTGCTCCTAACATTTCCCAGCCAAGTGGAGAACTGGTCTGGTGCTTGAGTGCTGTTCTGGTGTTACAGTCTGGTTAATATTGATTTCATGTTTCTTAACAGAGCAAGGGATAAGACCCTAGTGTTCTTCTCTGTTCATCTCAGAAGAGGCTGCATGTCAATGAGAGATAGTTGCTAGGCTGATTATAATATGCTTAAAAAGATTAAAATCTGCAAGTCCTATAAAGATTAAAATCTATAAGTCCTATTTATATACTTTTGCTTCATGTATTTAGACAGCAACTATAATAATTTTATTGTACTTTTCCACATGCCTTTGATACTACATTTTCATACTTTCAAGTATTTTACTTTTTCAAGTTTTGAGATTCTTTACTATTTACTTTTTTGAGTATTGCACTTTTAATTTGTTTGTGTTCCCCAAAAGAAGACTCAAGACTCGGGTCAAGTATGCTTACTTGATTTAGCACACTGTGTATGCTAGAGCTGAGGTGGAAACAGAGCTCTGTCCTGTTACTGCTGATCCCTTGGGAAATCAGGCTGGTGGTTGGTGGATATCAATAGCAGTCAATGAGCAGCCTATCCAGCCAAATGTAGTCTCTTTTCAAACAGCTGAAGGGTTCTTGCATTTTAAATACTTTATTAAATGCTAAATCACTAATGATCTTTTCAAAAGGGGAAAAATGCATTCAAGAGAAGGGAAGGCATACATTTTTATCAGGAGTTCTTAGTGTCGTCTGGTAAACTTCCCTTGCTACTCCGCAGAGCATGTCCCTCTAAGGTGTCATTTCTATAGGAAAGAATGAATGACAGAAAGCCAAAAAATCAGAAAGGCCTTATTATACTGTATTTCCAAACCCAAACCAGTCTAAAAGTGCTCTTTGTCAGGTGCCAAACAGAGAAACTTCAACAGTGAAAAAATTAACAAAAGAGTCTTCTTTATTAGTGTTTGCATCAAAACAAAGTCTCACCCTAACGTTACCAGTGGGTGAGTGTTACCCAACAAGCTGCACCACTTTCCAGCTGTAAACATACATAATAAACCTTGGCACAGCTTTGGAATAATACCTTGCTGATCTTTTGCTCGGGCTGCGTTGGCCCAGAGTTGGGACAGGATGTAGACAGGAATGAGAGGCAGTGAGGAGTCAAGCACTGACACTGCTGCCTCATGTCAGCTGAGGTTCTAGTAAGTGTATACACTTCTAGTGCAGAAACATAAAATTTAAGTATCAGTATCTTTAAATTAAATTTAAAGCAGAGATATGATATCAACAATGTAGTAGTTTCTAACAGCCGTGTTTATCCCCACAAGTTCCTGTCCCTGTCTGCATTCTTTACAGGATTTTCTTAACTAGACTTCCAATTAATTCCCTTAAGTATTATTTCTGTTATATTGCTGCTCTTGCTATATATGTTTCTGGTAAGCATTTCAACAGTAGATCTTGTGAACAGAACTGACTATGGAAAAAATTAATATCTGACACAGTGCTTCATAAATTGTCAATCATATATGTCTTTTTTGGTTGAAATAATTCTCCATTCTGTTTTGATCTTTTTTGGGTGTTATCTGAAAGGGAAAGAAGTTTTGGGTTTTGTATGTTTGGTATTTTCCCTGGAAGTTCCTTGCAAGTTTTTTTTAGTACTTGTGAGGTTTTTTGTTGGAAGTTTGGAGCGGGAAGCTACTGAGCACGCAGACTGGTGGACATGGCACCAGTCGGGAGCACTGCCTTACTCCCAGCGGGCCGCCTATTGCCGCCACTCAGCAAGTGAGGCAAGCTGGGCAGAGTCTGATCAGGAGGGCAGAATAAGGTACACTGAACTCGCACGTGCTGGCTCTGCAGCAGCAGGATCTGTCTTGGCTCTTAGGAAAAGGGCAGCTGGAACTGCTGTGCCCTCAGCTGCAGTACAAGGGGAAAGCTTGAGAAAGCTGTCTCCTCCTTTTCTGCAACGGAATCTTTGGTCATTAGCAGTTTTTAGTTTTTACTGGAGAAATTACTGACTTGTCAGATCTGTGGAACCGATGGCACGTGGAGAACACGGGGTTTTGTTTCTAAGCGCTCTGACTGCCGGGGAAAGTTGGGATGGGAGTGGGAGGTTCAGGGCCAGGCTTGCCGCCGGGAGCCAGCGCCGCTATCGGGCCCGCCGAGCTGCAGGTGACGCTGGCTCGGGCCGATAACGGGGGTCACCCTGCCCGGCCTCCCGTCCGCGGGGCGCAGCGCCGGCTGCGGGCAGCTGGCGGCAGCCACGAGGGCCGCCCCGGGAGCGGCCGGAGCTCGTTCCGCTCTCGTACTCCAGGGGAGGCGGCTCCCGAGCGCGGGGGATCCCCCGGGGCCAANGCCGCCGCGCAGCCCCGGCCTGCCCGGGGTCCGCCCGGAGCCCGCCCGCCCGGGGCGCTCGGCCGGCTGCGGCAGCGGGGCTGTCGCTGGCAGGGCGGGCCGGGGCGGGCCAGACCTCGCCTCCCTGGCCTCGGTACCGGCGGCCTCGGCCTTAGAGGGATTCTCAGTTTGGCAGAGCGCAAACCCTCTCTCCACGCACCCCGGTGCGGAGGCGCCTACCGAAAGCTAAGTAGGTAAGCTGCCCGCTGATTTCCACGGCTTCTGGCGCTATTTTCTGCTGAGGCAGCTGTCACGCAGGGCAGTGCTGCTGGCTTTTATCTTTGAGTGAAAATGCTGCGTGCTCCTAGCTGGGGTGACCATGGGAAGGAGAGCAGTGATGGGCCGGGAAGGGGCAGGCGAGAGGCGTTGGTTTTGTTGTCGCTCTCTGGCTGCAGGTCAAAGGATTTTACATCCCAGTTCGGCAAGCGGAGCAAGTGAGGTGCTTTTTAAGGGGTACTGGCAAGAAAATGTTATCTGCCTTTTGAAAAATGTTTTGCTGTTTACTTCAGAAGTATGTGTCTATTTGTTGACAAGCCCAAATGACGGCTTAAGTGAAATTAAAGGGAGGTATGTTTCTCATTCATTTTCTGAGTTGACATTCGGTGCCGCTGGCAGCTCTTGCTTCATTTGGTCTTGTCTGAGCTCCCGCACTGCCAAAGTTTTGTGGAGCTTGAAGTGTTGCTGTGAGCCGTGCCAGCCGTGTGCTCAGGGCAGGCCTCAGCATCCCCAGGTGTCCAGGGGCTTTTTTGGAATGGCATCGTGGGAGAAGGATGGCAAAGGAAGTGTGATCTCAGAAAACACCTGCTCAGAGACACGTGAGGTGTGCGATGATTCTTGTGGTGTTGTCTAGCTTTCTAGATGTAGGTGGCCCATTTCTTGTGCTAATTGCTCTGTCGATATTGTTCTCTCTCTTTCTCTCTGTTTTCTTAGCCCAATAAAGAGAAAAGTAAAAATTGTGGTTAACTTGCAAAAACGGGAACTGCAGTAATCACTTCTTGCCACTTAACTTTTATCATTTTATCTCCCTGAAGTTGCTTCCTCTTTGACTTCACAAAGTTTTACATGAAAATGCATGTAGTACATGCTTATCTTAGTTGAGAATGGGGTAGTAGAGCTGCTATGAGCAGTAACTCTTCCTACCCCAATTCCATTTTAATTTTCCTGAGTAAAATAATGTGTCATCCTTACATTAAAGTAGGAGAGTTTCTGCATTGCATTGAAGTAGGTCATGCTGTGGGATATAATTTATGAGCAATGTGCACGGTCTTGCCAGTGTCACCATATTATACTGAGAGTGATTATCAGTTGAAATCTTAAGAGTGAGAGACCAGAGGAGAGATATACATTGAAGTTATCTCTTTTATTGACTCATGCTGTCTTTGACTTTCATTAGAAAAAGAAGATGAAAGGGATTTTCCCCTTCCTTTGGTGAAGGAGACAATTTCTCTATTTCTGTACTCAGAGAGGAACCTGATGTTACTTAACTCACAGCTGCTGGAGAAGGAGTTTGTGGTCTGGTGAATTTGAAGACTTTACAAATATTGACAACCTAGCAGAGAAATGTTTCATGGGAAGTTTAAACTGCACTAGTTACTTGCTCTGTGTCTATTGGTAGTCTTCATACAAGGCTTCCTCTCGTGCAAAGTGACAGTCTGGCTGCAAGCAGCTATGCTTGGAACAGTCAATTATTAGGCAGCATTATTCCTAAAAGCTGTGTCTGTTTTGGCCTCCAGTTCCCAAAAATGCAGCTGTGGCTGAGTTCTTAAAGATTCAAATCTCAATCCTCAATCCCTGAAGGGATAACTACAAATCATATGTTCTGTGGAGTCAAAGCTAAGTGCTTTCCCTTGCAACTGTGTTATATTTCCTTATTTTAATGTCATTTGTCCTGGTTAGTTTGCTACATCTACTATAAGAACAAACTAATTTCTGTGTGGAATAGAACAGGTTTTGGGTTTGCATGAGATCATTACCTCTGATTTCATTAAGAACTGTGAATTGAAAATAATTTCACTCTTGTGAGATGCTAGTTTGGGATGAGCCTGAGGTGTAACAAGGCTGTATATTAAATCTGTGATTAGTCATTACATAATCTCATAACAGTTATATAAATGTCTGTATCCTATAGAGCAAAAAGTGCTGAGATGTACTCACTGTGTTAAGCAGAATGCAGAAGCTTGCATTTCTGGAAAACACTGCTTGGCAATAGATGCTCTGTGTTAAGTATGAAGGGTTTGGGATGTGCATGTCTCTCGAGCTGAAGAGATAATTCCCTCTCAAAGCCCTCTGAGGAGTGCCAGTAGCAGCTTTTACTGTAATGGAGTTCTTCTCTTTGAAACTCATGTGGTTTACCAAAAATTTGTCCTGTGTGACTTGACAGGGTCCCATGTAACAAAGTTGAAGGTAGGCTGAAGGAAGGCTGTAGGAATCTGTCTGTCTTATCTATCTGTCTGTCTGTCTATCTATCTGTCTATCCATCCATCTCTTACAAAAGATGGTTTGGGATGTGTGGGTGTGTGTCCATGTCAGTTTTGATCTAGTGAGGAAGATAGGGGCTGTAGTGTGTGCTATTGACTGATACAACATGAAAGTCAGTCATATTTAAGTTCTGAATTATGAAATGGGGACAAGAGCACTTCTGTATTTTGTAGCAATTTTGTGAAAAGAAATAATGATTTTAATATAGAAGGAAGAGAGGCTTGTCATTAGCCTTGAATAGGAAGGCACAGGTGAAGGAATGATAGAATTTAGGGATAGATACAGCTGGAATATACTCCCACTACAGATCAAATATTGCATTTGGTTAAAAAAAGTTTCAGCTGTATCTTATTGCTGAAGAAAAATACCTTGAGAGAGCAGTGAGTAGGTTGAACACATTGCAGTGCTGGGAGCCTTACCTCTATGCAGTGCTGGAAGCTTGGAGAATTTGACATGTGCTGAAAACCTGTTTTTTACCTTGCAGCTAGCGTAGAATGTGGCTGATTTCTTTCAAGAATTCCGTGTTGGAAATATGTCTCTGGTCCTCTTTTGGACATTTTGCAAATTACAACAACATCCTTAAGTTTTTTTAGTAGAAGAAATTGTTTGTTGTTTCCTTCATTTTTTGCAAGTTTTCCCATTGTTCTGTAGCAAATAATACTTTGAGCTCCTGGTCCAAATAAATCTAAGCTAATTTATCATCTATAATATAAGAAAGTACAGCCTTTAAAATAAGACCTACTTGTCTTATTTTAAAGGCTGTACTCTACTTAAAAATGAGTGAGACTCATTTTCCTTGGGAGAAGGGATAGCCAAGGCTACTGGATGGATTTGGATGATGCAGCAGCTGAGTCCCGATGAGTTACCAGAGCATCATAGAAGTGCTTACCAAAAGCCTCAGGCATAAATAAAAGTCATGAGTCAAAGAGTTGAAGCTTGTGAATATGTATATGCTGGATGCCAGGGTGTGAATAGACCTTACAAGACCTCACCTTTGCACTGACTTGATTTACTTGCTTATTTACCTGGCTGCTGTGTTCTGTGTTCCTTGTGGATAGGATACAGAGAGGCTGGGAAGACTCTTAAACGAGTTGCTAATTTGCATATATAGATTAATAAAAAGCATTGTTTGGGACTTGAAAATTTTGACTTTACCACTGATACCTTAAATAGCTTAGGGGAAATCAGTTCACCTTTGCCTTAGTTTCTGTTCCTGCGAAGTGAGGTAAATAATCTTGTCTTCCTAAACAAAGTACTTCAGTACTTCATTTAGTCATGTCAGAACTTTATGTGCAGTTACCTGATGGAGGGCACAGGTTTCAGAGCTATATTGCCAAAGCCATATCTGTTTCTGGCAGGACCTTGCTATTGATCAATGAATATTGTGTTTGATGTCCACTCTCTTCGTCTGATTTGCAGACTTTACATGTCAGCTTGCATATAGAACCTGCGGTGTTGTAATCAGCCCTTTCAAAGGCAACTTCTGCTAACAAGTGAGGAACAGGGGTCAACAGGTATTTCTGTTGTACATAAATGCTTCATGCATGCTTAAATTTCCCTGCTCCAGACCTAAAGAATTGTGTGTAGAAATATGGGTCAGCTCTAGCGCAATGAATTAGATCACTGGCTGCTGTGTCATCTGTGGATTCTTTGCTAACTGAAAAGTGTATCATTAGCACATGATATTGAAATGTTGGGAGAGTTCAAAGTTGCACAAAGCAAGGTACAAACTTCAAGGGTGATATGATAATTTAACTCTAAATTTTTCTGGAAGGTAGAGAGGACTTTGCCAAATGTTTTTGTACCAAAGTGGAGAAGCTTTGATTCTTCATCAAATTTATCTTTCTTTCCTGGTGCTTACTTCTTGTAAGGGCTATTCCTGTTGTCCATTCTGTAATAACTTAAGAGGGCATAAGCTTGTACTTAAAGGAATAAAGTTAATAAATGTACTTTTGTTCCTTTTACAGATGAGATCATTTCACACTCTTCTTTTGGAAGAGGTGGTCAGAGGAAATGGATAGCTATTCAGACTTCACTGCAAAGAACCTCTCATCTTCAGCTAATATGTCTCTTTCTTTGCCTGGACAAGCTGGACTCAATACCACTGGCAGTCCCCCTTCTATGTCAATAAGCAGGCTTTTCCCAGCCCTGTTGGAATGCTTTGGAATAATTCTTTGTGGCTACATAGCTGGAAGAGCCAACATTATCACATCAACTCAGGCCAAAGGACTGGGAAATTTTGTGTCCCGTTTTGCACTCCCGGCATTACTGTTCAAAAACATGGTGGTACTTAATTTTTCTAATGTGAATTGGTCCTTCCTGTACAGTGTTTTAGTTGCCAAAGCTGCTGTGTTTTTTTTAGTCTGTGTTTTAACATTGTTAGTAGCCAGTCCTGAGAACAGATTTAGCAAAGCAGGTTTGTTCCCTATTTTTGCTACACAAAGCAATGACTTTGCGCTGGGATATCCAATAGGTGAGTACGTTTTCTCCTTTAAAATTAATTGTCATTGTTCTCAACATGTTTACTTTTATAGTTCCATAGTTTGAAATTGGCTTCTGAATTGAAGTTCCATGCAATTGAAATAATTTCTGAAGTGCCTCTCAAATTCTCTTTGAGACTATTAATCTAGGAAATGTTAAAAATAAAAAAGAGAGCAAGTTAGGTCTAGCAAAACAAAAAACAAGATGTTTGATTACAGAATTGAAAATACAATTACAAAGGCAATATCAAATATGCAATTCCAGATTATATGTAACAACTAGATCCATATTTTAGATTACTTTAGGAGGTAACAATATCTTTCTCCTTATTCCAAGGCAGCATGTTCAGAAGAATCCTCAATCTTTCTTATTTTCTTCAAATTTCCTTGATATGTATATAAAATTTAGACAAATGCGATTGCATATTTTTTTTAGATGAAAATACTGTTTCCCTCAGTTGCATCTCCTGAGATTTATTCCTCTTGAAAGAAATCAGAAGTATGCCACAAATGGGACTGTGAGAATTATATCTTTGTTTGTTGGTATGCATTTTAGATGCCAATTAATGTTTCTTTTTTTTATATATATATGTATTTTGGGGGTCTCTGAATGTATTTCCATTGTATCCTGCTTAAAACATTCTTTCAACTTTTACTTTCTTGTAAGACTGCCTATTTTTTTAGGTGCTTCATGATTTATAAGGTATGATTAATATTGTTTATTATGCATGATCTTGACAAAATTCACACCATTTAGAGTTTTACTGGAATAGTTACTGCAACAGAAACATTGTGGGCTCTTGAGGTTTATTTCCTCTTGTCCTTTCCCTTCTCCCATCCCCAAACTTTTGGTGTTGGGTTCATGTTGTCACCTGTGCAAACTTTTTGCTATTAGTAAAATATTACCCAAGCTTCTCTGAAGTGTTTGCAGAACTGGTCAAAGAATAGCTGTTTTTTATGTGGTAGAGGTAGTGTTTTAAACAAAGCCTGATCTTTTAATGAAAAAATATTTTTAAATGCTGTAGCAGTGGAAATTTGTAAAGGAAAAAAATCAATATTGACAAATCGTGCACTAAATCAACACTATTTAAAAAGGCATTTTGAACTGTTAATCATTCCTAAGTCTTCATCCCATGTAATTTCTTTAATACATGACTATTATTATTTCTTGCTCTTTTTTGCTGTTTGAAAAGATTTGCACATAGCAAAATCAAAATGCAGGTCAAATTTTTGAAGCTTATTACTGTTTTTCTATTATCATGGTTATGATAGTTCTAAATTAAAAAGTGATGTTGGCGTGAAAAAGTACCTAGCTGGGAGAGAGGTTTGTTAGCACACTCCTGCTGTAGTGAGTATTACTATGATAGAAAGCTTTGGGGTTTTTAATTACAGGGTAATAATGATACAAGTCTGACAGAGAGATTCAGGTATTCTCTAGGGCTGTGTGTTAAAGCACAGGTGTAGCAGATGTGCTGTCTGACAGTCACTGTGACTTTAATCATACTCATTCTATTAAGCATGGTGTGTGATTTATATGTACTTATGAGCAGCTGGGGCATGGGGAATTGATTCTTTAAAAAAATTAAAGTATCTTTTATTTCAGTTTTTTTTTATTATCAGCAAGCAGGCACCATGATTTAAATAAAAAGAAAACTTCATCAGTGGTAGAAGTTGTGGATTATTTTTACTGTCTTAATGATTCTGTAAGACTGATTGCTCATTTTTTTCCACGCACTGACTCACTAATCTAACTCTACTTTTTGTACCCAGTAAATTGCTTTCTGACATCATACATGATTTAAAGTACTTCTAGACCTTAATTTATTGTCTTAAGTGTGCAGCTTCACTTTACCAGAATGTAAAGGCTTTTAAAATTTTTCACTTCAACATTAATTACACATGACTTGGGTGGAGTTGTGTTTGAGTGACTTGGGCATTCTGCATAAAGCAATATAAAACATCAGTCTCAGGTTTGAAGTTTTAGGAAAAAACCTTTTTAAATAAAAAGTGTCCGGCATGTTTAAAGTGGTTTTGATTGCCAGGTTGTGTTTAGTGCTTAAAACTGGCTTGTTAAATGCAGTAACTAACCCCAAACTTGGTACTTCTGTTCAGCAGTCTATTTAGGATTTTATACAGGTAGTTCTTCTACATGTACTTTAATAATGGCCTGTAAAAGTAAAAAAGCCTTTAGTGCCTTTTTTATATATGTAAGAAAACAGCTAGTTGAGAATGTCAGTTTATTTGCTCTAAAGAGGAGACTGTTCAAAGTGAGTGCTGATTTAGCACTTGGAAGTTCCTGTCATTCCAGAGGCTTAAATAATATAAAGGTAAGACTCTTTTGGATTTTGAAAAATGTAGTCACGAGGAAAAACTTTTTTAGAAAAGGTTGACAATGTTGTTATTAATAATTATGAATTGCGTAGTATATATCTAACACATAGTATATGTAATAGTCATGATAAAATTAACCATATATATTATAATTGACATACTATTAATAACTACAGCATATTATTGATAATTACTAATAACAAAAAAACTATTAAATATAACAATTATAAATCAGGTAAAGAGAACATTCTACTTTTAAAGCATTGGAAGTTTTTTTAAATTTACATTGGAATTGAATATTTTATATGTTTCCAAAGTATTTTCATTATTTTTGGAGTGCCTTTAGTACAAACTGGAAATAAGAAGCAATTCTACTTTGACTCAGAAGTATGTAGTAGTAATGAAAGCAAAAGCTCATGATTTAGAGTTCCTTGAGGGACCATAACTACAGCAGTAACTCTTGTCCTAAGTAGTCCCAGAGAATGAACCAATATTTTTGTCAAAAAGTTTTTTTCCCCAGTTGTTGCTTTGTTGTGTTGTGTTGAATCTATGTAGAAAGATCACACCTGACTTACCCATTGAAAACTGTTTAAATTCTAAAGAAGTGAGACTCCCTTCAGATAGGAAGCAACTTGTATCCTGCAAAGGTGCATTTAATTCTCCACAACTGTCATGTTTCTGGGGAGGAAAAGCAAGTCAGAAATAAAGCCAAAATTTTTCCAGCATTTGGGATGACTCAAAAGAAACATAGAATTATTATATTGTTTTCTTTCTTTTTTTTCTGTAAATGTTGGCTAATTGTAGGATGATTAAATGGTATTGGATAGTTAGTCTTTGATCTTTAATATGTTCTTTAGATAACTGTTGCCTAATATGATAGGACATACTTCTCTTCCTGCATTATCTTCTAATGATTGTTAATTAAATGGATCCCTTCAGTTCCTTCTGGAGGAAACATAAATAATTTTCTTTAATTTTCAGAGAGCAAAATTTAATTTCAATATTTCAATGTATTTTTTGCTGAAGTGTTATCACTCATAACTCTTCATTTCCTGTCTTCTAGTTGAAGCTTTATATCAAACCACTTACCCAGAGTATCTCCAGTACATTTACCTAGTGGCTCCAATATCTCTTATGATGCTAAACCCCTTGGGGTTTATCTTCTGTGAAATCCAGAAGTGGAGGAATAATCGCACTGTGTCACAGAGCAAAATCAAAATAGTGGGCCTAGCACTCCTTCGAGTTTTGCAGAACCCAATTGTGTTCATGGTCTTCATAGGAATTGCCTCAAACTTTATTCTTGGCCAGAAAATTCCTGAATACCTTGAAAACTTCCTTGATGGACTGGGCAGTTCGTTTTCTGGCTCTGCACTTTTTTACCTTGGACTGACTATGGTGGGACAAACAAAAAAACTGACAAAGGGTATGTTTGTTGCACTGATCCTTCTCATCACAGCTAAACTGTAAGTTCAATTTATGTATTTTTATACTTTTGTTCTCTAGATGTTTTAAGCTCTGAATACCCTGGTCAGATGCTTTTCTCTCAAAAACATTATGATAATAGTACATTTTGCTTCCAGTATTTTGAGTGAGTGCTTCTCAAACTCTTTGATAGAATACAGCTGTAAATTTTCAAAGGAAATTTAATAGACTAAAAACCTGTTGTCAGACTCTGCAGAGAAAGAAAAGCTGGGGTGCTGTGCCTTCACAGACTGCCTGCAGGCCATCTGTCATGAATTGGGTATTTGGGGAACTGGTAGCTTAAATCAAAATTTACTGAATCAATAGTTAGGCAGCAGTGAGTTTAAGCATATTTGATTAGTATTTGTATTTTATTTGCCTTAAACTACGCATCTCCAAATTAGTTGGTTTTCCTTTATCTGTAAGTCTTTGAAACAACTATACTGGAAGAGCTTAAAAATGGTCACTTCATTCTCTCAAACTGTTTGACTTTTAAGCATGAGTAGATGCCAAGTTCTATTTAAAACTTAGGCTGTCGTAATCTTCCCTTGGATATATTTCAAGGAATATTTATTTATTTAATATCAAATATTTTATTTCCTACAGAACTACAATTAACCTAATAGAATGTTTGGTTTTAAGTTTATATTGTAAAATTTGAATTGAAGGTGCATTTCAGTATCAGGTACAACTAATCAGCAAAGCTAAAGACCTAGTCAATAAACCAGTTTAATGACAAATTTTGTAATGAAAAAAGCATGAAAAACACTGGGTTTTAATGTTGCTACTTTGCTTTACTGTAAGCCTGTAAGACTTACATTGAGTCTGTGTGAGATCTGGGCTGTTGCTGAAATAGCCTTTATGCCAGTGGTTTGCTGGCCAAAAATTTTGGCATGGGATACTTAAGCTTGAGCCCTTATTATATTTCAAACAGCTTGCAGAAAGGTGGACTGAATTTCAGAGCTGCTGACTGCTTGTAGCTACTATTACTGTAACAGTTGAAAAATGAGAGGGTTTTTAATGTTTTGCCATTCTAAATTTGAAGTTCTACAAAGAATGTGTCTACACAATCAGGGAAGCTGCTTCTATCCCCAAGTTTGTTGTCATGTTTGTCCTTTTTATTTCAATGTAATTTGTGATGGAAGATTTTTAAGCAGCTGGGAAATATTTTGATAACAATAAAAGCAGTCATTCAAAGTGATGTCAGTATTTTGCTTTTCATAAGTAATATTCAAACAAGCCTTAAATTTCCTTTTTGTTCATTTTCTGGGTAAAGAAGAGTCTGTTGTTGTAGGTTGAGTAATATTTTTTCAATTACTTTTTTCTCTTTTCTTTCAGGCTCATGATGCCATTTCTCTGTAGAGAGATGGTGGAGCTCTTGGACAAGAGTGACAATGCAGTCAATCACACCAGTTTATCAAACTATGCATTTCTTTATGGAGTTTTTCCAGCAGCACCTGGTGTCGCAATATTCGCAAGTCAATTTAACATGGAAGTAGGAATTGTATGTAGTTAAACTTTTCCAAATATGTCCTAACTGTGAGCTTAACTTCTTTGATTAAATAAATAAATAAGTGGGCTTGAAGAATTTGCTTTTCTGAAGTATAGATACCTTAGAATTACTTGTACTCCCAGGGTCTTTCCTGATGTCTTAAGTGTCTTGATAGTGCTCATCTTTTTTTTTTTTTTTCCCATTTGTGACTCTAGTAGAAAGAGATAGGATAACTTCAGATATGAAGATTTTGTATCTTTGTTGTTTTTTGGGATTGTGGTTTTTGTCTGTTTTCTTTTCAATGACGTTATCTTTAAGATGTTTTTATAGGGGGAAAAAAGAAATTATGTTACTGACTTCAGTAAAAATAGTGTCATAGCTGAAAATTTATGGAAGATCTTAAGCTTCATTGTGCTGCCCTTCACTTAAATCATGTAATAGAAAGCATTTTATTTTTTTAAATATGTACATAGTAGAGGGTACCTTTTCAACTTTAAATAGAAATTCTGTAATTGTTTCTTCTGCTTGAAGTGACATTAACACACTTTTGTTGATTTTCATTATTTTTAATGGTTTCTATTTTGGAATTGTTTAGGTATGTTTGTTTTTGTTTTAAGAAAAAAGGATAATAAAAATAAATCATGCAAGATAGAATTTTATCCTCTACAAACTAAAGAAATTTCTTTAAAGCAGAGTCTCTAGTATGAGCAGCAACTCACACTTCCATCACTGTGCAAATTCGAAAAAGTAGAAAGACAATGAGAAGCCAAACTAGAAATCACTTGCAAATACATATGGTTTCTTCTCATGAATTGGTGCATATTAATATTTGCATAGCTACATGGGGTTTTTTTTAGTTATTTATTGTATGAATGTTTATATCCAAAAGCAAGTTGTGACAGTGTGAATTTACCCCTAGACAGCAGTCATTAGTATATTTGACACCCATGGAAAAGCTCTGTAGAAATCTGCAGCAGGAAACTCTACTCCTTCTATTTCAGAAGCTTGTTAAAATTTTCAGTTTAGCTCTGTGTATAAACCAGATAGCTTCTGGCTCAAATTCTAAATAATTTGTTATAGAAACAACTCATTATTTGTTAAAGTTCTAGGCATGTTTAATTCAAAGTTCCAATTTTGCCAGTTGTTGTATTCCTGAAAGCAGATTACTTAGCCTGAGATGTGATTAACTCCATTGCTGTTTCCGTTTGACTCTTGGCAGATTACCTCAGGCATGGTGATAAGCACATTTGTGTCTGCCCCCATCATGTATGTTTCTGCATGGCTGCTGACCATCCCATCCATGGACCCCAACCCACTGGCAGCTGCACTCCAGAACGTCAGCTTTGACATCAGCATCGTCAGCCTCATCTCTCTGGTGGGTGAGGCACAAAGGAGCTCTGGGTCAGGGCAGCCTCGGTGCGTAAGCAGCAAACTGAGTCATTGTGGGAGTTCATTTCCTCATCGGATCCTGATGCAGAGGGATGAGGAAGGAGTTAAAAATCCTGATTAAGCACTGGGTCTGCTGGAAAGCTGCACTGTAGAGAAAGATGAGTAACTGAATTAGAGTATTTAGTGCAGAGCTTGAGAGGTTTTTTTGTTCGGTTTGTTTTCTTGTTTTAATAATAGGGTGTGAGGGAATTAAAGTACTAGCTTACACCACAGAGACTAGTTACATCAAGCCAAGTGAGGTGCTTGGATATCACAGTAATGAAGGCTGTGTACAAACTTCAGCTTCAGAAATGTCTGTGCATATTTGTTTAATGAGGTCTTAATGAGCATGAATTAAATAGTTTAACCTGAAAAATTTATGTTTATCAAATTCCTTTACTAGAAATTATTTTCTTAAAAACTGAGTTGATAATCCAGAAGTCCAATGTGAATTTTGTTTTGGTTTTAAAGAAAGTACAGATAGTATGATTATTTTATTTGCTTTCTAAAAACAAAAACATCCATGTTGGAAGGAGCTGGAATTTTCTGAAGTTGTTGTCTCAGGGAAGTCCTCTTGTCTTGAAACTATGCTTGAAGGGAAGCCAGAAGTGAATGCTAGCTCTTGCTGGTCAGATAATTTTGAGAGATTCAGGGGAGGTGGGTGTGGATTTTAAATTCTAAATTTCCAGGCTACACTGTGGTCATTTGTGTCCTGAGGAACTAACAGGTTTCTGCATGCTCCAGGCAAGTGCTTGGTCTTTACTGGAAATACTTCACCGACATGAGAACACCAAGATGCATTGCTTTTTCTGACCACAGCTGCTGAGGCAAAGGGGCTGGCAGCATACTGTAGCAGTCATGTTGCTAAGATCTATGGCTTATTTAATCTCACCCTCATTTGACAGAATACTCATCTTGTTCCTTTGGGTTTTGTTTTATTCTTATATTAATTTTTCTTCTTGTATGTTACAGACCTGGTCTCTTACTGTTGTTGTTCTGAGTAAGAAGTACAAACAGATTCCTCATATGATTACAACAAATCTACTTGTTGCTCAGGTCAGTAGGAAGGAGAATGCTGTTGTGTGAGGTTTAGGGTTTAAGTATTTTTTAACAATTTTGGAAGTTTGATTTTTACAGTGAGATCTTTATAGCCAACTGTGGAGGGCAGGTGAATCTAATGTGTGACTTGTCTGAACAATTTTACTGTTGTGAACTACATCCTTGAAGAAAATGATAGTTAATGTGGGCACTGTGATTCCTAAACAGAACTATAAACAATCAGAACAGAGAGTGGCTTCTGAGATGTTTTCTTAGTTATTGCCCAATACTGTTGAGAGCACTTCTGTTTCAGTTATGCCCATCTGAAGCTGGCAATACCAGGAGCAGCAGCCTCTGTTTGACTCTATAGTGACCCTATTCAAGGAACTAAATAGAAAAATAATCCCTGTTTATGTCCCTGAAGCTCTTGCTGAGAGATCAGCAGGTGCAAGTGCTGGTGCAAGGATGTGCAAGGGTCTGTGGGAATGCATGGCTGGTGGCTAGGGAAGGCCAAAGCCAAGTGGCTCTGGATTAATTTTAATTGTTATTTAATCTGAGAGAGAACTGCAGAGTTCATGCTCCTTACTCCCTTGAAGTAACTGCACAACAGGAACAGCCTGTGCTTTTATAACATCTGTGTGGTTGTGCTTTCTGAAGTAGTTTTTTTTAAATATATCTGTATATTGCAAACTCTCTGAGCTCTGATCATGGAGTCACATTTGAAAAATGTCATGTATGAGAACTGCAGGTGCTTCTGTACCAACAAAGCTAGCTTTCATCTTAAAAAAATTGGACTATTGTGTTACTGTTTCCACAATACTTCAGCCTATCTTTTCAGATTTCTTCAGTGTTAAAATTATCATATATGCAATATCACTGGGTGACAACTGCTGTAATTCTTGGCTGAACAAATACCTGTTATTTCCTGTGAAAATAATTTTAGGTAAATGGTTTTGACTTGCCAAAACCATCACCATTTACTTACTATAAGGTATATAAAGTTGGGGGTTTACCTGATTTGCCTTACTCCTAGTTTATATGAGTTATGTACTTGCTGTCAAAAAAACCCTCCTGAAAATGAGGTAGCATAGTCAAGTGACACAACTGTAATACTGAATTTACTGTGGCAGTACTTTACTGCTAAGTGAAGTATCCAGTTCCTAAAATCACCCTCCAGTGCATCTGGGGGTGGAGTTTAAAGCTTATTACAAATATATAGCTCTCTGTTCAGTTTTTTTTTTGGTCATTCTGCTTTCCCAGTTAGAATGATGGTATTTTACTTTTCTTTCCAGTTTATTGCTTGCATTGGAATGGTGGCATGGAATTTCACTGTTAAAGAGAAAGACATCACCATCCAGATCCTCGTATTTATATTCCTCTACAGCTCACTTTACAGCACCTACCTATGGACAGGTATGATTTTTTTAGGCAGAGCTCAGGTATTGTAATGAAGGATTAATGTCCTGAAATAAGGTTAATTACATTCTTCAGAGTACTTGTTCCTTTCACTTGTTTGTAGTTCTACAAATGGGGATACCTGGAAGTTGTGCTGAGGTTTAAGTTGGGCACTGCTGCTGCTGTTGGGAGCTTCTGCCTGGGCAGTTGTGGATTGCCTTTGCTGGGTACAGTAGCCTGGCTGGTGTGCAACAAGAGCCTGCTTTCAAGGCAGAAGCAACTGCTACAAATAGAGTGAATATGGAGGGTTGCCCTTCAGCTAGTCAGTGTCTTAATGATGATTTTTAATTAGTGCAGAGTTTAAGATTTTAATTATTCAGCATTAAATAGATTTAAAAACTGCTGCAATGAAAAAATAGAAAATACAGAATGAAGGGAAATACCCAAGTCACTTTAACACCTTTTTCCCCTGGAAATTGTTGTTTCTAAAAACAATGTATGTGTGTTAGATTTATGCAGGAATTGAAATTGAAAGAATTGAAAGATGCTTCAAGAAGCTTGGAGAACCTTACATGTATGATTAAAAGAAAAGAGACTTTAGGTATTCAAGATATTTTTGTCCAGAATCTACAGGTTTAATTCCTGTGGTGTTTTTCTGGAGTGAGATGTATTTGTTTAGCTGAAGCACATAGCCCATGATTGGTGGGACCTAATATAAATACTAGCTTTGCTTCCACATGAGAATGTTGCTGAGCTGCTGAGGTGTGAGTAGACTAGGTAGTTCCAGAAGATACTCCCAAAAGAGTTAGATACATAAAAATATGCAAAACTTTTTAGTTAAATTTATCATTGACTTTACAAAGGACTAGTCAGTTTTTAAAGAAATGTAACTGAATACAACACTATTTGTTGATAGCTAAAGAGTGTTGGGATAGAAAAGTGCTGTTAATAGCTAAAGAAATCAGTTGCTTATATCTTAAATGTTCTTGTGACATCTTTTTTACTCTTGTGAACCTTTCTTAGCATTTAGAAGTGAATATTTAATATAAAATGTCCTGGCAGTTTTTCAGTGTTTCACTATTAACATAATTTTTTAGGCAATGGGTATTTCTAATTTACGTTCTCAGAATACAATCAGACAAATTTTGGAATATTTAAAGGTCTGAGACGAATATTTTAAGCTATTCAGCAGGTCATATTATAGAGTTTCTAGGTTCTGTACTTACCAGTTCCCTTTTAAATAAGGCATTTATTTTGGTTTTCCTTTTATTTTGTTTGGTGTTTTTAGGTTTTCTATCTTTTTCTTTGTTTCTGTTGAAGAAGAGAGAAACAGTAAAGATTCCCATTGGGTTTATCATCATAGCTGGATGGGGGTAAGTTAATTCAAATGCTTCCCTGTTGAATTAGTGGGAGCGTGATAAATATGTTATGTACTTCCTATTTTGTTCTTTCAGAGTCCCAACAGTTCTGGTGGGAATCTTATTAACTGTTGGTGAACGTAACAACACTAGTATTGACTCTGCCTTTTTCTATGGAAAGCATCAGGTAGGAACATGTCCTGTCCTCATCACTTCAGACTTCTGCTGTGCTACCTGTGCAAGTAGCTTTCAGTCAGAGTACAGGCTACTATAATTGAAGTACCATTGTAGAATGCTTCTAGGTCGATACAAAAATGTATTTCTGTGATGAGCCACTAGGAACATTTGTTTGGAGAAGGATCTTCCTGTTTAGGCAACTATGACTAAGGAAAAAAGGGAGTAGGCTTCTTAAAGAAAAAACTTAGGAGTGGTAATGAATTACAGAGCTCTTTTCCTGATGACTAATTTGTATTCTAGCATGATAGTTATCTAGAATTGTTATTATCCAGTATCTAATTAATGGCTTTTGGTCTGTAATAGATAGGATATGCATCACCTGTGTAGCAGTAACTGCTTGCACTATGGTAGGCTTCTCAGCACAATCATAGATTGAAAGACCCTGAACTACCATTTTTACCAGCAAATCGTTCCTCCTATCAGAGGATATAAAGTGTACTAGCATAGGTATTTGTCATGTTTTCTCCCTCTCTTTCTTGTGGACAGAGAGTCCGTGAGTCACTCAGGATTATTCCTGTGGCACTTTCACAAGTACTAAATAGCCTCAGAGTGGGTTCTGGGTATCAGTGCATGTGGATAGAAGGAAAGGCTAATTAATAGGGTTGCTAAAGAATGTGCTAGAGAGCACATTCCTCTTTGGAATGAAAAGGTACCTGAGCAGAACTTTAACCCAGAGCACTGATGATCCTTGGAGGAAGGGGGAAGACAATGAGGGATGATTTGGATTGCATGAGAAACAGGAGTGCACACTTCAAAAAACAAACAAAAAAGCTAAGTTACTCAGGCAAGGAAAATTAGTCTCTTTCAGTGCCATGAGGTGCAAGAGCAGTAAATATAGGAAACATAGTCTTGTTCAGACTCATTTGTAAGTGTATTTAGAAAAGTACAGAAGTTAGAAAGACAGACATATCAACTATTTCCCTATATTTAAGTGCATTTTCTTTGCTTTCTTAACAGATAATTACCACAGCAGTGGTACTGTTCATCAGTATATTGCTGTCAGGTGTCTCACTGATGTGCATGAACAGAAGTAGGCAAGGGTCCAGCTATGGGGTGTTGAACCCATACTCACCACGTAGCTCAGTGGAGGAGGTTGAAGTGGAAGGGAGTGGGCAAAATCACATTTCAGCCACTATGACTCAGTCTTCTCCAGAATCTTCTGCACAAACTTCTCCAGAATCTTCTGCACAGTCTTCTCCAAGACCTTCTGCACAGACATCTGCAGAAAGAGGTAGACGAAGTATATTTGTATAAAGAACAACTGGCTTAGGGTGCTATAAACTAATATTTCAGATGTAATTCTGGCCTGGGAAGGACAGTTTACAGCTTCAGGTGTTAAATTAGGGCAGAAGAAAATCTGGATATAACTGCCCAAGTATTTAGGTTTGTGTTTCTAAAGAAGTTTGATTGTTACCATTGTAATAGTTGTGTAAGTGGACAAGAAGAAAAACCTGTGGATGATTTTTATGTAAGTAGTGATACCTTGATAAGGATGTAATAAATGCAGCCCACTAGGCATCTTAGATTGTTTACCCACTCAATTGTCTCTCTGAGAATGAATTACATGCCAACAGAAGCACCCAATGTGTTTCTAATCCTTTTTTGTATGTAGCCTTTTTGATCAATTCCTGTTTTTTTGCCTATAACTAAAAGTGCTTCTGTTGCTTCAGTGGTGGTAGTGTTATGTTAAACTATTAGTGACCCATTTACCCTCTCAACAAATTGGAAAAATTAAGTCTGTCTTCTGCTTTTGGGTTATTTTTGAGCACAATAGTTAAAGCTGCATAGAATATATGTTATACCTGGAAAATAAATTATGGCAGTGAAGGAAGCTAACTGTCCTATTACTGTATATATTTAATAGGTTGCTGTTCTTGTCAAACAACAAATGGTGAATTATCCTGTGCTAAAGACAGCAAAGCAGTGTCAAATGCTGTTGAAAGCAAAATTCCTCCAATTGAGACAGGTAAAGCAGTAGCATCTCTTTGTTTTAATACTACAGGCTCTTCCCCAGCATCTGTGTGTTATTCTCACAAAGAAACTGTTGGAGCTGTTGTTCTCTTGACTCCACCTGGATAACTGATATTTTGTATTAAATTCAGTTATTAGGCAATATTATAGCTGTTGGTTCTCTTCTGCTGATAGTTGTTTGTAGTCTTTCAGTGCTCAAGATGGACAGTTGTTTTGGATGTCACTTTTTTACCACAAAGCTACTTTGGTGTGTTCTGAGCATTCAGACCTTGACTCTCCATTATTGTCTTGTTTGGATGCTGGAAAGTTGAATGCATAACCCTACTTTGCATCAAGCTTTTAACGTAAACCGCTTTTTTTCATCCTCATATTTACATCTTGCATCTTTTTAAAAAGCCTTTGTTGTAATCAGGCACAAGTTTTGAACACTAGATAAGATCTAGAGGAGCAAGTGCTTACTGCAAATTAGATTAAATGTCTGTGCTGCTGTGTACTATTGATGTCTAGAGAAGAGATGGAGAAAATCGACTAAGAGGGCCTTAGGAGTTACTAAAATACAAAAAAAATGGATTGAACTGACTGTTCAACACCTGTCTGAAAACTGCATGCCCAGTGCATTCTCACTGTACATCAGTGTCAGTATTCAAAGCCAGCTGCCAGTACAACGTGGCTCTTTTTCCTATTTTTTTTCTTGTTTTCATATATTCTTAACAAGAAGATCATATCCTTATGCTTTGTTTGCATGCCACGTAAATTTCAATAAATCTAAATATTTCACTCTGAAGCATACTTCAGTTGTGTCTCGTCTCACAAAATGCTCCCTTTCTGCCTCTTGCCAACTATTTTATCTATTGAGTAATTCAGACAAGCACCATAAGAATGTCTTCAAGAATAGAGGAAGGCAAATTAAATTTTCTTATCCTAAAAGATAAGGTAGAAAATACCTTATGGTTGAGTGGAAATTATTTCAACCTCCTGAGTGAGCACTTCAAAATCATAAATCAGTAAAAACAAATTGTAATGCATACACTTGTGTAACCTTGGCTGCAATAATTACTAATTCTTCTACTATCTCAGTGAACTGCTTCGAGTTATCTGGTACCAATTCCTACGTATGACCTTGCCAGGAAGATTTTCACTGCCATCTAGAGGAAGTTACTCAGAATTTCTTAGAACTCTGTAGCTGGAAGACAAGCATCCATTCTCTTTGTGTTTGTCTCCTTTCATTAGTAGAATTATGATGATGTTCTGATATACTGTGTTAAAAATACAGTCACAGACCTGAAATAAATATGGTTATCTGTCTCATGTAGAGCTAAACAACACTGAGATGCAGAGTAAAAACATTAGAGCTGACAGTACATTTGATTTTTTTCAGAATTAAATTTAAAAACTGTTCAGAGAAGTTTTTTTTCGTTGTTTTCATTAATTCTAATAGTGTTTTCTCAATGTTAACCACACATTCAGTTTGAATTAAATCTTTGAAAGAAAACTGTTGGAGAAACTTTTTTCATTTTAGGAGCACACGTAAACTTCAACTGTTTCATTTGAGAGTAGATGTCTGAACAGGTTATTGTCAAAGCCAATATTAAATTTCGTGTGTGTCACTTCAGTAGAGATACTTAACAAGGTAATTTGACTGAGCAACTTACATTAACAAGTTTGTTTGTGGAGTTCTGAAGATGGAAGCCTAAAGAAGAATTTCTGTTTTGTTTTTCAGTGGATCAGTGTGTGAATCACTGCAGTGCTCAAACGTGTGTGTTGGCTCAGGAAGAACAGCTTCTACAGACTGGAGACAAACAGCTGGCCAGACATGTGCTGCTGTGCTTACTTCTTATTGTTGGCCTATTTGCTGTAAATATTTTTTCTCCCCATGTTAAATCTTTGAGGTAGAATGATTTTTAGGAAAGCTATGTAGACAATCCAGTAAAAATCTTTCAGTTGCTTAAGTAACAATTCATTAAATAAAACATAGGCTATATTTTGGTTCCTTACTGGAAGAGGGATGTCATAAAATTAATTTTTCTGTGCCACATCACAAATTAAATGCAAGTTAAGATTGATGATGGTGAGCAAGCTACAGGAGAACCCCAAAGGGAGAAAAAAAGTGAAGTTATATCATTATATCATTCATCACTACTGCCCTTCTTCCCAGTTTTTCAAGAGCTGGTCTTCTTCCCTAGACAATTATAAATTAAAAATATAAACTGAATTCTGCTTCTGAAGGAGACTACAAAAATTGTTCTATCTGATCAGGCTTATATTGGAACTTGAATTTCTCTGAGGTGTTAAAATAAGATTATTAAGATTATTTTAAATGGGAAAATGCAATTCTGTTGTTTTTAGGGGTGTTTGGAGCAACGTTGCTAAGTTAGTGTTGCCACTCATCATTACTGACTCCAAGAGGTGTTGGTGGTTGCTCCTGGGTACAAGTGGGAAATACCAGAATGTAATGTGTTGGGGATGTAGTTTTAACTGTGGCAAAGGCAGGAAACTGCTCTCTGAATACAATGCTCAGTTGAATTTCGTGTGGATGTCAGTTGGGAGAAGCATTTTTATTTGAAATGGAAAATACTGTGGCACAAATATATAATACTACAAAGCAGGACAGTGCAGCACAACAGTATGGGTTAAAAGTTACTGTTATTGCTTTTCAAGTTCTGTTAAATTACAAAATGAAATGTTTCCCTCTTAAATTTCCTGTATCAAGTATTCCATGCTAGTATTTTTTTACATCTTTTTGATTTAAGGGGTACCCCAACTGTTAGCCTATATTTTAGCTGTATCTGAATGATTACGTAGATACTATGAAATAAGATCAGTTACCTTAAAGAATTAGCCTTTACACCCAAATGGGTTAACTTTGGAGGTTTCCTCCTTCTGTCAGGCATCTCAAATAGCTGAAGTGGTATGTGCTTCACCTTAACATAATCCGAACTCTGCAAGAAATATGTAGAAAGCACTGGCCTCAGCTAAGCAGCCTTAAAACAAACACTGCAAATCTGTCTGGGCTCATATTGCCTGTGTTATGCCGAAAACCTTTGTGTGCTTGAGGCAAGTTCCTTACATAAACATGCAGAGGCAGGACCTCTTACACTGCTATCTTTTGCATTGGTATATTTAAAACAGCCAAGGTTCCCCCTCCTGCCAAGCTATTAAGCCTGAGATGATGTTTTAAGGTGTTTCTTCCCTTTTTCTTGTCTTTATCTGAATAATTTCTTAAATAGAGACCATGAACATTGTGCAAGAATTATTAGCATGTGAGGAGAACAAAGCTTTTGATTTTTAACAGTCAGGTTATGTTTGTGGGTTTTGTTGTTTTTCTGTTTTCTTTACAGAATCTCTCCAGTTGCTTGTGGTGGCTGTTCAACCAAGAGCCTGGAAGGCTGTATGTGGAACTGCAGTTCTTCTGTGCTGTGTTTAATTTTGGGCAGGTACTTACCAGTGTTTGTTCTGAAAATGACCATGTTGGTGGGTGTTGCAGCAGATAATGCACATCTCCTATGACCAAGAACACTTCCAAAAGTGCAAGTGACAACTGAATGCCAGTGCTCATGGAAACTGATTAGGAATTTATTTGTACCAAAGCTTCACTGGTGTCTCTCCTGTGGAGTTCCATCAGTTGCAAGGCAGCTCCATGGATGCTGTCTCTGTAAGGTTTAAATGATTTCTCTGGTTTCAGTGACAGCACCACAGCAAAGAGCTGAAGATGGGTGCTGGTTCTGGCTGCGCCTGGGCTGTTTCAGTGCACCTGACACAGGGCAGCTTTGTCTTGTGAAAGCCAGGCAGTGTTGATACACACACCAGAGGAACATTTTACACATCCATGGCACATGTGCCTACAGGATGCACTGCAATATCAAGTAATGATAGTTCTATATAAAAGCTGCACAGAAAAATGAATTAAGTAGAGAGCATTCTAGCACTTGAATTACAGTAAGTCTGTTCTTTCCTTGGCCTTAACAGACAGATTCAATACCTGGCTATGTAAGGTTGCCGGTTATCCCCAAGTGTCAAGTGGATGTCACAGAATTAGTTTTACTGAAGTATTTATTGAAGGTTTTATATGATGGGCTGTTAGGTATTGATATGTCTTTTTAAGGTCCAAATGAAAAATCAAAGCAGAAACAAAATGCATTTTTAATGATATTTAGAGAAGAGGGATGCTTTCCATGTATACATGAAATGTATTTGGCACCGATAATTATATATAATTTCTGTTCTATATAAACCAAAGCTTTGGCTTCATGTTGCTTTTTCTTATGTTTTTTTTTTTTTCTTTTTTTCTCCAGGGCTTCATTTGCTTTGGTATTTTTGGTTTAGATAAGCATTTAATCATTCTGCCATTCAAGCGAAGGTAAATAGAATCTTTGCACTTACACCTATAAACCTAATTATTACTAATAATCATTTTTGAAGAGTGTTGAGTTTTCAGTGCTATAGTGTTCAGTTTCCTATTTCGTTAATCTTCCAAATTTCTTTTCTCTCCCACTTGTAGAGAGGTTGTTCTGCCATCCTAATGACACTTTCAGAGACATAAAGTCCTGCAGGCTCCCTAGAGGTGAAATTTTTGCCAGTGAAGGATCTTCAGAAATAATTTCAGCTGATAAACTAAAGCTTAGATCTGGATGCTGAATCAGAATGTATCACCACTGTTTTAAAGCACTGTGGTAACCCCATGCCTACTGAGTGGACAGGCCCTTCCACAGTGGAGGAGTGAGTTGTACCAAGCTGCCTTTGCCTTAGAGCTAACTGGCTGCCCTGTGAATCCAGCAGCTAGAGCTGGCTCCCAGCTGCTTTCTGGCTTTCCTTCTGCCCAAGCCTAGAATAACACCTCTGTGTTCAAAAGTCATAAAATATATTAGGAAGATTATATGTAAAGAATTGGGCACAAAAAGAGTGTGATAAACTTCCTGGGAGGTACATTCTATTATTTGCAGTCTCCCAAAAATGCCCGTCTTGAATTTTTCTCTTTTGTTTGTGTGTGTGTTTTCTAGACTTGAGTTTTTCTGGGGTGGAAGAGAAGCAGCAGGGCATACAGATGCCTCTGTACCTGAGGAAATCAGGATGACCTGTCAGCAGTTTGTTCGTTATCATAGAGATCACTGTGTCAAAAGTATTGTCAAAGGCAGAAGGTAAGGTTCTTCCCTGCACATATAACCTGTTACAAAGCACATAGCTCATCTTTTGAAAACAATGAAATGCAGTTAATTTTGTGGGTTATTCCTGTTGTGTATATTTATTCGAAGCTCAAGATAAGGATTAAAAATTTAACTGTGACAGAAATGTTTCTAGCCTAACACTGAAACTTTGGGGCACAAGTTATCATATTATCCCACCTAGGTTTTAAATAAATTATAAAAATTTCATATCACTAAGGGATTTCTCCAGGTTTTGCATTTAACTGGAGTTCAGAGGATGAAATCTTTCTAAAAAAATGTATATGATAACACCTGTAGAAATGCATTAAGACCCTTTGTTTTGTTTGGTTTGCTTGGTTTGTTTGTTTTGTAGAGTAAGACACTCCCCATATTTGTAACTAAATGTTTACTAATATGTAGCTTTTATAGGAGGCAAAACTGTTGCAGCTGATTTTAGTGTGTACTCAGAGGCCACTCAACGTGTGAAATTAGAGTGGGTTTAGGACTTTGACAGTTTCTGAGTTTATACAATTTCTTTTACTCATACCTCTAATGAGGCCTAAACGTCAATTTATTAAACCAGTAAAGATTTCAGGGATAAATTACGTTACCTAAATCAAGGATTATGCCTTCAGATATGTGTAGGTAGATGAGAAGAAAAAAGCAGACAGAAGCAGCAGGAACAAGAGGAAGATTCTGCCTTTATTTAAATATATGAAATGGAGACATGAATTGTTCTAACAGCACACTTTGACTGTTCTTGTAATGTAAGCTTTTAAGTAGGACTAGCTTGGCAGGGTGGGGTGGTCTTTTAATGGCCAGGTAGTCCAAAACCATATTGCAAAACTGTTCTAGACAGCATCATGATTTTGTTCAGTCTCTTATGTCCCATAAGAAAGATGTATCAGAAAAATGTCTTGTGAAATAGAACAGGTTTTACAGCTGTTTTTCCTGTGCCTCTGCTGCTATGTGGTTTCTTGAGCTTAGGGCTGTTCATTTAGTTGTACTTTGTGGTTTTTATTAATCATATCCACCTGAGAATACATGAAATTATGACATTTGTTGCCTTATTGTTGTAATACTATGTTTGTGCAGAACTTGGTTCATGTCTTATTTCTCCTTATTAATTAAAACAATGCATTTATCTTGTCATTTTAAATATTCATCTAACTTGATCCTGTCCTTTTTGATTTAAATGTGCTGTAACTGAGACATTGTAACCATGGATTTTAATTTGTTTTCATTAATAGATGCTAATAGATGTTAACACTTGCTCTGTGTTACTGCTGCTATTAACTTAAAGAAATAGGGGGGGAAATGCTCTTTTAGCTCTTAATCACCTGTAGAAACCCTGTGCTTGGGTCCCACTTAATAGATTTTAGATAACCAGGAACATTCATTGCTGCAAGTAAATGTGATCATAGCATCATTGCCTCTTAAATAAATTTAAAAAAGAGTCTTGTTGTAAAGGTTTTGTTTATTTTTAGTACTGCATGTGTGGTCAATATTTAACAGGATATGTAAGTTATAAATGGGCTTTGTTTACAATATGTGTAAGCAGTTAGTGTCTGTTTAAAAGTCTTTAGAAATTATAAAACTAATTAAAATTCAAACAGAATCCCTATTGCTGAGATTCTGCTGAGGTTGCTCTCAGGTCAGATATTTTGTTGCAGAAAGGGTCATGGTAAGCAGTACATGGGAAGTAAGTATCCAAGAAATAGAATTAGATTGTGTGAGTTTTCAGGGGAAATGCTACTAATATCCACTGAATTTTGTTTGCAATTTGAATTTTATTTAGAAGCCTAAAACAACTTTGTATGTCCATATTGCTTCCCATTGAAATGTCTGTAGGAGAAGGTAGTGAACACTGGCATGTCCCAAATATACAAAACTTGCAAATTCTTTTCTAACATGCTCTTAACTATCACGATGTCTTTCCTTGTTTCCTGCTATTTTTCCTTGCCTTTCCCCATCGTGCAGTGGTGATACCAGATTTACAGAACATGTGGGTGAATCATTCCTTTGACATACAGGTGTGGTGCAAAGATCTCCACTGGCATCTTCTTTGGCTGTGACCTGGTGAACTGGCTCATGCAAGTCGGCCTTGCCTCTGACCGTGGGGAAGCTGTGGTCTATGGGGACAGGCTGCTGAAAGGAGGCGTCGTGCAGCACATCACCAATGAGTTTGAGTTTCGCGATGAGTACTTGTATTACCGCTTCATTCCCAAGAAATCTGCTGCAGCTGAGAGCCATTGAGCTGAGCATGCAGGCAAAGGACAGGCAGTGACCACCTCTTCTGCCTTCACTACTGAAGTTGGAAGTATTTCTTCCTCAGAGCTCTCAGAAAACTGTTGCGCCGTTCTCCCTTGTAAAATTAAGAGATGTGGTTCTACTCGTGTCTATTCTGAAGAAAATGGTAGAAAGTTATATTTAGTCAGAATTCCAACCAGAATGCTACTAAACAAAACCAGATGCTCCGGATTTAGAACATTTTTTCTATTTTGAGCAAAACAAATTTTACTAAATGGTATGTGTCACTGTTGTATTTTAGAGGCATTATAACTGCAGCTTTAATACTGATGCCACAATGAGGGAAAAAAACCCCATGAAAGGTATTTTTCGTGTTGCTGGATGTTCTCCATATTTTAGTGTGATGAAGTATTGATGCTCATTTATAGTCAGGCTTCCCCCTGACTTCACAGAAGTAGGAATTCTTCTGCCATACCTCAGTTTTACTACTCTGCTCTTGTCTAACACCAGGAACTTTTTTAGCTGCTTATACCTGAGATCAGGTGGGCTTTTTCCTCCCCTAAAGATAAAATACTCCAATTAAAAAGACAGAATTGCTGCGACAATGTTTCCAATATCAGGGGATTAAAGCTGGGCAAATAGTGAGTAGAGCAAGTAATAAGTAATGGTTTTGTACAAATCTACCAAATCTTAAAACCATAGAAATATTCAGCACTCTCCCAAAATAGGAAATTATATAATGGAATAAACAATTTGTTTTGCCTTATGGTGGTAGTGACAGCTTTATTAAGAGCAGATTTTTACATGTTGAAATTAGCCTTCAGAGTTTAAATCAGAAGTGCCAGCCTTAAGTAAAGATTTTATGGAAGCCTTGGATACAAGTGCAAGTCAAGATAAAATTCTTTTTCAAATCATATAAGTTTTTAAATTAAATTAATGACTTTTAAATCTATTATATAAAAAATCCTAAATGAACATCCATATTAGGGTTTGGAGTAGCTAAACATCCTAGATTTTAGTTTATTGCCTAACATAGGTTTCTAATAAACCTCAGGTATCCTCCTAGTTACTTTAGTGTCACTCAGATTCCTGTGCACTAAAAGCAGAATCTGAGGACCTGTGTGTCTTCTGCAATATTTTGAAAAGGCTAAAGACAAAGTATTGTGTCTGATAGCAGTTATGCTGCCCTTTTAAAACTGCAAGAACAGCATTTATATGTCTGTATAAAAATGTTACGTAGTGAGGGAAAGGAATCCAGGTATTAAAAATTATTTGCTCAAGAATATGAAAAAGTCTTCTCATCCTTTTTTTAAAAAAGTCTTTCCCTTCTTTTTTCCCCTTTTTTCAAGTACACAGATTTTTATTACAGCTACCTTTGCATCTGTTTTGTATTAAGAATTAAAAGTGATTTTAGCAGCATAAGCTACTATTCAACAAGCAGTTGTTTTATGGCTGCTATAATTTCCTGCAAGACTTAAATTGAAAAAATAATTCCTTTTACTGTTAGTCTGATTGCAGTGTGCACAGAAACGTAACATCCTGCTGCTTATGTATGCTGTACAATCTGGTATATTTTCATGTTTTCCAGCAACAATATAATTGATGTTTGTATCAGGCTGTGGCCACAAAGGAGAACCTTACTGTATTTCCATTATGAATGTAGAAGACAGCTATATTTTGGAATAATTAGATATATGCGACTTAAGAGCAGAAACTGCAAGTATGTCTGGCTTCTAAATACTGCAACTTGTCAATAAATCTGTTACTTGATTTCAGAGTTCTGAGCTGTGGTGTGTGAGAGTGTTATGTGTGCATGTCAAGGTTTACGGCAGATGTGAGTTTCCGAGAGATTTGGTAACGTGGCTCTTGGGTTTCAGTCCTGGTATTTCTTGAATCCATCCTTGATCCTTTACAAGTAGGCAGAGCACTTCTTAATTGGTGTCCATCCAAAGACACCTCCATACTAGAAGTGTGCCATATTCTCTACTCACCAAATACAATTTCATCTACTTACCAAATACAATTTTTTTAATTAATTCTTCAAACATTCAAGAATTTGATCTTAGGGCAGTTTTACAGTTCTTTTTATAGTCATTGTTCTTGCACGCTTTCTCATTTTCATCATAAAAGTCCTGCTTCCCTTTTTATAACGGTTCTGCTTTCCCTAGATTGGAACACAACGTATCTGTTTTAAATAAGAAATTGCTCAAAACTGCTGCCTAGAAAAGGCTCTCTGTTACAAATCTAATACAGGGAACACTTTGATTACCAACCAATACCACATTCTCTTAGATTTACTGCTACAATATTGTGACTGCTAATATCATACCCATTAGTCTGATGAGTCTGTGATGGTTAATAAGGAAGCTAGGAATGAAATACAGGATATAATATTTTGTTTCTAAATCACTTGGTACTTCTGGAAGCCAATAATAGACTTTGAATTGTTTTAGAAAGTTAAGTAACCCTTTTATCTGGTAAATATTTGCTTCCACCAAGGAGCACTGGCAAGTTTTGAATGATTGACAAGCTGATGTTCTGTCAATAGTTGATATACTGCTATGTGGACTTCTGGTAGTTAGAAACAGCTTTGCTATTAAGAAATGGTCACTGGTGCAATGACTTCCTTCATTTTGAAGGTGGATTAGTTTGGGATGAATCTCTTGGAAGCTAAGTTCCATGAAAACATCTATTGAACAAGTCTAGAGGAATGTCCAGTGAAAAATTGGATCTTTTTTCTAAGACTAATCTCAAAATAATTGTCATAATAAACAGGGATGGATGTAACACTTAATTTTCTACTGTAAAATTTTAGTACTTTTTTATTTCAATAATGATCCTTCTCTCATAAAGCTCTAGATCTTTTAAAGATACATTCCTAGGTGCAAACCCATGATAAGATTGCCCTCTAGGGGACATTCTGATTCTTTTTTTTTTAATACAAGGTTGTGGGAGGGAGGATTATTTGTTTCTCCTGATCCCATCTTTATTTTCTGTTTTTACACTGCATGTCTTTCTCTAGGAGAAGGAAATCCCAAGGAAAAAGGTGCTGAAATATCCTGTACTCTGTTGGCAATCACTTTAACTGTCTCCACACGTTACATTGTTTGTACTTTGTATCCTGTAGACCAGCAAGGAAAAGGCAACACATAAATAAGAGGCACAGGTATCTGCCTGCGTTAGGACTGGACCCATGTGCTTGACCTCGTTCATTGCCACCCCATGATTAGGTAGCCAAGAAGTTTGCTTAAAGGCCTGCTCCAACTTCACTGCTGTTCTTCCTGTATAACTTCAGTCTTTGCACTGTAGCATAAAACTATTTCACTTGGTTTGCTATGCTGCCTGAAAACTTGATTCATACCTTGGTTTCCAGCACAGTTTCACCTGTCATTTACTGATGCTTTAAAGCTATCAGTGTGGAACTGCTCATGACCAAAAACAGGAAAAGATACATAATTGTTGGACATGGACATCCCATAAGGAAAACAGGTAAATACAGCAAATTTTTAATAAATCTATTTCCCAGTTATCAAACTGGACTATTGAACTTCTGTATTGAACCACTGTGCTATTGAACTTGCAAGAAATTTTGTTGTCAACAGAGGCACAAAATGTTCAGTCAATTCAAACTTACTTTGTCTTACCTCCCTCTCACTCTGGCTTGCTACTGCCATGTGGTACACATCAGGTCACTAGAAAGTTCATGAGCCTTTCCTAACTCAGCAGTTTCTTGCTGTGAATCTGAACATGGCATCCTAAATTAATTTCTACTCTTATTGCAGGATCAGAAAGAATGAATTTTACCAAGCTCTTCATTTTCATATTAACTCTGCAAACTTCCATTTACAATCTATTCTTTATATTTAACTTTTTTTACCAGTGGGGTATTGAACAGTTTACAGAATGAGAAAACTGCATGTGAAAAATTGTCAAATAATTCTCTTTCTGTGGTTTGCTGTGTGTGTGGAGATGCAGTGTCATGTCCCACATTGCTGCTGCAGCTCTAGTGCACCATTTCATATTTTCCTCTGAAGGTTTGCACAAGTGCTGCATTTTGAGTGCTTTTTTGTTGTTGTTTTTCCTTACAGTCATGCTTGTTATCCTGACTTATTGATCATGAGGTAAAATCAGAGTCTTCCTTGTTGTTTGTTTAGTTTGGCCCCTGCCACAGATATAATAAAAGTGGTGTCATATATTGATCATTACTTTTAAACAGGATCAGGAAGGTTTCTGGTAGGGCAGAAAGCTTGATTAAATTATGTCCATAGTCTATTAACTCTGGCAAAAAAAAAAAAAAGTCATGGTTTAAAAGGCTTTCTATAAAATGGAAAAAATTAAAAGTATTTTTAAGTGTCCTGCTGAGTACATATATATACTTGTGTAGCCCAACCTCTTCCAGTTGCCCAATTTTAAAAAGTAACAATTCCAGAAACATTTTAGAACTCTCCCATGATGTTATAAGTCCACTGCAAGAATAATAATCTTGTATATAAATAAGTTTATTTTTCACTATCAGGGTGGGTAAAATAGACAGGAAAGTGAAATCTGTGGGGAACTTACAGGATGCTTGCATTGCTGAATTCCATGTAATAAGATTTCACAATCACTCACAGCAAAATATTATTATTGTAACTATGATTTGTTTTTAATATACCTTGAACTCAGCCCCATTTTACATTGAAGGAACAGAAGGTTCATATATGAAATGTATCTTAGAATAGTTTCACCAAACAACTGAGTATCAATCTTACTTGGTTTGGGTTTTTTTGCTTCAGTGTTCATCATAGCTTTTACATTTTAGAAAGTCTTCAGCATGGCCATTTTAATTCAGGTAGTCTGAAATTCTGCTACAATTCTCCTGACTATAAAAGCTGTGTGTGTGTACGCTAGATCTGAGTTCTCCAGAGCTGAGTTAGTGTTCTTCATTCACAGATGGGGCTGTTCACTAATTTAGTCAAGCTACTGCATTCTAATTGCATCTGTTTGTTGGCAGAATCAGTCTCTGCTGACAGCTTTGTGCCATGTACAATGCCACTGCCTGGCTCTTAGGAGCCTTTCCAGCATTCTTCTTATAATCAAAAGCCATTTGTCCTGAATATGAATCTGCATCTTTAAAACTGTCCATGCTATGTGATATACTAAAACCAGGATGTTAATCTGTATATCCTCTTCATTAGATGACCCAATTCTAATCCAGATTTTACCACACTCAAATAATATTCTTAGCCATATATTTTGAGTTCTTCTTCTACACACTGTGAAAAAAGATTAACTACTTGTTTGGTATCAAGGCATCCATTTTGCAGGATTGATTCCATTTGACTTATCTTCTGTTTCTCCAACTCCTGTATCTCTTTGAGCATTTTTTTACCTTTGTCCTGCGAAAAGAAACATTTATTTCACTAAAAACTATACAGAGCACGTAGTAATCACCCTAACAAAATTCTGTTCTACTGTCCTTATTTTGATCTTTTAAGAGTTGCTAGGGTTCACATTTATGTTGGTGGAAATCAGTATCATGACAGGTTTTCCTAGATACCTTTCCTAATATCTAGCACTCACTTAATCTCCTTTGTCTGACAGATTGAAGAAATAGTAAAGCTCCTTTAGGTATTAGTTACCAAAACTTAAGTGGGTATATGACTTACTGTTAAGAAGATGTATCTGTAAATAGGAGGGATTTTACTGCTAAAAGTAAGCAGCTACCTTCCCACTTCACGTGAGTGTTCAGCTGTCTTTGTCATCTTGTTTCCTTTCCTGTCCATACCAAGCAACGATGAAAGGCAAGCTCTCCTTTCCACCTGAGGCCAGGGGCCTGAATAGCTGCAGGAACTCGTGGCAGGAGCTGTGTACTGGCCTGTGGCTGCTCGGGCATTTCCCCATCCTGTGGCTGGCGTGGGAGGCTGCGGGGGCTGCTCTGCAAGGTGAGCAGCACAGATCCTCGCCTGCGGCTCGGCCTGCCGGCCCAGCACAGTGCTGGTGGCAATTCCCAGTGCCAGGGACACGTGCCTGCCAGATGCCAACACACTGGGCTGCTGGGGCACTGCGCTGTCCTTTGCAATCCATCAAAGGGCATCAACTGGTGTCACATTAACAAATGTGAGCAAGGACCTTATATAAACCACCTGCTTGCATTGAAATCTAATTTAATCAACATACCTGGATAGTTTCCATAACTACAGCAGCACTTTCATGTTTTTTATAGAGCTCATGTCTTCGATCTGGCTTACTCTGAAAACGTGGTTGCTTCTTAACTGGATCATCATGACCAAATGTAGGGGATGTAGTTTTTAATAACTGAGTAATACCGGGCACAAAAATGAAAGGCTTGAATACAGATCTAGAAAGAAAAAATAGAACAGAGATCCTTTACTGACACTGTTTTGTTAAAATTGTTGAGTCAGTAAATTGCTGTATTTTTTCCCATTCTTTTACTTGCTTCCTTTAAGAAAAAAGTATTAAAAACCATCTAATGGTGTTAAAGTAATTGTCACAGCAGTGTTCCATTAAGTAGGTTGGTAGATACCATTAATATACATAATGTACAGTTATGTTCCTCCCACATTTTGATTGTGCTTTTTCACGGGGAAAAAGAAAACCGACCCAAAGCAAAAAGGAGTATAACTAGGCAAACTGCAACACTTTTTCCTTTAGATGTTTATAATTTTTTATCCACTTTACTTGCTGCTACCTCACCTGGCAGGATCTGGAGTTCCAGTAAAGAAGTGAACACAGGGCAGATTAGGCTGCTGAGGCAGTATAGACACCATGCTGCCAGTTGTCATAAATCCACCTTCCATGTTAATGCCACTCTCTTTGTCACGAAGAATTTCCATCATTATTTCAGAAGTGATAGATCCTATTCAAGATACAATACAATTATTTAGCCACAGAGCTACTATAATACCAACTGAATGACATGTTCCTTACAACTGACTGCTTTTGGCAATGCCAGTTTTAGTTTGTCTGTGTTGGCAGGGGAAAAAAATCATCCTAATGGCAAACCTTAATATGGAATACACTTGTATTGCTTTCCCCAAAGTATGTATTTCAAAGACAGGTGATAAGAACATGCCTTAAAAAATGGGAAGTAGAAAGACAAATGAAAGGAAAATTTCACAGGGCTAGCAAATGGTCATTCACAAAGCAACTTCTCAGACAAAAATTAGTAACTTGGATTAAATGCTGAACTTTGAGCACTCTGTGGAAGTAAGATAGATCGTTATAATACTGGTTGATATTTGAACAGAATTAATACCACTATGTTGCTTTGAAGTTATAAAAATAGTAACAGCCATGCATGGATTTTTTGTGAAACTTTGAAAATGAATCACCAAGACTGTCACTTGTTTTGGGGGGTTTTTTGGTGAGTGGGTTTTTTAAATTTTCATCCTTTCCAAGGAGGCACTGGGGTGGCCTTATATTCTATGCTCAGAAGCCACAGTAGTACATCTATTTGTAGGAAATTCTTTATCAGCAAGCTGTGCGAGGTTTATTGCCAAGTGTCTATGAAAATAACTCCTGCTCAGGAGGAACAAAACCCTTTCCACATCTGCCTGCCCAGTGAAATCACTGTTGCTGCATAGTGTATGCTGAAGCTCAGATACTGGCATGGTATCACCAAACTATCCAATATTCCAACAGGCAGCTCTTGCAGGATGGTTTTCCTTTCACGTTTGGTGTACCAGTAGAGGGTATGCTTATGGCAGAAAAACATTAGTTCACTCACTCTTTATTTTTTTTATTGGAAGGTATTGTCTACCACTTTACTATTTTAGTGTTTCCCTTACTGAGTTCTAACTGCACAATTTTTTTTTTATTAACAACCTTGTTGTTTCCTCTTAAAATAGTTACTCTGCTGCTAAGTTACATGTCTCCAATATTACTTTTTCCTACATGACCCAGATTGCCTGTAGACAGGCATGCAGCACTACATTTCAACAAGAAAACACACTTAGATGTATCTACAGTTGCCTGGGAAGGTCAGAGAATTAAAGAAATCAGCAAGCTAGATGAATCAAAGAGATCAAAAGAAGCAATGGACATTTTGTCAGCTACAACTTGGCCACCTGTCCAGCAGGGAAGAAGGTACTGCATGTTTTACACTAGGCTCTGTTATTTTGTATGCCTGCAATACATTCCCTATTTTTTGAAATATGAATAATATTTCTCTAAAAATGGCTCTCAGATAGTAGACAGCCTGCAAAAACCCCAGAACTGCAATGCCACTGACTGAAAGAGCAGGGAAGGGTAGATGAAGAAACCAGTGATTTTACTGATGCAGTAAACCAAATAACTTTTAGTTAAGGCACCTATTTAAAATAAATCTAAACAAAGTGAACCATATGAGACTGATAACCTGAACACCTAGTGGGATTTTTAAAATGGCTCAGGTAAATGCCTGAAAATGGGGATTTAGAATGAAAACACAGATACAATCTCAGCATTGTTATAATACAAGTAAATACAGGTATTATGAAAATGCTTTCAGTATTCAGAACCTGCAATTCCCAAAATGAATGCAGGATTTACATGATCACTAGAGCAAGACAGCAATGGTAATTCACTCTGATGCATTAACTAAATGCTAAACCTGGTCTGGCAGAGTTCAGCCAAATAAAAAAAAGAAATAAATGGTTGCAATGTAATCTTGATTCAGATTAATTACTTCAAATGAGCACGTGATTACAGCTACAGCAAAAACCTGCTAGATGGATGCAGTGAGAAGTGAAGTAATAGGTTCTTTCTTTAGGAGTCTGAAAAGTAAGTGTTTGAATTAGTGACTGCTTAGAGTATAGAAAATTATTTTGGTCTGCTCCTGGTGTGTTTTAGTAGACTACACAAGTTTAGAATAGCTATTACAGTGAAACAACAAAGACTTAATAATTAATGTCAAAAATGAATGCAAGGTATGTATCTGAATGCTGTGCTGTTGCCTTACATAAATGTTTGTACCTAACTGAACTGTTCATAAGATTCTTTGTGGCTGCAAACTGCTGGGAATCTGTTTTAGCCTCTAATTTTTTTCCTTAGCAGTACAGTAATAATATGTAGCCTATCAAAATGTTTCAGAACAAGTCTTCCAAGGCATTTAGTGTTATGGTCATAAGGTGACCTCTCAGGGTTGTTACTGTAGCTCTGTATGTTTGATATTTGACCCTTGTTTTAATTTTTCTTCCTCAATAAATTAGCAAAAAATGGATAGAAACTTCCAAGTTCAGTGCTACTCTTTTAGGCAAAAAGTTATTCTAGTAAGTTGTAGTTCACCAAGTCATGCAAATGATCAAATGATTGCCTGCATCAGATGTATAATAATTTATGATATTAATTCATGCAGCTCACTAAATATTTTGCATATCTTGAAAAAAAATTCAAAAAGATACCTTTGTGTTTGTTCAGAAGCTTATAGCCTTCACAATATCGGCCTCCAGATGTGGTCATTCTGGCAGTATTGACATAAGAATATGTGGCAGCAAAATCAAATTCCTTTTCCCCATCCCACCAGCCATTGCTTTTGGCATATTCCTTCAATTCTGGGTGTTCCTTGTCAATCTTGGTTGTGATAGAGAGCTGGTTGGAAATATTCCGTACACCTCCTGTTTGTAAGTTGCAGAAAGAATTGTTGTAATACATTGAATGAATGTAATACATTGGTATTTTGTTTACAATTAGCTTAGTAAAGCAAATCAGCCCTGAAGAGTTTCCTACAAGATCTTCCTGCAAGATCACTGGTGGTTTATTTCTGGCCCCATGGTGGTTTATTTCTGGCCCTCTCTCCCCCGCTACATTTATTTTTCTGATTGAATTTTCACTGCCACTCATTTCTGGCTCATTTGCTTCTATTGCCAACATTGTATTTCAGATTCTGTCCTGATTATTCCCACCTTTACATTCTTCTTCTGAGACATCCAAAGACTGAGCTTGTCCTCCTAAGGCCACTGGAAGAATCAGCCACTTCAGGGCCCAGTACATCAATCCTGTCCCTAAATGAAATTGTCATGGATTGCTACCATCCTTAAGACCACACATACTGCTGTCATTCTCATGCTGACTTCCTTGCTCTCCTCTGTTTTCCAAGTGCAGGAGTGGTTATGTCTGGCTCTGAAAAGGCCCCTGTCACTCAGCTCCTGTGACAAACTGCCACCTACTCCACACTCATGCCCCAGGAAAGCAATGCCTGTTGTTTACAGACACATGTATGCAGCTCGAGGTTAGTTTGATGCCTTAATGAAAAGGTAAATGAAAACTGGAGAACTCCAAGTGGTCACTGCACTTGAAATGCTTAGAACAAAGAGCATCATCCATACCTTCTACTTTTTCTGCTGCCCAGTATTTTCCTGATGTCTCCAGCACCCATGCTTCCTTTCTGTCAGCTATCAGAAAACTGTTGTGGTATGTAAATGCCATGTTGCTCTCCATACAGTTTCCTCCCTGTCCATATTTTTCCAGCAAATCAACTATGACAGTAAGAGCCTTTTCAGCTGTGTCTGCTCTCTCAAGTCCAAGCCTAAAACAAAAAGAAAATGTTATTTTTGGAACTTTGAACTCCACATAGAACTATTCAGCCTGAGTATTCTGATTGACCTGGAATGATATTTCTATATGCAGCTGCCAGTTGCATGATCTGGTAAGGAAAAAACACAAGTCAGGTAAAGGGCTTCTTTCAAGTGGGTCCTCTATGAACTTGACATGGGGAAAAACACCAAATGGAAATACAGGAAGGCAGGGAGAGGGATCCCACAAAGTGCTTACAAGTCCTGTGCAGGTATTGGACTGGGGGGAAACTACCAAGAAAATTGACTGACTGCTGTAGGTTAATGGAATTTACACTGGCACCTGTAGTGTAGGAACATTGAACTTGTTATTTACATGGAAATAGGCACCTGAGACCAAAACTTAAAAATAATGTGTGTGAAAGATGGGGGAATAGGAGAGGAGTACAGACCCTAGAAAAAGGCCCAAAAGTAGTGCCTGAAGTCCCCCTGTGCTCTTAAAAAAGCCTTGTTTCAGTTTAGTATAAATTTTATAGAAAGAAAAACGTTCGCTAGTTTCCTTTGACAAATTCTGGTCTAGTGCCCGATACTTCTTATGAGCTCCTGGCAGATATCTAGTGCTTGTGCCAAGAAATACTTTTAACCGTGGCTAGAAAGTGGAAGGAGTGCCTTCTGAAAGTGAAAGTACTATTTCCCCATATAACTTAAACATCTTTCCACGTAGTTAACTCCGAATCCAGTACCATTCACCAAAAAGAAAAAAAAAGGAAAAAAAAAACAACAGCAGACCTTACGAGGTCCATGCCGAGGAGAGCTTCCCCATCGCAGACCTCCTCCCTGCCCCACACCGCCTCGTTGCCGATGCACACGCCGTGCTCGTTGGCGCCCATCTCGGCCCCCCAGAGCCAGGAGGGGCGGCTCAGGACCACGGCGTGGGTCCTCTCCACCTGCTCGATGCTGATGTAGGTGCACTGCAACAGGTCAGAGCACACACGGAGTCACCGTCCCGGCCCGAAGCGCGGGCTAAGCACGCAGGCAGGGGCGGACTGACAGCGGTGCTCCCGCCGCCTCCCGCAGGAGCGCTCCTGCCCCGCGCCCTCACCTCCAGCGCGGCGCCGGGCGGGTGCGCGGCGGCCGGGAAGTGCACGACCTCCTGCACCTCATCTGCCGGCCGGTCCGAGTTCTTCCCGAACACCACGCGGCCCCCGGGCGCGGCGGGCGGCAGCGCCACGAAGGTGTCGCAGGAGAGGGGCGGCGGCCGGGGGAACATGCTGAGGGCTGAGGGCTGCGGGCCCGGTGCGCTGCGCGGGCTCGGCGCGGACAGCGGCAGCTCCGGCGCGGGGCGGCACCCGCGGAAGGCCCGCCCGCCGACCCGGAAGGCCCGGCCGAGGCCGCCCCGGAGCGCTGCTGTTGCTGTCCCTGTGCCTGTCCGTGCCGGGCCGGTGGCTCCCTCGCCGCCGCCGCCATGGGGAAGTCGTTCGCCAACTTCATGTGCAAGAAGGATTTTCACCCCGCCTCCAAGTCCAACATCAAGAAGGTGAGGGCGGCCTGGGGGTGCCCTGGCCGGGGGCGCGTTGCCGGCACGGCAGCGGCCCGAGTAGGGCTCCTCACCTTCCTGAGGTGGCACCGGGGCTGGGGCAAAGACGAAGGAGGAGGCAGGGAAATAGTTAAGAAATACTTAAAGCTTCGGGTTTTCTTGTTCCCAGGTGTGTAGGACTGTGGCGTTTTCCTGGCTCAGGCTTTTCAACACCTGATTCTCAGAACAAACAGGCACTGTACCCCGTCCAGGAAAACGCCGCCTGTCACGATGTGCCCTTGTTTCCCAGCGTTTCATACCTGCCCCCAGCTGGTTGCAGGTACCCTGTCCAGGACTGTGGCCCATGCCGAGGGGACCTGGTCTGTGGAGACCCCGAGCAAGGGCACCCGCAGGGTATCTTCTGAGCCTGCTTTTCCCTTGGCGCTACCAAATTTTCTCCTGTCTTTGCAGTGTGTAAGTGTCGTTGGAACTTGGAGTTTCTAAAAAGTATTGCTGTGGGAAGTTCATTTGTTAAAATACTGGCTGAAAATAATGTATTTTATGTGATTAGAATGATGATCATCCCTCGTTAAGCATTTTTAATTGAGTAAACCAATTATTTATACACTAATATATTTTGTACTAGTTTTTGTATTTAAGTAGAAGTTTATTTATTTTAACTAGGTATGGATGGCAGAACAGAAAATCTCATATGATAAGAAGAAACAAGAAGAATTAATGCAACAGTATCTGAAAGAACAGGAATCCTATGATAATAGGTGAGAATATTGGCTTAAGATTGCTCACTTCTTCCTCCTGTTTTGTTTTCATGGTAGTGAATGTCATATTGCTATGAGCAATTTGAAGTGCTGTCTCCATTGACTGGAGTAGTAGAAGAGAGCAGTGATTCATTAAGTGATGTCTCATTAAGCAGAAGTCACAAGAACTTCTTTAGTGGTTTGTGCCTGTCTTCTGATTAATTTCAAAATATGCTACATTTCACAGAACAGTCAGTAACCTTGTATAATAATACATTTGTATGACACAGAAATCTGTTTTTCAGAACTCTGGACATACTTTTCAGTTGAGATTGAAATGTATGATTTTTGTACACAGTGGGTCATGCATAAGCATTGACTGGTCTCTCAAATTTTTTGAAACTCAGGTTTTGTTACTCACGTTAACAAATGAAAAAATGCTAGTTATCACAACAATTTCATACTGTTTTGGTTTGTTTCGTGAGTGTTACCAATGTGACTGCTTTGTGTGTAACACCCTAAACTGCCCTTTTTATTAAGGTTGCTTATGGGTGATGAGCGTGTGAAGAATGGTCTTAACTTCATGTATGAGGCCCCACCTGGAGCAAAGAAAGGTATTGCAATTTCCTGATTGTGGGCAGGTAGTACTGCAAAGCTAAAAGCCTTTTGAAGAACTAAACATGGTGTATTTTATTTTAAAATAACATGTTCATGGTGAGGTAATGATAGAACATGTGATTTTTTAAATTCTTTCTGTGAGAATGTCCAGACATAGATGGATAGATCAATATGTATGTATATATATAGTATGTAATAATTTTGATCACACAGAACTTTATTTTCTTTCAAAAAGAATGGTTGGGGTTTTTTTAAACAACAGTTCAATGTGAAGGGAAGAGCAGATAAATATCTTTCCAGGAAACAGCATGAATTCTGTCCTCAACCAAGGATGCTTCTTTAGCCAATTATAAAGCCACTGGATGAGGAGGACTAGACCTTACCAGGGCAATGACTCAGACAACACAAACCTGTATTTTGGCCTGCTCTCTTTTACAGAAGTAGCAGGTTGCTTTTGTTTAAAAGTTACTCCCATAATTCAGTTTGATGCTTGTCAAACATAGGAAATACCAGAGCAAGAAATTAATAATCAGAAGTTATAAAAATAATAAATGCTGAAATTCGGTAGTCAAAAGTGCTGCCTGACCTGTGTCTGGTGAGTTTATGACTGTTTGGTAGTGTCATAAATGGAAGTTTCTAAATGCCTGGTGGGCACTCATATCAGTCACTTAGTTTGAGCAAGATCTGAATGTAAGCGAAGAGCTAAGAAAATATATTTCCTCTAAGAGAAAACATGTTCCCTTTAAAATGCATCTTTCCCATTTGCATGAAATCACTTGGAAATGCTTGGATGGACTCATTCTTGTAGGCCAAGTTTTGCAATTATTTAACTTTAGAAGCTCTAATAGTAATCTCTCAAGCTTAGAGGAAATGGTTTTTTAATGTCTTAAAAGTATTGTTGCTACTCTTGCAAAAAGTGAAGTTTTTATTTGTGTAACCAATCAGCATAGTTTTGGAAGGTGATTCTGGATGTACAGGATTTCAAGCTATATACTAGAGGCTGGTTATTTGTGAGTGCACTCTATATAAAGCTACTTACTGAGTATTTGCACTGTTGATTAGTATAAACCATAAAATGTGTTTTCTTTAGCTTAGTGGGGGGAGCACCATCTGGATTTTACATATATAATTAATGCATCATTTATTTCCTTTGCATGCTTTCTGAAAATTCAAAGAGGAAACAAAAGAGGTATTTCATTACATTATTTCTTTATGTTTTCTTCTTGCTTGCTTAAAATGTATTTTGAAAAGCTTCAAACTTACCATGTTTTCTGTTTTATAGCAAGAAGGAGAGACTGAATACAAATTTGAATGGCAAAAAGTTGCTCCTCGAGAAAAGTAAGATATCTGGATTTTTTCATATACTTTTCTTTTTGTCCCCTTTTTCCCCTGTTTTATTTTTGAGCAGGTCACTTGTGTGATCTTATCACGTCCTGACACTTAATTAGGAAAAACAATGTTTAGAGGAATTATACCTCTGAAATGGGTGCACACTTATCAACAAAAGGTAGTTTTGTGTATGATGTCTTTAAAAAATAGCAGTGAAAGGAGGATTTGTTTTGTGTTTGTGTGCAGATACGCTAAGGATGATATGAATATCAGAGATCAGCCGTTTGGAATCCAGGCAAGTTACATACATTTCACTCTCTGCATGTCTGGGGTGTGTTTCACATGTTGTCTGACTGCAGAACTCTCACATGGACTCTCTTAATTTTATCATCTCCTTTTCAGTGGGTTGAAAAGCTTCTCTTATGCCTCTTGGTGACCAAATGATGTCAATTGGCTTTGTTGCTTTAGGTGCGGAATGTGAGATGCATTAAGTGCCACAAGTGGGGTCATATAAACACTGATCGAGAGTGTCCCTTGTTTGGCCTTTCTGGGATCAATGCAAGTTCAGTCTCCAGTGATGGTTCAGGTAGGCAGTGAATGGTTTTTAAAGTTCTGGTTAGACATATATGGAGGGAGCTTATATTGTTTAATTTTAGAAGGTTGAAGTTTATCATATTTCAGAGAGTTGATGAAATCTGGAAGACGGTAAATTCCAAATGTAGGATCCACATGTTATTTATTTATCCACAAGTTAATTATTTCATATTGCAGGGACCTAGTTTTCTAATTAGTAACTCATTTAAAAAAGATTCCATATTGCTTTGATCCTATCTGTGCCTAAAACTGAGAAGCTGCAATGAGACTTTAGATCACAATGACAAAATTTGTGTCGCCAAAAAAATGAATGGATTGTCAAAGACTGTCCCAGTTCAGATTCAAGTGAACTGCTTGGATAAGATGGAATATACCATTATATCTTTGTTAACACTTGGTAAAAAGGAGAGATTTGTGGGCTTTTTTAAAATATGTAATTGTGTAAGTGGATAAGCAATTGAAATCTAGATTTCCAAATGTCTGGTTTCCCTTCATCTGACTTCTTTTGCTTCTTGAGCTACAATTTTTTTTCTTCTATTGGCTCTCCTGTTATTTGAAGTCACTGCAGTTAGTGCTAGATTATGTTTGAAGAAGTGGGTATGAAGATTCACCTTGAATTTTTTTTTTGCCTGTTTTTTTTTGTTACTTTACCCAAGTTGTAATGCTTTTAAGTTTCTTAAAATCGGGGCATGTTAAAGAAACATCAGGTAGTGTGGCTGTCTTCAGCCTCGCTGTACTGTGCTTTAAGGTCACTTGTGTCTTGGATTTTGCAGGGATACCATTACATGGAGTTGCACACACTCCATGGTTTCTGCTTTTCTTGTCTTCGTTCAGGTTATCTATTTTATGTAGAAGCTCCTAGTTTTGTTAGGCTATCAACAATCTTGTTTCTCAGAATTAGGTCACATAGATACATATTATCTTTGGGATGAGGCCTAGAAGAGTTGAGTTAAAGGAAATGGTGCTTCTGACTCTCCTGTCTTTTTAGGCCTTGTCTGATGATTATGCCCTTGTGTTACTCATCCTATAGTTGACTTGCTCAGCCTTTCTGTTCAGTTGGTTATAAAGTTAAATCACTTTCTTGCATCATTCTTATCTTGGAAAAAAATTGTACTTAGAGCATTTGTTGGTGGTAGAATTATATTGTGCAGCTCTTGTGTGTCAGAGATGCTTTTGTGCTACAGAACTCACTGTCCACACCTCAGTTCAAATGGTGTGGGTCAGTTTTAGGGGTGTTTGGTTGAAAAAGCAGAAATTATTTGTTTCTGGTTGCACAAACCTGAATATGCATTCCTTATTATTTGTTACAGTGCAATACAGACACTCTGCAATGTCAGTAGAAGAATAACTGCTTGTTTCAAACCTTACTGAACTATCTATATAGGTGTAGGCAACGTTTGACTGCTGTGGGTGTTTCCCACTTGAAGAGATGTCCCCCAGATGGCTTTTCAAACCATCTTTCTAAGCCTGAAGAGAGCATTTAGCACGTATGATGAATTTTGCATGAAGGAAAATGGTGTAAAAGTACTTAGATGTTCTCAGACTGTGCCAGTGCCCTCTCATTTTCAACTCTGGAACTTAGAAGACAGTGTGCTGTGCTGAGCTTAGACTCTTGTAGGCTGAGGAAGGATTTTTAGGGAGTAGGGGTGGGCGACAGATCAGGATTTGTATATATAATTTGTAAGACACTGTTCTTGAATTTGAATAGTCAGCTGTAATGATACTGCTACTTTCTCTTTCTTGCAGGGAAACTATGTAAGAACACTGTAGGTAAAGCTTAAAGTTCTTGATTTAATAGCAAATACAAGGCTTAGAGAAAGTGGTAATATTAATTACAACATCAAATAAAAGGTTGTCTGCTTTTTCTAACCTCGGGAATACAAACCTTTCATCAACTTTTCTGAATCTTCATCTGATTTAATAACAAGTTAAGTTACACTCCTTTGATGACTTCTGGAAATGTGTGTAAATGAAGCACTGCAGTTAAGTGACAACACAAATTCTTGAATTCACTGCTTCTCTTAAGACTCATAGTTCATCCACATGGTATGCTAAAGTAATGCCTTTTTTTTTTTTGAAAGTATGAGTTTTTTTGTTGTTGTTGAAACCCTGACAGTAGTCCTGTGCTGGCTGGGATGGGAGTAATTACTTTGGGTTGCTGAGAGTTCAGCCCAGTTGTTACAGTGCTGCAGATCCACAGTTAGCTCTGCTGCATCTGTTTCCACCTCCAAGAACCTTCTTCTGTTGCTCTGTGCAATACACCTCCTCAGGCTCTCTTTCTTGCTCCTTCCCTTTATAAGTAATTGCATGCACTCCTAAGCTGCTTTTTAGACTAAATTCCTGATTATTTTTATTGCTTTGTAGTACTGCAAAAATGTCCATTGCCACGCTGTTCTTTAGACTGGCTAGAACTCCAGAAAAAGCCACTTTGGAAGGGACAGAGACTTTTAATGAGAAAATCCTTTTGTGAAACTGTTCTGTGTTTTGTGAACTGATGATTAAAAGAAATCCCTTGCACTTGAAACAAGTAGAATTGGACATGAATTGCTTCCCAAGCACCCCCTCCTCCACATGTCACAAGTGTCTCCTCATGCTTAGAAAGCTGGTAAAAAACCATGGAAATAGTCCACAGTTTTCATTTTTTGTGGTTGTCAGCAAAAGGGGGAAAAAAGTGCAAAACTGCTTGGCTTCTAAGGTCAGGTAGAGTTTGTTCAATTTTTCTGAAGCTGTTTGTTCATTTTTAGAATGTGGAGGTTAAAACACATGTCTCTGAACAGAGCAGTGAATAGGGATTTCAAGGATAGGCAGTGATTACTGGTAGTATACAGCAGTTCTGGGATGTGTGCTAAATTTATTTGACTGGGCTTTTTAATAACTCAGTGTGTAAAAATACATTTGCAATGAACTCTCAAAAAGTTGAAAAACGTTTGGCTAAATTATTAGAGCATATAGTACTTTCAAAGGTTAGGAAGTATTGCCACATTTAGGAAGTAGTCGTAAACTTTTTTCTAGCTGTTGTTTCAGGCAATTGAAATATAAATATTGCCTCATAAATGAAAGGGTACAGCTATAACGAGGAAAATTTTAGTACAATAGTCAATGTACAAGAATTCCAATTAGTTTATTAAATAAATTGTATTAGAAGGACCAAATTTAAGTTCCAAATAACTAAACATTTTTTTAAAGAGCAAATCTTTGGGGTTTTTTTATATTCTTTGGAAAGAGCTCTACTGCTTTGAAGTTACTTACTTGGTAGGGCTTTATTTCTTCTGATTTATAATCTTTTCATGCTAATAGAAGTCAATCTTACATCCTTTTCATGCAAATTGAGTGGAATAATTTTTTTTGGCAGTGCGTGGTAGTTACCCTAGTTAAATTTAGGTTAGAATTCTTCCAACTTTGCAAATACTCTCCCTTGCTAGAGCACACCATGCATCAGCACAGTGCTGGAAGACTCTGATCCATGTGCTGCTGAGCATCCTGGCTGGTGATGAATCTCTGCCCAATCAGGCTGTGGGAACATTGGGCTTCATGGTTCTGAATCTAAGTGTGCTAAGGACACTGGCATCACTAATTTCTGCAGAAGTAGGTTTTAAAAAAAGACCTGGCTTCCCTGTCAAAGATTTGTCGCAGGCCTTGATACAGGTTCAGTTTTTGTTTTTTTTCTAATTTATTCCTGCTTCAGAAAGAGCAAAACAAAATGTCTTGTTTGGACTCCTTCTTTTTTTTCAGCATCAGAGGAAAGGTTTGACTGCAAATAAATGAAAGTGAAATTCGTGTCTGCTTTAGTTGACTTAGCTAAAGTTCCTGCTCTGTTTCTCCATAGGGAAAAAGAAGAATTATTAACTGAAATTTTTTCCCCCCACTCATCATGTCCAATATAGGCTTTTTCTTTCCCATAAATCTTATAGGCTGTGATTCTGTCATTTCAGCAGAAGAATAGTGGTCTTTTAATCTGATGTGAAGACTACATTGTAATATTCCTCTTGACACATAAAACAGGTTGCAATTGCTGTGTCAGATTTGGTGTTGAATATTTCCTGTGCAAAGGCCAGTCACAGCCTTCAGTTTCTCCAGTGAAACCACTGCAGGGCAGAGGGTGTCTGTGGCACAGAACTGTGTTCTCCTGGCTTTCAAGATCTGACATATATTACAGTGCTTCAGCAAACAAAAATAGGTACAATCAGTACCTTACCATGGGAATGGTGGCTTGGTTATTTTGCTTCTGGGACCATTTTACTAATCTAGCTGGTAATTCACACAAAAAATAATAATCTTACCATTAAAAAGCACCTATTGAATAATACCTCACCGGTGACTAGAGATTATTTTTTCAATAAGGCAATTTCAGTGGATGTGGTTATCATGGGATAATCACACCCCTGGGGTACAGCCTTGCCTGTAATCTCCCAGGAGTGTAATTATTGCATGATAACTGCACCCCCTGGTGTTGCATTATTTGTATTATGAAATTCTTAGTTTTAGATATAAAGTAACTTTGATCACTGAAAACTGCAAAGTAGTGTTAGAATGTTCCAGCTGTGAGGCTTACAGAGACCAACTTAGAAGATTTGCTTCTCCTTTACAAAGGTAAATTAGGCAATCAAAATGCTTCTTTGAGCTAAACTGATTTACAGAGTGTTTTACTGATAAAATCCTAACTTTCAAAGTTCTCTCAAGATGAAAATATCGGTTATGCTTCTGACTTTACGTGCCACTGTGTATATATGCATGTGGAAAATACAGAATGCATACCAGCAAAAAAACCAGCTCACTAGCATCTCAAAGTTTGCCTGTTTTTACAATCCTTTCTTATCAGTAACCAGGAGCATCTGTTGGGGTTTGTGAGGTTTTTTTGTGAATCCTGAAAAGCCATTAACTTGATTGGAACAGAGATCATTAGGTGTCCTGTGCAAAGTGTTTTGAAATAATACTGTTATTTCACTTCAAAATTACCTGCTACTTTCTTGGTCAGGTGAAGTTAGGACAAACTGAATTTTTTTTTTCCTTTCCCTTCTTTCCTGCGAACAACCTATCCTGTTCAATAATGGTTTGGGCAGATGGGGGAGGGATTACTAAAAAGCTATGAAAGCTTGAATGCTTACAATTTTTATTATATGGTTTTTAGAACAAAGAACCCAGTATCTGTTCCTTTCTTATGAAGAAAGGTATACTATCTTAGGAAGTGAGGCTAGTGTCTCAAACTGTATGAACAGCATAGTTAGAAGTAAGATGGTAAGGTTAAAAAATGTTCTTGCACTCTTGGTCTGTGAAAGCTAAGCCTGGACAGTGCTGGGCATCCTTCTCTGCTGTGGGCTACTTAGCACTTTTTACAGCTGACTGGCTCTATATGTGAGCCATGCTGTGGAATTACTAAGGAAAAAGTACTGTAAAGTGCTTAGCACCTTCTGGAAAATTCAGGCAAATTAAGGTAAAAATCTAATGGGGTAATGTGTATGTGTATCTAGTGTCTTATGGTCTACCAAGATAAAGCCACTCTAGGTATAGCTGTGCAGGTGCAGCCTTCCAAAGGCTCATTACCCAGTTCTGGGGTTTGCAGCCTCTCTTTTCATCTCCTGAATGTCCCTAAACTAGCTGTGGGTGTTGTTTCCATCTGTCTGTGACTTAGTGTGTTCCACTGATTTTAAGCTTTTGGGTGAAATACCTTTCCAGAGTAATCATGGAAATTACCAGTCACGTGGAGACAGCAAAAAATGAAATCTGTGTTTATGTTACATTATGTCTGCATCTCACTGCAGTTTCTCAGTGACAAATACATTACCTTTCTTCCCCAACAGAGAAAAGTCTGCATTGTATTGGGAATGCAGGAATTTTTTAAAATGTTCTTTTGAATTTGTCATAACCAAGAAAATGTATTTGAATATATTAACTGTGAATATTTGTATAAATGGTCATCTGTAGAAACGTACAGTGTGTGAAACCTTCCTTTATGATCTGCAGCTGAGACCTTTGATTGTGAACAGTAGGAACCTTAACTAAATCTTCACATAGTTTAAGAACTGTCACATTTTAGAATAATCCTCCATTTATGTTTCAGAAGCCTTGGTATTTGTTGTGAATGCATAAAATACAGATTCTATTAGAAATCTTGTGCTTACCATTTAAGTGATAAATATGGATTCCAATAGCAGTTTGATAATGTTAAATGGCTTTTACTACTCCAAAAAAGTAAAAAGGAAACTCAGGTTTCTCTGAAATACCATATCACAAAAGCATGGCAAATTACACCGAAATTCTGTGCTAAAGTGTTAAATACAGTTAAACTGCAGGCCCTCTGAAGAAGAGCTAATTAAAAGCCAGAGGTTTTAGTCATTGATTTCTCTCAATGCCAACTGCAGCAGTTGCTTTGAAGTGTAAATATGGTCTGAATGCACTCATCTCTGAAAAAGATGAAAAAATTATCAGTAAAAGATGATTGATTCTGAATTAGTGGAGGCAGCATGAACTTACTGTGTATCATGATCACATAATTTTGATTATAGTTCTTTGTCCTGTAGATAAAATAAGTGCCTACTCTCATCTCTATCATAACCTCAGTAAAAGTTCACAGACTATGGAGTGTGATTAAGCTCAGTCTGTATTTTTTTTTCATTTTTGCTCAATTTCCATATTAACAAAAGCCACAGAAAACTCGGTGGACAGAACAAGAAAGTATGTGGATGTATTGACACAACTGTCTATTCTGATTTTAAAGTTAATTTCTCTTTTAAAGCAAAACCTAAAAAGCATTGTATCATGTGTTCTCTTTGCTACTACCCAAAAAAAGGTAGCATTGTGCATTCAGAGTATATTTATCCTTCATGTGGTTGTGTGCTAGGCTGAAACCCACCATCAGAATGTTTTCTAAAGCCTAGTTCATTCAAAATAGGTGTTTTTGCACTCCACAGGTATTTATTTATCTACCGTAGCAAAGCATGGTTTTAGTACCACTGTTGTGTAGAAAACCATAAATAAATTTCAGTTTGGAGAAGTTATGGCCTCACGTGGTCCAAGCTGCCTAGGAGAAAGGATGGTGAGAACATGCTTTAGGCCTATTTTGCTAACAAAAAATGTGTAACAATAAAAGAGAGACCTTGAGAGTATCTTGTCCTTAATTCATTAATTAAGTTTTAAGCATGGTAGCATGGAGTTTACTGACCGTGACATATACTGGCAAATTGACAGCAGGTGCACAATTTGCTATGTTTACATTTTCATGTAAATTACCTCTCTTACCAAGCCAGGAGAAGTGTGATGGTGTGATGATGGTGATGTTTTTAGATTAAAATTATCATATTTGTAACCTACACGTTTTCAGAAAGGGAGAAAAGCTTGTTCTAAAAGACATATTCTAAATACTGTTTTGATGATATGGAAAAATGAGCAGTGGTTAAAATAAAGGTAAATAGTTGCAATTAAAATGACACCATGAAGAATCTACTTTTCCCAGTATTTTTTATCATTTTCCACTGACTTTTATATAGTGTACTCTGTTTAATAGTGTACTCTATTTCATTTTGTAACAATACATAGAATACAAAACGAAACATACACACAACCTTAAATATCCTATAGTTCTGTAACTGCAGCCACAATGTAAGTACAGCTGCTTACTGTCATTTCCCCTGCCAAAGGTGGCAGTAGTGTTTACAGCATTATTGTTTCTTGTGTCCTTGCTTTCCATTTATATTCCACTATAAAAATCCATTTAAAACTTGATTGATTGTAAAGAATAATTCAGTGTGCTTATCTGCACTGGTGACAGTAGTGAAAGCTTTTATCAGTAAATTGGGCAAATACTGTCAAGATTGTGCATCATGGGTAGGTGGACGTAAAACTGCTATTTTTGGTGATACTGGCAAACATAACTTGACGGTCTGTCCTCACTGCCACTGGAGCTATTGCAGAAATTGTGGTATTTAATCACAGTTGTTATGACAAAATGTTTTAGCATACTCTTCCCTCATATTGAATAATTAGAAAAAAATGTGCTTTGCGGGTTGTAATGGAGGCCTGCTAGATGGTGTGTTACAGCTGGCATTGCTCTCCTAAGGGTGCCCGGGCTTCCTAGAGAAAACATCCTGAAAACAACAGTCTTACAGACAGAACAGAAAATTTATTGCAGCTATAGGTTTCTCTGGTTTCTGGGACAGGTGTGGGGCAGTAATGCAGGGTGGGAGAGCTTGCTGTAAAGGCAGGCACTTAAGTAATTGAAATCCAGCACTGTATTCCCTTCCTGATGGCTTAATAGAAGCAGACTGATTCTGTTAATTCATGTCAGCTGTGTGATGAGAAATTGGAGTGTTCCTTGTTTTAAAAAAGCAAATTTACAATATGTTATAGAAATCCTAATATGATATTCTTCTGCAGTCCAGTGTAATTGATGCTCATATAAGCCTGAGAAAAAAAACTATTTACGTGTCTTCTGTTTATGTAATTTTACAAGTATTATAAAGATGCACCAAAAGCTGTCAAGCTAAGATTGTACTTGGTTAGTGCTTTGTGAAGACTCAGATCTTCACATTTCATTGCATGTTTTGAGTTTCTAGATTTTGTACCCCAACTCTTTGAGTTGGCTGAGCTATCTAAATTGTATCTTTAAATAGTATCTTGAACAGAAGATAACCGAGAGAATTAGTGCAGCAAGAATTTCTGTGGAAAGTAAGAAGCAGGAAGAAACTGTAACCTCTTTTTATGACAACACTGTTTCTTGAGAATTACAATAGCCAAAAAAAACTCTTCAAAAATCTATAACTATTTAAGGATGGAGACGTTTTTGTGCGAGCCCTTGTATAACGTTAAGTACCTGTAACTACAGAAAATATAAGAAGTTGTCAGTTGTCTTAATGCATAAAAATAATTGTCACATTCACAAGCACTTAATTGCACTATATGACAAAAAGTTTTTCCAAGACTATGAATTAGTTCTAAGGCAGATAAATGGTTTCATTTTAGCCAAGTGGCATCTGAGAAAGTTTTAAAGATTTTTTTTCTTTTCTTTCTTTTTGCCCCTATCAAAATGTGAATTTCAGAAAATAACCTTAACAGTCATATTCAAAAATAGCAAGGCACTGTATTTGACTTGTTTCAGGAAGAATAAGAAACAGATGATGAAACATCATAACTTTGAACTTATTTTTAGTTTGCTGATGAAAGAATGCTGAGAGACTAGTTGTCAGAAGTTGTAGCAATCAGCTCTTTTTATAGGATTCCTGTATCTAAAGTTCTGCCAGCTCGTGGTATAATATCTCTAGATGTTTTCACCTGCATGAGGTCACAGAGGTAGCTTCTTCACAGGCTGTTCCACAAGGCTGTAAGGGATGCCTATATGAGGAGTTTGACTTTCATAACACGTAAAGGACTTTTGTGCCTGATGTAGGAGTGAGTCTTTGCAAGTGATGGGTGCTGTTCAAGAATAATAAGCTATCATCATAGCCAAAGATTTTAGCCAACTGAGAGCCTCTCAGCTCAGCCTTACCATCTGTTTTCCTGTTAATGACTCAGCTGGAGCACAGGGCTGCCAGGTATACCTAGTACTGCTTTCTCTGACAGTCTTGGGGGGTGAAGACACAACTGTGGTCATAAGCCAAAGGCAGGCTGAAAAGATTTACCACTTTGGGTTACCAGGCAACCTGCTGGCCTCAAGGTATAAGCTTTAACTGCTTAATAGGGAAGCCAAGGGCACTTCTGAGAAGTTGCTTTTTTCCAATTCTCTGTTAAGTGAGGTTCAGTTTTTAGGGTTTCTTTTACAGGCTTTGTCTCTCCCATTTACATTAGCCAGGAGAAATCCTCTATTACATTTTATAATGTATAAATGAGAATGTAATTGTTTACTCAAAGATTTAAGCATCTTCTAGAACTCTGTGAAAAAGCATCTCAAAAGAAAGCATGTTACACACCTCACTGCTGTCACATAAAATATCTGTGCCCAGGGATCCTGAGAGATCTTAACCTGTCACTGGTATTTCAAAGAAAATCAAGTCTGCTTATCAACATCATTAAAATATAACTCAAAAGCAGTCTGTTGAGGTGTGGATGGGAGAAGAAAGTCACCAAGCATTTGATTCCTTCAATTCCAAGCAAAGGAGTTTAATTATGAGAATTACCATTTTCTTGATTCTTGATCTGTTGCAGAAAGTAGGTAGTAGTAGAGGTGTGCAGTTAAGCTGTGCAGCCATTGTCAAATATTATGTCTTAATTGAACTTATCAGCCTGAACTTGTAACCTTGAAGAAAACAGTCTCTTTACACTTTCCAGATCAGATATATCCTGTTTTCTCCCTAGTATGTCTCTACAGCTGTCTTGCTGTCATTGGGCAGCAGAACTTCTGAGAAACTCAGTGACATCATTGTTTAAAAAAAAAAGTATAAGCAGTTCATCTGTTTCATCCTCTCAAAAATGTTAATGTTTTTTAAACTGCAAAGATGTGTCTTCCATAATCAACCACTCTGGACAGCTGCCCATGTCATGTCTGGCTGGAGCCTCCACACACAAGAGTTGTCAAATAAGATTGTGTTTTGACTCTACTTCCACTTATTGGGTTGGTTTATGTTCTGAATCTCATTTCTTAATGTTTTCTAAAACCTTTAGTTATAGTAAAAATAGCATACTTAATAAAATTTCTTGGAGATTCTTGCATCTCCTCACAAACTTGGCTGAACCTAAGTGACTGTTACCCTCACAATTGTAGGGGGACCAAAACAGGAATAATTTATTTCATGAACAGCTTTAGTCTCAAGTTTGTGTGGGTGCATTTGATGCAGCTTGTATATGTCCACAAAACAGGAATAACAGTAGTTTGGTAACTGTCCTTATCATGGTAATACTGAGTTGCAACTAAAATACTGTAGGTGGAGCTCTGAAATTCTCTTTGATGTCATAAATATACAAGGAAACAGATGCACAAAAATCAGTAGTGTTGGGCATTCATTACAAGCTTTTTCTTTAAAAATAACAAATTATTTTGCTTGCCTCTTGCCAGTGTTATGCGTAAAGAATGCCAAAAAGGTTTGTTTCTGGAAAATAATTTTGAATTGTGCTTCATGTGTCTCTGGTCTCAATTCTGACCATAGTCCTCATAGGGACCCACAATGTTTAGGCTTTTGTCTTGGTTCTTTAGCAAGTCTGCTGTGTAGATTTGGACAAGTTGCATTTTTCTATTGATCTAATCACACTAATGAGAACAAATAGGTATTGGATACACACCAAAATGAGTACAATGCTGAAACACTGAAGAGGAATACCTAAGAAGTTAGCTAAGTTAGTTCTGTAGGCAGTGGCTCTTTGAATAATAGGGAGGAACTACCTTTGAATAATAGAGGTATTCTAGAATTCTGTTGAATTGGTCAAGTGTTTTGGTTTCTTTGGTGTGGAGAAATCTTCCATGACTCTATGCTTTGTCTCCATTTGGCTTCCTTATACAGGGCTTTTGACTGAACTGTATGGCTGTTTTATATGGATTTTTTCAATTCAAAGCCTCTTCTGGTGCCAAATTCTGTCAGTAGGTGTCTGTCTAATGTTAGTTTCTGTTCCAGCCAGAGTAGGTTTCGGCGAGCACACCAAGGTGTGAAATTTGAAATAGGCCAAAATGTAGACACTGGGGCCTATACACATTCATTAATTGTGAGTTTACAATTACACTATAACACACAAAAAGGAAAAGCACTTGAGGTAGAGTACAGGGGGGATGGGAAATAACCCCCTACTTTAAAAAAAACATAAACTCAAAGGAAGGCTAAAAGGTATCTCATTTGAAATTTCTTTAACGCAGGGCTCCTTAAACCATTTCCAGAGTTTTGTTTTATTTCTTCCTGTTTTACATGTAGACCTGTTTGTTTCTGAACATAATATATTATACAGGAAAACTAAGAAAAAGGTTACTTCTTTTGAGAAAGTGCTATATTACTTTCCATATATTTTCTATAGCAAAAAATCTCACTTTATTTTTCCATATTTGTCTGTGTTAAAAGTCTATGAGTTTTGTCAGTCTTCACAACTAAGAAGGTCTTAAACCACAGAGCACGATCAGTATATTTCATGAGGCTAATTAATCTTATCATTTGCAGTAGTTTACTGAAGTAATAGTGAATGTGTGCTCCATGTCCTGTTTTACATTCCTTTTAATTTATATTTACCTTACACAGTTCATTGACAGTAAGGTTAGTGAAAGAACTGGGAAGGAAATTTACTGAAAGTGACCTCACAAGAGAGTGAATATTTAGGCTGAAAAAAAAAGTACCTAATCAGACAAGTACATGACATTATGGTGGTCACAGGGATTCAATTAAAGCGTAAGAGTGAGTTACAAGGTTTGAAAAATATGCAGTCAAGTCTGAATGATCCATAATACATCCCATATTTTACTCCTTGTTAGATTTTTGCAAAGAAAAAAATCGTGTGCCTAATGCCAGCACCTACTCTAATGAAAAATACAGAATGGTTTTTAAGCTAATAAAACCAGAAATCTCTGAGGAGATAACAGTCTAGAGGCTACATATATTTGGCAATCCCTAGAATAAATAAGGACATAGATACTTTTCATGTGTTTTTATATTCCATATGTATTCTTCTAATGTTACTTTTTACATTGAAGTTCAAAAATTTGTGTCATTATGAAAAATGAGTTATTAGTGACATATTAGAGGCACATTTTCTCATTGTTTTAAAGGAGAGGAGGTACCTGAGTCTTATTTAATATGCTTTATTTAGATCTCCTCTGCTTTTTTACTATAATAAAAATATATTACTAGACTTATCTAATATATTGTTTTCAACATGACAAAGTTACATAAGAGAATCCCCTTGTACTTAAAGAAAAATGCAATTATTTTCCATTCTGAATCTTCAGACTGCTGTTTTAGAAAATCATATCTGATTATTTGCTCAGCAGAAGATTATTGAGTTGATTTAGCTGTGATTTTACTTAACAAAGCTTCAACTGAATTCCTACTGTGGAGTCCAAAAAAGGTAGAGAGATATAAATGATACATTCAAACTGTGATTTTTGTGAACAGGGCCATCAATGCACCCCTCGGAGCTAATAGCGGAGATGAGAAACAGTGGGTTTGCACTGAAACAAAATGTACTGGGGAGAAACTTGACCGCAAATGATCCATCACAGGTAATATCTTTTTACCAGTAAGCTGAAAATGTCTGTAAATCTAAATGTGATTGCTTGTGAATTGTTACTTAATGTTTTCAAATATGCATATCCATAGGAAAGCTGAAGAGCTATACTAGTAGAAAAATGTCAGAAAACTTAGTTTTCCAGCTTTGTTTCATACAGAATGGTGAATCATAAATTACTTCTTTTAAAACCACATGTAATAACTTAAATCCCTCTTTTGGGTGACTAGAAATTGAATTCTTCATAGTGGGGTGGTGAGGGCTTCTGCTGCATCCTTGTAATACAGTGCTACCCTTTGGATGAAGTTTGAGGCAGTATGCACAGATAATTACTGCTAGGAATGCTGAAGGGGTTTTTTTACTTGATTCACTGTTGTTCCGGTTATTTTTTTCTGGGAGTGAAAATGGTTCAATTGCCTTTACTTAGAATGCCCAAAATATATTGCTAATTGAGGTGCTTGAATCAATGTGTAGAATGAAAGATTAATATACACTCCTTGAAGTAACCTTTGTTCATATGGCAGGATAGTCAAACCGCTACTAAAGAGGGGATGACCACAAGCTGGTCTTGAAATCTTCAGTAAATCAGCAGTTCATTGTGTCTCCACAGACAGATGTACCTTTGCCTTTGCAAAAAGCTATCTACCCCCAAAAATGTAGCATATGGGCACTGTTAAATTCATCATATTGATATCAGTATTTTTGCTTTATGTTAGGTGCGCTGGGGTTTGTTTGTAAGAGCTTTTTAATCTTTATTTCTTCTTTCGTCTTCTGAGTATGGCTGAAATTAAAAACATCACTGTGGAGAACTGTGGTGTACCAGATGCACATAATTTGAGGAATTCAGGGCCTTGAAAGTAGTTTTGCTTTGCTGATTGTGTTACTGTATGTAGATTATATGATTACAGTATTTTGCATTGCTAGAAGTCTTTGTGCACATTTAAAAACTAATAACACAACAGTGAAGTGGATGTGTTACCCATTTTCCTAATGACTAAACCGAGACAGAAAAGTAATTTGCTTAAATTACTCTGAGTTTGAGCAGGACTAGTGTCTTACCTATTCATCCAAGCATGATAACAATGGAGTGACTTATCCTGGGAATCGTGGGCTTCAAAATCGGCTCATTTTTATTAACTATTTGAGAAATGTTTCTTTCCCTAGCAGTGATTTTTTCATGTGTTAGTAATAACTTCTGTTGTATAGCCCCCACATTATAACACCTACTCAGCTCGGAGAAAGAATGTTCGGGTTTTTCACTTGGTAGTGGGTATTCTGTTCTAACCAGTGTCTTAGGCTGACTTAGTAATACAAATATATTTGTGTCTGTGCAAAAGTAAGGTATATAGAGGCACCACTTTTAAAACATAAATCTGAATTAATATATTATTTTTATCTATAAGAACCTAATGTCTTACTACATTTTTCTAGGAGTTTGTTACAAGTGAAGGAGATGATGATCCAGAAGTTGAATTTTTAAAATCACTATCAACCAAACAAAAACAGAAACTTCTAAGGTAGGTCTGGTACTTAGTGGAGGGGATATGTATCACCAGTAATTCTGACTACATCCATGATTGCCGCTGTAACTCTTTGCTGTCATTTAGCACCGTCAGTACAGAAGAAAATCAGCTTAATTTAACATACACTTGACCACAAATGGCATTATGTAACATGATTTTTAGTCTACTTGTTTTATTATAATCTAATTTTATGCCTTTGGCTGGGGCTCATTCCCAGTTTAAGTGGGATACTGAAATACTAATTGGCTCACAATAGGTGCTGTGCTGCTATTTTAAAATACTATTCTGCACTCTGTTGTTTACAGTATCTTCTTTGTGATAAAAAAAATTCTGTGCTCTTGTTCACTGGTTTACAACTTGACAAAGTTTATCTTCTCCCTGTGGCTGAACTGAACCCGAGCCTGTACCCCAAGGCCAAGGTTGGCCCAGCTGCACCCTGTGCTCGTGTCAGGGTTTGCAGCTTACTGCTCCCTGTGGATCTGAGTTACTGAGGTTCCTGTGCTTTGCTTTTATCCAACTGATGTTGTGTGCCAGCTGACCAATGGGTTTTTTCTTTCTTAATTTGCAATGTTTTCCTGAAATAATCTCAAAATATTTCAAATCAAAAATACTAACTACTGGCAGGTAGATCCCATAGAGGCATGCAGATAAAACAAGCTTTTAGGATAAAAGATGTCACATATGTGGGCAGTGGAAGGGGAGGGGGGAAGAGGTGAATGGCTAAGCAGGTAGTAGGTAAGTACGTATGGTATTCACATATGTAATAATTCTCTGAAAATAGTTGACATGTTTTATGTTCCTTTTAAGTAAGGAATGTGTATGTAGATGGAGTAATTTAAAATGTTATTTTTGTTTGAACTTCTGCTGGCCCAAGACACTGAAACTTTTATAATCCTTTATATTTTAGAAGTTGAAGTTTAGTAAATACTTGGGTCCTTTAGGCTTTATTAGTCTGAAGGGATTTTTTAATACATTGGAACCAGTTTCACTATTCACTCACTGATTTTCTGAGCATAAATACAGAAAGAAAAATAAAAACTACATGAAAGTAGTTCAATAGTAGTGAATGCATGTGCATGATGGAGTATTGTATATTTACAGGTAGAAAATGTAAGTTTCTAGTTGTGAAAAAAGAGGTTACTGGAAATATCTGTATTATTGCCTAAATATTTGCTGTATTATTTGCCTAAAGAACTCAAAGATGTATGTTTTAGTCTCAGTTTTCATCATTAGTAGAAAGTGAATACTAATTGCATTTTTTTCATTTTCAAAATACCTTTTTAAAATGCACAAACAAAAGCAGCAATGATTTTCTAAAGTCACAAGAGCAGCCTGACATGGGGAAAAAAAGCATACTGAATGTATTTATTCCTAGTTACAAGGCCCAAATTGACATCTCTTACTTATCTTTTTGAAAATTAAAGAATTAAAAAATCATATTCCTGTTTTGAGGGAGCAGCTGTGGGTTATATACTGCTGGTAAAGCAGGTTAGAAGTTTTAAAATGAAACTTTGTTGAAAAAGGAAAAGAATTCAATGTGTTTTTATGAAAATGAATGTATTTACTGTGTAGGTCATCAGAAGTAGTGAACTTTGAAAGACAATGACTTTGCAATCTAGTATATCTTAACACGTCTCAATGTGCCACTCTTTTATTTTGAAAACAAAAGGAAGTTGGATCGTCTAGAGAAGAAAAAGAAGAAGAAAGACAGAAAGAAGAAAAAGCAGCAAAAGAAAAAAAGCAAAAGTAAACACAAGAAACATAAGATGAGATCCTCTTCCTCATCCTCCAGTGAGACTTCAGTAAGCAGCAGTGACAGCGAGACTGACAGCAGAGATAAAGCAGCACAAAAGAAGATGGATTCTAAGAAAAGAAAAAAAGACAAGTTTTCAGAGGCTAGCAGCAGCAGCGATTCAGAAGGAGAGGCAAAAACGAGGAAGGAAAAACTTTATGAAGATCTCTCCAGTAGTCACGGTAACAAGGACAAAGACAGGGAGAAGTACAAGCTTTTAAAGCGAGATAGTTCTGCAGAGAACAACAAATGGAGCTCCTGTGAGGGGGAAAGAAAGTCCACAAGCAGATACCATAGCACGAGCACAAGAGACGCTGAAAGAAAGGAGAGGGATAGTAGAAGCCAAAACATGAATGAAGGGAGCAGGAGAAGCCCGTGCTCAAATCACAGCACTTCCAGGCAAAGGCACATAAGAAGAAGTCCAAGTCAAAGCCCTGGTGAAGAGCGGCACAGAAAAAAGGACACCAGAAGCCCCAGCACAGATGTACACAGAGAGAGGGGAAAATGTAGAGAAGGCTATGGGGACAAGTGCAGTAAAGTGGAACACAGGGAAAGGAGCAGACGCAGTAGAAGCAGAAGCAGAGAGAGGAAAAAAAATAGATAGTATAGGGGACAGGTGCAAACAAGAATTTCTCTGGGTTTTGCTGAATACCTTTTAACAAGGGCTCAGTTACACACTGCTGTTCATTTCCAGCCTCCGGAGCTAGCATTTCCTACGTAAAGCAAGCAGCTTTATGTATGGTTCAGTTATATCGTGTTGGAATATTTGTAAATTAGGTATAAACGTTAAGGTATTTTTTTACTGTCTAAATATGCTTATTGGCAAATACCTCTTCTATACATGCAGTAATTCACAAACTGATTTTAGGATTTTAAAATATTTAAAAGCAGTATGTGATACTCTTGGTTTCATCCATGATTTTTGTTTAGATGCAACTGCGAGGGGGAGCAGAGAAAGCATTTGAGATAGTTCTGGATGAGATTCTGCTTTAGACATCAAAGCATTGTCTTGTAGAGGGTTTTGTTATTTCATACCAAAACATTTTTCCTAAAGTTCCCTGTAAGAGATCAATTTCATGAGTTAAAACAACAGAGACATAGTTCACATAAGTGTATAGCCAACATTTTTTTGGCCTCCTGCAGTGTACAGCTTGGTCAGGGCTATCTAAACATCTTGAACCCCTGTTGGTATGTGTCAGTACAATGTCAAGTTATTGTTCAATAATCTCTCAAGACATGAAAGGAATATTTACTGCCTCAACTGTTTCAGGTATTTCATTGTTTGTGGTAGTAAGTTAGTGTAAATAGTCATCCTTCTGTTTTCGTGAACCTTTTTGTGTTTTTAGTGATTGTCAGTCATTTTCTGCATACGTTGTTATGAAGATGAACTTCCATAATAAAATACCTTATTCTTTAAAACCAGTAATAATTGCCATCTTCTTCAGAGTTCTGAGTCAGTACAAATGCACAAGGCAACACTTCACAAGGTTTTTATTGCAAAGAAAAGGCTTCTCTGCTCTTTCAGCATGGCAGATGGAAGCACATTCATTAGTGGACACGTGAAACAGTCACTGTGCCCAGTATTCCAGCAACTTTCTTACCCTCCTCACTCACAGGACAAATGGGACTATCTTTTATTACCAGCCCACTTCCACTTCACTCAGAAAATTTTCAGCACTGCACAGAGTATAATAATACATGGTGAAAGTGACCTGGCTTATCGTTTAAGTGCATGTGAAGAGTTTGAAAGGGTGAACCATTAAGAGATGTCACCTTTTCAATGTGTCTGCGTTAGGTTGCTCTGGGCATTCTTGCTGAAGTAGCTGGGAGTTAAAGAGCCCCTGCAGTAGAGTCAGCCCCCCTGTATTGATGTGTGGAAGCTCTGATTTAGAAAGAACAGGAGGAGACTGCAAAAATGCTTGTTTTAGCAATCTAAACAAAATCTCTGTGAAAGAGAGGACAGAGTAATGTGATAGGGGAAAAGGCATATTCTGGTATCAACATTTTGTGTTAAGTGCAGCAGGAAAGAGGAATAACTGGAAGGTGCCTCTGTTTCAAAGAAGGGTCTCTCCAGTTTTGTGTTTGGCTCAGGAATCCTGCCAGCTACAATGCAATTGACTCCCACCTGAAAAAGAGCGGACAGCTCGACATCCACAGCTGTATGCTCTTTTGTGGACTCTGCACTTTACTCCTTTCCATGTAGTTAAACAGTGTATCCTGCCTTTTCGCATAGGAAGAGACTGGCAGAAAAGTCACATTTTGGATGTATCTGTCTTAGACTACCAGGGGAAGCTTGATGTGGCTGTGCAGGAGTGTCTCACTCCCGGTACCTTCCCTAGGCCACTTTGTGTCCCCGCACCGGTACGGAAGGGACCCTCGGGGGCCCAGAGGCCGGCTGCGGCAGGGTGGGGCCGCCCTCGCCGCAGGGGTCCCGTCCGGAGCGCTCCGGGAGCGGGCCTGCACGGGGGCCGGGCCCCGCCCCGGCCCGCCGGGCTATGGGGCGCCACCGCCCCGGGCCGCGCGAGGCGCTCGGCAGAGCCGGCGGGGCCCGGCAGGAGGTGCTGTCGCTCCGCGGATGGAGGTAAGAGCAGCTCCAGCGATATCGTTATTCCCTTATTTATTTATTTATTTATTTTCGTAAGAACCGCGGAATAGGGTTAACGTTCTGCGGGGCAGGGCGGCGGGGGCCGCGGCGCCGTGAGGTGGTTCCCTCAGCCTGGCCGGGAGGGCAGGACCCGTGGCAGGGACTCCCCGGCGTCGGAGCGGGGCCCGGCGGCTCTCCTGGGGCTGGTGGGCGGCTCTGCTGGGAGCTCTTCTGCGGCTTGGCCCGAGCGCTTGGGGCTGCGTCGGGACGGGGCGAGCTGGCTCCAGGCCCGCCGGGGCCGTCGGGCGGCTCTGGGCTCCGGCCTGGCGGCGGGGAGCTTCGGGCGAGGGGTCCCGGGCCGCTTTTCGTGTGTGCCGCCTCGCCGGACCCTTGGCTTAGAATTAACGCCGAGCAATAAATTATTGCTACTCTGAAAGTAAATAGACGGGTTACTCCCAGATGGGGCTCCTGCTCGGATCGGTACAATAAATACCCCTGAAGGAAGCTCTCTATTTATGTTGTCATTGATTAATTCTCGCTACCTCATTTGATTTCGATTTAGAACGATTTGATTCTAATTTAATTAGCATGTAATTTGGATGTACATAATTACTGTAATTATGACATTCAGGTGAGGCAGCTTTAGGCTGAAAGGCAATTTCAAATTTTCTAGCAGCCTACTTTGTGCCGGGGAGCGGACAGGGACCCCGCGCCCTGCCAGCCAGGTACCAATTAGCCCATCTCGGGAGCAGCGCTGCCGCTCGTTTGTGGAACAACAGCGGCGCCGAGGCGGCGGCGGCGGCAGAGCCGCGCCCGGGGCCCGCCCGCGGGAGCGCCTCTAGGTGGCGCCCGGCCGCCGCCGTGCGGCCCCGCGCGGGGCAGCGCCGCGGGCGTCCCGGTGTGCGCGCTCGGTCTTGTTCCTGCTCTCCTTTTTGTAATGTGCGAAGGATGTTATTCCTTGAGGAAATTTGTAGCTAAATTATTCTCACTTAAAATAAACACTTAGCACAGCAATTACTCAAAGGGGCGGGCTGTCTGTTAGCTTCCCTTCATCTGCGTTTTGGAAGGGTGGGAGAGGATCCTGGCGAACAGATAATGGCTGCAAATAAATTACAGCTCCCGCAGATAAAGTTTCCATTTGAATTAAAAGACGCAATTAAGAGGCTGTCCAGGCACGAGATCGGGTGTTTATATATTATCTCATTAGAACAAAAACATTAATGTTACCTTTTAAGTGTAAAACGAGCCGTTGGGTCTGTAACTCGCCGCGGGGGGCAAGGGACACGCTTCCTGCGAACGGGGGACCTAGCGATCGAATGTCATTTAGTGGATAATTTTTCCTGACATTTTACCTTCTCCCGTCTGTGGTGGTTGCCGTCGCTGGCTGCTCGTTTGTCGTGTTTTAACGGGGTCTCGGAGCAGGGTTGGAATTGCTGCCCGCGAGGTGTGGAAATGGGCAGCAGTAGCTGGACCGGGATTGTAAATGGGAGCTAGGCTCAGCTCACGGGCAAGCCCGGGGCGAGCGGGGCCAAGGCGGGGAGCCCGGCTTCTCCTGTGCCACCCTTCCCGCCGGGGCCCCAGAGGGCACCCTTCTTGTTCCCGCTGCTCTCCCGCTCTCGGGTTGGCGTCCTCTTACTAAAGAGGCGAACTACGAATTCAGAGACCAAAATCAGATATATTTTTCGGGTTCTCACACCGTTTGTTCTTTAGGGGTTTTTTGGGTTTTTTGGGGTTTTTTTTTGGGGGGGGGGGGTTTGGTTGGGTTTTTTTTGTGGGTTTTTTTTTTTTTTGGGTTTTTTGTTTTGTTTTTTTGTGGGTTTTTTTTTTTTTTGGGTTTTTTGTTTTGTTTTTTTGTGGGTTTTTTTTTTTTTTGGGTTTTTTTTTTTTTTTTTTTTTGGGGTTTTTTTTTTTTTGGTGTAGAAGTTCCCCAGACCATATAATTATCTCCAACATTTACGAATGAATGGTGTCATTTATTTTTTAAAAAGGTGACACGCTTTCTATTTTCTTGGTTAAACGAACCGGCTCTGCGGCCCAGAGCTGCTCCCTTCCTCGTTTCTGGGGAGTCTGTAAGTGATGGACGTTTTCTGACCCGAAGGGGCAAAGGCAATGCAAAAAGGTCCTTGATCACTGAGCTGAGAATTGTAACCCCGGCCTGGCAGAAACTGGACCTGCCTGGTGTCCTTTGATGTGTTTTATTATAAATCGAAAACAAAGCTGACTTCTGCCCAGCAGCCCGCGCGGGTGCATTCCTGCGCAGCCCCCAGGCCGCCCGGCAGGGAGGAGCGCCGGCTCTGTGTGTTACCGCCGCCCGAGCGCGTCCCCCGCGCCCGCTCCCCTCCCCTGCCCTCCGGGAAACCTGCCGGCACCCGGCAGGAAAGACACCTTGCCGGGATGCTTTTGGCCAGGAAAATTCCGGAGCGGCTCTCGGGGAAGGTGCTGTCGGCAGCTGTGATGCGAGGTGCCTCTCCCGGGAGGCTCCTGTCCCCCGGCCCGCGGATCGGCCCGCCGGGCTCCCGCCGCCGCCGCAGGGCACAGGCGGTGTCGGCGCTGCCCGGCCGCTTTTGTGCAACAGTGGCGCGGAGGAGGTGGGACGCGGTTATTAGTATTCACGGCAGATGTATTTTCTTTAACGCAACGTCTTTATTCCAGTTGGTGGCCGACAGCAGAATCCGTTTCTCGATGTTATTTGCATTCCCCGTTTTATGGAGGATTAAAATATTTGTATTCATCCAATCTGTACCGGCCAGAGTAAATTAACTTTTTTTTTTTCCTCACCCTCTTTTTTATTTTTTTTTTAATAACACAATTATCTCATTTAACAATTTGCCTTTAAAAAATACTGTGGCTGTTAGGTTGGTGGTCAGGAGACAAAGGGAGTGAAAATAATTTTCATTTCAATAATTGCCTTCTGGTCAATTTAACTGTGCCTTATTTTGAAAGAGCCTGTCTAAATGAGATTCCTGTCCCAAATGTGTTCCCAGGCCTTAGCCCAGCCTTTAATTATTCCTGAGTTTTTTTTCTTCAGAATAAGACGCTGCACTGAGTAATCACAAAGAAGTCAGAGAGCATCCTTGAACCTTTTCAATAGCAAAGCCACTGATATTCAAATAACATGCAAGGACCATTTGACTGCATGGGGACATAAGCATTTCCAATTCACTATTTGCATAGATCAACTGTCTTTGAAAAGGAAAGGAGCAGTTGTCTTCCATAACATTAAAAAGCCTAGTTATCAAATCAAGTGCTTAGTTTGGGGCTTTTAAAACGTTTACATTTTATCTTAGGTTGCCCTTTACCGTTTGACATGCAAATTTGGTGCAGTTAATTTGGACAATTAAAAGGATCTTCAAGGGAGCTTTGTCACCGAGAATATTCGGAGTTTTCCCCGCGGACCAGCTGAGATAAAGTTGGCCAGAACAAATGATGTCTAGGAGATTAATTAGATATTTGATAAGACATGAATCCCTAATAAGGGAATACAAGGCACAGGGGGCTGCTGTGTGCTCTAAGTCAAAATTAATAACATTTAACAAGATTTTCATTTAGGCATGAAATGTCTTTTCCGGAGTATTGACTCTAGCGATTTATTCCCCCGAGATCACCTCCCAGCCTAGGCAGCCTTGTGGCGCTGAAGGCTTTTAAAATTAAATAAATAGTTCCTCAGCGCAGTTTGCCTTCACTCGATTTTGGGGACGCTTTCACCAAAGCCACTTAGGTCTCAGCATGGTTTCCGGCAATAGCAGGGCTCGGACTCAGTTAAAATTTGTTGGTTTTTTGTTTTGTTTTGGTTTTTTAAAGTAAATCAAAGCAAAGGCGGCTTGAAAAGAGCGAGCGAAGTGGTTCACTGCGCCTGGCTCAGGGGCCGGTCCCATCCCCTCCCAGCTATATCATTGCTGACTGTATTTTTAATCACAGTGACTGTAAGGACGATGGAAAGGGGTGCGAGAGCTCCTACTCAAAAAGTGACCCCTGCGAGGACTGGGCGGGGGGGAAGGAGGGGACACGAAGAAGAACAAACCCGTGAGTATATTGTTCAGAGTCCTTTAATAATACCAAAATGAAAATATGTCAAGATTTTTTTCCATACAGATAAACGCATTTAATTTCTTTAAGAGACCTTAACTTACGTGTATTTGAGTGAAGTGTTAACTCAACATTTTAAATATCTTTTACATATATACTGACTTCCACAAAGTGCATCAGAAATTTATAATTAAAAAAAAAAAATCAAAACCCCAAAACCTCCCTGAATTTCAGGAATTCACCAATTAAAAAAAAAATCCCCAACCCCCCTATCAGATCAACATTTACAAGAAAAATAAGGGAACACGATCTGGTTTTCCTTTTTTTTTTTTTTTTTCTGTTTTTCTTCTTTTTTGAACCCTATTTATACAGATGTTTATGGGATACAGAGGGACCGTCTCAGAGTTGCAGCTGTATTTCTCACCTTAAGCCTCTCTTAGGATGCTTGCCTTCCAAGAGAAAAAGGGAAACGGAAGAAAGTGTCACTCGGTACTTACTGGCCGGGCGGGACGGGGGCCGCGCCCCTCCGGCCCCGCCGTCCACCGGCCCGCCCCCGCTGCGGCCCGGAACGCCGTCGGCGGCGGGGCGGCTCGCGTCCCTCCGGCCGGCGCGGGGCACAGTCCGAGCGGCTCCGGCGGCGCTGCCCCTAGGAGTCGCCGGGCCCCGCGGTAGGTTCCTTGCCCGGTCCGCGGGCGGCGGCGCCCACCCCCTCGTGCAGGATGAGGTCGGGGGACTCGGAGCGCGGCGTTTCCAGGTTGCTGGCGTCCGTGTCGCTGTCGCTGCCCTTTTTGCCCCCGCCGCCCCCGTTGTGCGTTTTGATGTGTTTGCTCAGGTGGTCGCTGCGCATGAAGCGCTTGTTGCAGACGGGACAGGCGAAGCGCTTCTCGCCCAGCGGGCCGAGCCGCCCCCGGCGGCGGCGGCGGCGGCGCCCGAGATCATGGCGCTGGCCGCCGCCACCGCCGCGCTAGAGTCCGTGTAGGAGGGCAGCACGGGCTTGAAGCCCTCCTGGGTGAGCAGGTGCTGGCTGGTGGAGAGCAGGTGCGAGGCGGCCGTGGAGCCCAGGCCGGTGGAGCTGAAGGCGGAGTGGGTGAGGGAGCTGAAGTCGGGGTTGTAGGTGCCCAGTTGGGAGTGCAACGAGGCCTGGGGGGCGCCCGAGTGCAGCGAGCTCTGCAGCCCCCCCGCCGGGTTCTGCACCTCAAGCCAGGAGCCCGGGTTGGTGTGCACATCCCACCAGGAGGAGGCCGCTCCGTTGGCCACCTCGCCCGCCGAGAGCGTGGAGTGGAAGCCTGACTTGTACCAGGACTCGTAGGGGTGCGCCATGCCCACCCGCGGGTAGAGGCTCTCGGCCGCCGAGCTGTGCACTTTGGAGATGAAGGCCGACTGCCCGCCGGGCTCCTGCGGGGACACGCCCGCCGCCGCCGCCGAGTTGGAGAAGAGGCCGCCGTAGTCGCTGCTGAAGGCCGAGGAAGTGGGCGAGGTGGAAGCCAGGCAAAAGGCGCTATTGGCGGTGCCCGTGCCGCTGGCCAGTCCGTTGGAACCCCTGCTCGTGGCCACCGTGAAGCCCGAGAGGCTGGAGCCCAGGTTGCAGCTGGAGGTGGAGCGTTTCCACGGGTGGAAGCCCCCTTTGGCGAAGGCGCTAGACTCGGGCAGGGTGGTCAGGGGACTAGTGTTGCCGATCTTGTTGCAGGTGGCGGCCAGCATGGCCAGGGGAGTCGTTCCAAATCTCGGCTCTTCCTGCGGGAAGAGACAAAGCCGGCCCGTCAGCCTAACCCTTGTCACCTCGCCAGGCTCCCGCGGGGACACGGCAGAGCGGGTAGAACCGCGGCGCAACGAGCGGTACCGCGGAAAAGTTTTCTCTTATTTTAGAGGAAGGCTCCAGCCCTGCCACGCTGGGCGCAACTCGTTTTCCGCCGGGGACCGGTCTCATCGCCCGAAAGATTTACATCGCAAGCGGATCCCGACGGGGACGAGCGACACGCGTGTTCCGAGAGGGCTGCTCGAGCGTACCGCCGTTAAACCAAAAATCCCGTGGGAACGAAATGCGGCGTCTCCTCGAGCAACCGTACAGGAGCGACGGAAAAAAAAAAAAAAAAGAGATGGCAGCAAGGCGAGCAGGGTGCGGAGCCTTCCGACTGTCGCCTCGTGCAACGCCGGGCCGGCGAAAATCTTTGGAAATCGAGCGTAGTTCGAGTTAAAAAACAAACAAACAAACAAACAAAAATCTCAAACCAAATCAAGAACTAGACAAAAGAAAGCAGAAGCAGCACAGCTTCTCTCCGGCCCAGCGAGTTTTCAGGCTAAACTCTTTGGGAACGACCCGATGGGCAGCCCGCAATGAAATCCCCCGAGGCGGGCCGGGATCACCTCCCATCCGCGGGTCCACGCGATTTCGGCAAGGGCCAGCCACAACGCGGCGGCAACGACAGTTTTTCCAGGGAGAAGCCGCGAGGAAGCGCGCGGTGCGACTTACCCCGAGGATAGACGTAGCCATAGCACGTCCGTGGGCTGGGCGGTGGGGCGGAGGGGACGGCGCTCGGTGAGCGCCCCGCGCTGCCCGGCGGCACTAAGGACACTCCGGCGCGGCGGGGCCAAACTCTGCCTAAGTGCGGGCAGCGCCCGCTTTGAAGTACCGCTGGCGGCGGCGCTCGCCCAATGAGGGCGCGGGCGGAGCGGCCCGGAGCGGCCCGGCAGCCAATCAGGCTGCGCGGAGGTGCCGGCGCCGGGGCGCGGGGCGCGTGCCAGTCAGCGCGCGGGGAGAAAACTCCCCGCTCCGGCCCGCGGCGGCCGCGCCGCAATTACCGCCGGCCCCGGCGCCCCGGGCCGCGCCTCCCGCCGGGCCGCGACTCCCGCCGCCCCCGCACCGCCTGCACGCCGCGGGAGCGGGGCGAGCCGCAGAGGGCAGGAGTCGAGAGCGAGGTCAGCGCCGGCGAAGGGCTGGTGTCACGCCTGACGCCGCTCCGCCGTCTCCTGCAAACTGTGCAGGAGGTGTCCGATGCGCTGCTGCTGGTGTAGTCACCTGCCATCCTCGCGGCCCGTAAACCGTACCTGCGTCGCTTTTATTCAACAGGCCCTTTGCCTCCTTTTCAAGCCATTTGGGAGCCATCCGTGTTGGATACAAATAACCTAACAGCGCCTAATGATATTATGTGAAAACGCGTTAATTTTTTTTGTTTTCTTTACTAAATACCAGAAGTGATTTCGTGCATAACGTATTTCTTACTTTTATTGCAAAAAGAACCGAGGAGGCTCTGTGGTTATATAAAGTGCCAAAAAATTCCAAAGGCAGGGAACCACCTGGCATCTCTTTGCTCTTGTACCGGGGCGGGAGAGGGGACGAGGGGCATTTGACATCTTGTCGCTTAAGATAGAGGACGTTATTTTGCAGAGTAATCGCCAGCAAAACACTTTGAAAGTCAAATTCGCAGTCTGCAGCACGTTTTTCAAGCCTCATATACTCCCGTGGAAGCAGTGCTGCTAATGGCAGAAAGCTTGCTCCCTCCTAGCAGTGCTAGGGCGCTGCTGGAATAAGCCGCCCTAGCACTTGCCTGTGGCCTCTGCACTGTGCACACTCCACGCACCCAGTGAGCGACAGAGACTATACCTGCTCTCTGCATGTGCAAAATGTAAGTCCAAACCTCGGCTCCTCAATGTCTTGCAAGCTAGTCCCTTTGATTTGTAATTATTGGAGGCTTCTTAAGTAATTGGCTAGAACTTGCCCGTACTGTGCCCGCGGAAGATCAATAGGCGTGCAACTTTTCATCATCGCGGTCGGCTCTGTGAGAATGGGAATAGGAGCTTTTCCCCTTCCTTTTTGCCGTTCCAGTGCAGCTGAATACAATTCTGAACCAGAAGTATGATGAGTGCATTTAGCAATGCCGGGCCCTTGCTCTGCATTTCAGTCAATATTTCCTTCTCGGTGCCGCCTCAGCCATCCAGTGTAAAACCTTGTAGCAGATGCAAAATAGGCATCGCTTAGGAGCAAGATGGAGAAACCGGGAATTTGAGATTGATTTCGCCTTTCTTCACATATTTATATATATATATATATATATATATATATATATATGTGCGTGTGTGTGTGTGTGTGTGCTTAAATAAGGTGGGCATTGCGGTTTTTTCTACATTGTGTTATACAATCTATAGGACGACTGCCATGGATGTCCCTGGAGATTATCTTTTATTTCAACGTCTAAGGCGATTTTCAACGGGCGCTCGCCTTTTTGCCGGGTATTAAACAGAGTCGGGGCAGTAGGTGAAAAAAATACTGTTCTGCGCTTAATTCTTTCCACACTGACTCGCAGCCGGCGCAGGGGTCCGGGTAGTGCATGGCAAACCCTTCCCTCGAAAGGTCTGCCCGGAGCAGCTCCTGAGCGGCGGCTGTACCCAGGGGGGCTGTAGCGCTCGGCGGGTGGAGGCGGCAGAAAGGCGGTGGCGGGGGGAGCGACATAACCCCCACGGGTGAGGCGAGGAGTCCGACAGGGGCACCCGGCAGCCATCGCCCAACAGGTGACTCCTTCCTTCCCTCCTTCCTTCTTCCTCTCTTCCTTTTCTCCGGGGGAAACCCGCTCCTTCCCTTCCCAGGAGCCTGCCATGGTGGTCGTCAAGTGGCAGCGCAGCGCTTCTGGCCAACCCCAGGGCGGCGGGGGGAGAGGGTCTTTCCTCTCATCCTGGGGAAAGTCATCAATAAAATACGGCTGGAAGGCAGATCGAGAGCGTGACGTTTAAAAATGTTGCCTCTACATCAGCGAGTAAAGGCATCCGCTGCCCGCTTGCGCTCCCACAGCAAAGTAGGGATTCTGCTGTGCCTGAAGACTGGCGGGCGGCTCTGCCTGCCGCACATCCATCTCCTCGCCCCTTTGTAGTCGGAAAAGTAACTAAAACCCGCAGGAACGAGGCAGGCGGTGGAAAGGCTGAGCGAACGGCGGCGGAAGGGGGAACGCTGCTAAAATCTTTAGGGGGTCAAGTATTTTCTGACAGATTTTTTTCATACTCCAAAAATCGAGTTTTTAAACAAAGATCAATGTGTTATGCTAAAGTGTTGAGCTGACTGTTAAAACATTTGGGGGGATAATGACAATGTAACAAAGGCCTGGTTTGGAGTGAATCATCACCCTTTTAAAAGTTAAAGCAATTTTCAGGAGAATAGCTTTCAGCAAATGCTTTACATTATTCAAAACGGCCAAATAATGCTCTATTATAGAGCCTGAATGCTGCCAGTCAGCCCATAAGTGCAATTTGTGCAAAGGCTCGGTGCCTTATCTCCACTTCTTTATAAAGAGGTGAATATAAAACAATTTCTTCCAAACCCAGACAGAGAGCACGAAAATTGCTTCCCTTTCTGCAATCAGGGCAATTTAACTGGAGTGCAATTAGCACTATTAAATGTCGATTCTGCATAAACAAATCTGACTAAGAAGCGAAAGTGGGGTGAGAACCTCATATAAACTGAAACTGATTTTTAAAAATTATGTATCCGGGTCCTTTACAATTGATCCGTGACGTTTTCATCTCAGAATATATTTACATCATAAATACATTACAGTTAAATCAACGTAAATCTAAAAAAAAAATAAAAATCTCAATATGAATACTAATAAGGAATAGCCTAATTAAATGCAACAGTTCACTTTCTTTGAACAATATTGTTTCCCATCTTCTCTCTACGAGTGTCTTTTGATCTGTGCAACTACTAAAGTTGCTGTCTTTAGGAGGTAGAGCTGGGAAACAATTCTTTCATTACAGATGGTTGGGAAGCTCCTGGGTTTATATTCAAGAGCATCAGATGAAATGGCTCGTCTGTTCAAAAAGAGCTCTGGGAAAGAGCTGCCAAATATTTTCCAAATAAATCGATTTAGCAGCAGTTAAATGTAAGGTTGCTGTACAATTTCCCCTGCATTCTAGGAGGGGCACGGAGTTTTACCCGTGGCAGTTATGGGTAGGAAGGGGGCAAACCCTTCCAAGTTTAAGAGAAGCAGGCTAATTTTCTGCCAAACAGAAGGGACATGGGCAGGAAACAGGCAAACTGCTCACTGCCGAGATAAATAATTGCGTCCTGCCAGATTTTTTTTTTTTTTAGCAACAGTTCTTCCGTGCGAAACCCCCTCCCCCCCTCAATTACACTCTTCATTTACGTGATCTAGAAGCCAGCATTGATTATCAGAGCAACTCAGAGGGGTACCTGGTGATAAATTAATAACTTCAGTTAGGAAAAGGCTTCCCTGCTATTCTGCCCAAGACTAGGTACTACAAGGGGGAAGTATAAATAGAGATAGTGTTAAAATACAGACCTTGGTGCCTGTTGAGTCCACTGAATTCTTTCTGCTATGGAGTTTTTCATTTGTGGGTAAAGATGAAGTGCAGCTTTTGATTAGAAGGAAATCTTTTATAGTTAATAAAAAGGGAATGAGCACCGGGATCAAATAGATAATGGAAATTAAATGAAAATTACGGCACTCTCCCACAATTTCTGCTTGCTCTTTCATATGATGTTTGTTACATGGCGCACTCCCCTCTCCTCCTGCCCCCTGCACACTGAGCCCCGAGGTGGAGCGTCAGGCTGGGCTTTCATATTTTCTCGATCTTTAAGGTGACGCTGTTTAGGAGTAGCAGGGAGACCCATATTACCCTGTGTTTAAAAAATCTGCACAATAGTTTCAGAAAGCCTGTCGTTTACGGAACGCACTCAAAAGCGTGGCTTTGGAATTAATTCTCTTCCGCTAAATTTATTTGGACTGTGAATTTTAAAGCTCCCTTGTTCTGTTTATCTCAGCCGGAGACACGTTAACAATTCCAGGGAAGACTAGTGTCAAAGGAAGGAAGGTGACTGCAGACTGGATGATGATTTTAATTACTACAATTATTGGGAGATTATTCAACAGCATCATAGATTTGTTTTCTGCCTTGGTATGAAAGTCTGAAGAACATTGTGCGAGGAGCATTGTACGATTTTACCTCTTGGTTCACATGCTTTCCAGTGCTGTTACGATGTATAGGTTAGGCATGAAAAGCTCGGACTGCAGCAGGTTGGAAATTCAGCCAGTGTTAGCGTTCAGAAAGCTTTCTTAAAACGCAGGTGTTTCTAAATAGAAGGAGTTTAATTAGTAAATGCTTGGACCCAACGTTTATAGAGCGTAAAACCGCCTTTCCACACAAGTCCATTAAAGCAGCTCTGCTGACTCGGTAATGAGGTGAGTGCGGTGAGCAGGGCAGCAGCGGCCGGGACGGCGAGCTCGGCGGTCCCGGGCAGCGCCCGGCCCGCCCCGGCCCGCCCGGCTCCTCCGCCCCGCGGCTCCCCCGGCGGCGCCGGTCGGGGCGCGGGGAAGCGGCAGCACCGGGCGGGCGGGCAGGGGAACGGGCGGGTGCCTCACCGGAGCAGCCTCCCCGCGGAGGAGTCCTGTCCCCACATTGCTCCTAGCATCCCGCTTCCGGTGCCCTCCTCGCTTTTTATACCACGTTTTTAGCCGGGCGTGACTCAGAATGTTGACTGTGATTAAGCAAGCTGTCTATCTAGAGATAGAGATATGTGGCAGCGTAATTGGCAGGGTGATTGACATTACAAAGTTCTCTTCGGTCCACAATGACCAATAAATCCTCCTGCAGCTTTTGCTATTTAATGAATTGCTATTTTGGTAGAGGAAAATATGCCAGACCCCCATTCCTATGTTCTCTTCTTCCCCCTCACCCTGTCCTGGGATTAGGGCAAGGAAAGAAGGGGAGCCATTCATTATGCTCTTTCTGTGTTCTGTAATTACTGGAACTCAGGCTTAAGGTGAATTTCAGCTCAGATCATGAACCATTTCACGTTCAGATGCAAGCTTGCAATACTTTCCTAGTGGCAATTAGGAGCCTATTACAAGCCATTAGATTGATCAATGTACCTTAAACAATGTGAATGATTTATATGGCAAAGAAAAAAACCTTCTTACATCCATTGTACTGTTCCAGCGACCAACCTGGCCCTCTGTCTCCATTCATCACAGCTTTAAATAACAAAAGCAATTTATTTAGTAAAACTTAAATGCAAAGAAACAGGCTCAGTTCTTCCTCATGTAGGGCATCTGAGCTTTATCTCTTTATTGTCAAGAGATGTAGGCTGGAAGAATTTGAGTTGGTGGGGGAGAAAGGGAGGGGTGGATTTGCTGGTTTCCAAATGGATTAATTCACCTTGTACCTGAAAGAAGGAAACAAAGAGGTCCCTGACTGCTTCCTAAAGAGTACACTAATCTGCTGTGCAGATGCAACACAAGGAGGAAAGCAGTGGCTTACACAGGTGTTCAGCGAAGTGTTTGGTTAGATTATTGTAGCCTTTTAATGACAGTCTGGACATAGAACCATAATTCCTGGAAGCCCAAGACAGCCAAGGAGTGGAAAGCAGGCTGCGATGTGCCAGCTGATGGAGGTTCAAGGGTAGGCACAGTCTTGGCCACCATGGGTGGTTATTCTAACCGTTCTACAGCTAAGAAACTACAAAGTATCAGCTGCTATGAAAGCCCGAGCTGCTACCCTGTAGGACTTGGGTCTGTCTCTATTTGCCTCCTTTCACAAGACCCAGGGAACCTCTCACACCTGGAAAATTCCTCCTAGCTCCTGCCGACCCCAAAATGAAGGGTTAGGAGAGACTGGTGACTTTGCACTTGCTACCAATTTATTAGGTAGATAGAGATTCAGTTCAGAAGGAACGGGACCATGATTTACCATTCATTGAACTGATGCCCTCTGTTTCTTGCATTTTTCTTACCTTTTTGCTAACCTTATTTACCTTGATACTTAGCACTCCAAAATTAGTCTTCTCTATACATACAAAGTGACGGAATGAATCTTGGCTTGGTGTTAAACAGTTCTGACATGCTTCAAATGAAAACTACTGAGAAACAAAACCCTACACGTGAACTAACTAAGCCATTCTTTAAAACGTGACTGTAATGGGACCAGTGTAACTGGTGACAGTGTTTGTTAGAAAAAAAGCCAAAACATCTGTAAGTCTTGGTTCGGCTGGAAATTTATTTTGGAATATCATACGAGAGAGAATGTTATTAATGTAAGATTCCAATTACTATTTGTGTTTCAGCAACAATCCGCTCTCTGGAAATTGCTGCAATGCTTGTCAAAAGTCACTGTTTTATCCCATAATTTTCTGCAAGGAGGTAAGCACAGAGCTCCTCAGTATGAGTACAAAGAAAAAAACAAGGAATGAGCGTCAAGTTCTATCAAGAGATACCACCCTTTTGCTACAAAACCTGGATACAGCCATTCCTGATTTTCCAAGTTGTCCATATGGGATTGATACTACTCATTTATTTGGTTATCAGCTGCTTTCTTTCTTGCTAGCAAGGGATTACTAAAACACAATGTCCACTATGTAAAACCAAATGAGAGTTGCAGTAGGAATAAGGGCAGTCCCCCCTTCCCCAGAGGAGATCCCACATAGAGAAGAGTGTTTATGTTGCGAGAAGAGCATTTCTGTTGAGTCTGTCTTACACTAAACCCACTTCTTCCCTTTCTTGCAGACCCTACGCTGTCGAGAGCTTTACCCATAGAATCAGCAGTGTGTCCTGCTTACCTTAAACTTTATCATGGAGGAGTCATCAAAGAAGAATAAAAGATCTGGAGGCCTCTTTCAAAGATTTTGTAGAGATTGTCCATTTAGTCACATTGTGCTTTAAAGTCTTTTTCCTTTTCCAGAGCTTTGTATTTGTCACTTTGCCTGGGAGAGTTGCTGCGCCAATCTCCTCAGGACATGTTCTGGCCTTCCTCTACTTTAAGTATTGCTACAAAAGCAGTCTACTTGAAGGGATTTCTGCAGTCCTTAACTACACATATACAAAAGCAGCCTATGCTTCCTAATATGCTGTTTCAGGCCCTTACATTCCAATCTGGCTTGCATTGCCCTTTAATTATCTGTCTTCTTATTGTGATCAAGTGAATTTTTACTAATCTCCACATTTATTGTTAAGGTAAATAGATGCTGCTTTTAATCAGTATGGAGGGCCAGACCAATGCAGTTTGAAGTAACTTAAGTCAACTATAAAGGGTTCAATGTGTGTATAATTACAGAGGACGTCAGCTATTCACTCCAGCCTAATTCAGTGTCTGTTTAGAGACAGAGCTCTTCCTTTCCCCTGCTCCCTCTCTCACCTGATTTGCTCCCCACTGCTCCGCAAAGCCAGCGAGAAGAGCACAGTGGAGGCCAAGGCAGCAGCAGCCCTCCTGAACCTCAGGCTGGATTAATTTAGTGGATTGGAACTCCTAGGTGAGTATAAGCATACGGGTACAATATAACACCTTCTTCCAACAAAAAAGATTGATTGCATCTTAGCCTCGGTATTAAATGTGCTATTATCAGAAGAAGCTGGAATAATGCATGCAGTCACTTTAAAAGAAAGCAGGTTTCCTTTGCGAGCATACTTATTATTTCAATAGTATTTGAGAACTAATTTAATAGTGGCCACGATGTTGCTTACTAAAATATATTTGAATTGAACATGTATATATCAAGGTATTTTTTCTTAATTTTAGTTTGAATTATTCCTGAAGTTCTCATTAAATTTACCATTTGTAAAGGACAGATTAAATGAAAATGGCTTTTAGAAAATAGAGCTGGAAATTATTTTGACCTTTGTGACCTGGTGGAGGTGATAATTTGCTGCAGCACTAGATGTTGGACGTATCTGACATTTTAGGTATTCCCTCATAGTTTCAGACCTTTGTACAGATGAACTCCACCTGGGACAACTCAGCAGTCAACTTTTTGTTACCTTCATGTAAATGAGAAGACTACAGCTGTCTTTAGCAATCTAGGTGGACATACCAATGGAAAATTAAACTTGGACGAGGGCAATGCTAAGAAAAGAATGTCTATTATCCACAATAATGCTCCTAACATTTTCTAAACAGCTATTACCTGTGTCTGTCCATAATTGTCCTTGTTACAATAACGTTGCAATCTTTCTTTCTGAACAGTTACAGAAATCTCTCCCCACTGACTTTTCCATATGTAAACAACCTATACAGCATTTTGTAATGTAAAACAAATGTGGTAAGTAGGTCCCACATTAAAAAATCATTTTGAGTGGAATGTCTGAAATGCTCAGGGGATTTTGAGGGGGAGGTTAGAAAATACCACCACTTGCACTCAGTTTCCAAATGCATTCCCATATATACAGATGAGTGTCAGTAGGACCTGTGGAGCACGTTGTTGCTGAATTTGGATTGTTGCTGAGAACAAATAACTCACTTTCTCTTTTGCAAAATGATGTAAAATAAGCTGTAGTGGATTTTTGTTATCTGATATTTCTCATGGCTTTTACTGCACATGAACGTAACTAAATTTATTATTGACAATAAAATATTTGTCTATTTAGAAAAAAACAACATGACTGCAAAATTCCCAGTTACAGCAGAACAAATAGAAGCCAAAATCTCTATCATCACACCCCTCTATTTGTAATTTTTTTAGATAAAATGTGCTAGTTACTTTCATTGAAATGTGATTCTCTGTAGGGGCAGACCGTTATACACCTCAGAGGGATTGAAAGCTGGAAAACAAAATGCAAGTTTCACATTTCTAAAATCTCATCTCCATAATTAAGGAATAGGATGGTCACAATTCCCATGCAGTACTTAACACAATGTAACTTGATCCTCCGTGATGTATTTTAGAGGAAATTTAGCAAAGCTCCAAGGTTTGTTCACCTGAGACGTGGAAAAATGTGTCAATGTGTCCTGTTAGTCTGGTTTTTGGTAAATATCCTGGATGAAAGCACAGCTCTAGGAGGAAGAGCAGGCAGTGTCCTCCAGCTCTTTCCTGTTATCACTGTACATACACCAGGATGTGAAATCAAGTATCCAGACCTTTCAGCCAGTACCCAAATTATGCACCAACTTCAAAAGAGACTTTGTCTGAGTAAGAATTACATGCTCCTATTCAAAGTAAGATGTTGAAGTTAGTGCACATAGAAACTTGTGCTTGTTCAGAGGAAATGTCTAAATTTTCTAAAAAGGTATGAAGTGTAAAATACAATTGCAGGCTTTGGAAAGTTAAGTTGTGTAATGCTTTAACTCCACAGACTGTTCTGAAACCCTCCTTTCCCAGCAGTGAGGGGAGTGCTGATTTCCAGAACACAGAGATGCAATACTGCATTTTTCCAGGGAGTAGCTGTGGTACCCACAGATTGACTAGTCACATTCCATGAAGCAACAGGAGCACAGGAACACCTCTTTGTGCCAAAGTACAAACTGGAGATGGTGCAATATGTGGTTTATTGTCATGTGAGGGATGGACTGAGCCCATATAACACCAGACGTTCTAATGGTGTGCAAAAACCCGCAGTATCTGGAATTTTGCAGCTTCAAGACCGAAATTTTACAAACACTAATTATTTGCAGATGGTGCCTTACCTTACTTGCAAGTGTGAGTCTGCACACACACTGCAACTGCGTAAGGGAGAGGGAGGGGATCTCTGTAAATAAACTGCTTAAAAAGAAAACCAAATAGTCAAACTAACAGCTTGGTAGTTTGATATTGAATTGCCCATTGTTACAGTATTTTTCAAATAGCTGTTACCATAACAACATATTTTTTCTTTAAATTTTTTTAGCTGTTTGGAAAAAAAAATTCTTGCCAGAATTCTTCCATAATAGCTTCCATTAATAGCACTGTCTTCTGTTGGGGAGGCCAGTGCTGATGTCTCCTGCTGTCACAAGTCACTCACACATCTAGCAGATGTTTTGTTTGATAAGGCCAATTTGAGCTTTATAGAACACGTTGTGGTTTTTCATCCATCCCCAAAGAGCAAATATCAGTTAGGATGAAACTCCAGACTGATCATTTGCTAGGAGACAAGGAGCGTGATACCTGTCAGCAGAATGTGACCCACCCTGAGAAACTGTCTCAGACAGGACTGTAAAAGATTCTCCTTTAACGCACCAATAGTGTACCAAGCACCAGGAGACAGACCTTGGAGCCATACCTATAACAAAAACAAAAAACTATGACAAGGGAAAGGAGGGAGAAAGGAGGTGAAAATCCTTTAGGAGGCCAGTATTTCTCTCCGATTCTGTAGCACGTATTTTACTAAATTCTTAATGTAAATGCTGTAGATGAAAGTGATTTATCTTTATCAGACAGTTTATTTCAATCAGAATTGGTAAAAGTGAAAGGAAAGGAATCCGCTGCCCCAGCAACACTGGCAATTTTATTTTGAATTCAAGTAATTTGCATGACTAAGAAATAATTGCTTTTCCAGCCCCGACACACACTTGAATGTGGATAACATGTCCAGATTATTATATTTAATAATTTGTCTGTTAATACCATCTTGTTTCTGGAAACAGAGACACAACTATTTATTTTTGCAAGGCTTATTTTATAATCAGGTTTTTCATTTTATAATCACCTAGGACCATATTTTAGTGTAAGTTGTTAGAATTTTTTTTAAGCATTTACTGCAGAATTAGAGAAGGTTCCATGAAATATTTGAATGCTATATAAAACTTCTCAGAGGAGAAGAAAATATTGCTATGTGTTATTTCTGTGTTAATTACCTGGATCAGAATGAGTAGCAGCTAGCCAGCCCACAGGGCATGCTACTTTTCTAGAGAAGGTGTGTAACTGTGTACATCCAGATGTGTGCATATGTGTGTGCCCGTATTTTCTTTGTACTAGCTAAAAATAATATTGAAAAAATCTTAAAACAGTGTTGCTAAACAGTGTACTTTAATTTCCATACTCTTTTATGTAAATCTACATTCGCAAGAGTAGTTTAAATTAATTTCAGAGAGGACATTCCACATTTGTACAAGTGTAAATAACACTGCAAAATAAAGTGGTTATCTGGTTATAAGGCTTCAGTGAGACTACTGCCATAACATCAAATCTTCTGTTTGTTTGTGAAGGTATAAAACATTGGTGTGAACCTGAAGACAGCAGTGTTGAAAACAGCATCACAAATCCTGTTGCTCTGTTTAAAATTCGGGATAGATAGGATGAGGTTCAGACTTTTTTTCAATATGTAGCTGAAAATATTTCTGTAAATTATTTCCCCCCCATATTTCAGTGTATTTAAAAACATACACTCTTGTATGTATTTCGACTTTTAAGAATGCTAGTTCCAGTTTTAAGAATGCAACAAGTCCAGCATTAATCTATCTGCTGGAGTTTCTGGTGTAGGAACACAGCTGAGTCAGGTTTAACTGACGCATTTTGATCGCACATGATTTGACATAAAAAGGTGAAAGTGGTACTACAGATGCCTGCAGTTTGACTGATAATGTTAAGAATGTTCATCCACACACTGTCCATTAGATTTGCTTTGCTGAAATGAGGTTCCTCAACCTGAGATCATTACATACAGGCAACAAATCTGGAGTTTTGAAACCAAGAGTACTGCATGCTCCTCTTTTATGCTCCACATTGGTTGTAAGTGCATGTAACAAGTGTTAATGAGATACAGTAAATTTACTAACAACAAAAATCTCTTGCATTCACACCACTCTGCTGTAACTAGGGTCGAGAAGACAAGCTTTAAACAGAAAGAGCTTTCATGCCCCTCTCTAGGCGTGTGACCAGCCATGGTAGGTTGCTCTTGGACTCATAACTACTGAGAGGTCTTTTGAAATGGGCACTATTTGAACTTTTGAGCGTGGTCTATAATCTTGCTTAATAATTACATCAACTGTGACAGTTTAATTCAGTGTAGGTACCTAAAACTATTCTGAAATTAATAATAGGCATGCTTTATAGCTTATGCATGTCAAAAGTTGTAAGACAAGTCTCATCATGGAATGTAACTATTTTAACATGACTTTTTAAATAGTCCAACCATTTAAAACAATTACATAACATTTTTTCTCCAATTTTTTAAAACAAAAAAAATCTTTCTTTGTATTTATAGGGTTGAATATAGTTAAGTGACCTCTACAAAAACTTCCTCTTTGAAGTATTCTCTGAAGAGATCTTCAAGGCAGCTGAGTACTCAGATTGTGATTTTGTAAGGTTTTGATGGTAGAAAATTGTTTAACAAACAGCTCCAAAATATTGAGATTTTGATTAATAACATACAGTGTCACGGTATTTAAATAATACGAAGTTTGAAATCTAACATGTGGCAGAAGAGTATGTGTTCCACATGGTTAGGGGAATGGGAATGGGGGCATACCAATATCTGAGCAGGAGGAAAATAGTTGTATAAAGCCAATTAAACTATTGTTTAGGAATATATTATATGCTGTCTCTGCTTGTGCCAGAACTATTCCTCTAAATTCGTGGTTGAAGAGGATGATCCTTCAGCAGAATAGGGAGTTTGGGTTGCTGTTGCTTTGTTTTTTAAATGTACATACTTTATGACTCTGCAGAGTCCTGGATTTGGTTAACATTGACTTCTCAGCAGAGAACAGTTTGGGGATATTAGCCTAATTTCTTAATGTAGTAATATGTGAATAATAAAACTCAGGAAATCTAGTTGAGTATGACAGTCTTGAAGAGCAATGCTCATACTGAAATCAGTCTTAGGGCCTCAGAACCTTTCACTGTAGTTAATTTCCGATAGGGTTTCATACTCCTCTCAACGTTGAAACTTTTCTCATAAAAGAGTACTCTGCCAAAAGAAGTTTTTCTCTGTCTAAGGAAGCAAAATACTGCCGTATTTGGAGTCTTTCCCATGACAGGACTTGAACTAATGTTAAGAGATGCTGTACTGGCCTGCACTGAGGGGTTAATTTGAAAATCCCACCTCATTTATAGCCTCATTACCACTAGATTAGGATTGCATCAAATCCCGTAGTAATTACATATTAGTTGTATATATTAGTGCTAGGGTGGGATCTGATGTTTGCATGCAAGTATTTATTTTACTAAGTGAAAAGGAGAAAAGACCTACCCAACTCTGGCATCATACATATATACCCCATTTGCATATATGCCTCTTAAATTCTAAATCAGAAAAAATTTGTAACTTTAATTTCTGTTATGGGGTAAGTTGAAAGGGATTTTTAAAAAGCCAAAAGCATTGATTAAAAAAAAAATTACAGGAGCAAAATGCAAAGTAGTTAACTATTCAGTGTGAATACATTAACATTAGAATATGCAAGCTGCCATGTACCATGCCATTGCAATACTGCAACTGTCCAGACGTAACACTGGTGGAAGATGAAGTGTACCTGTAATTCTGACCAATGCCAACATTTCTTTGTTTTTAATGGTTGGAAGTAATGGGCAGCCATAGAGATGTACAGTGGGAAAGGTTCATAACCTATATCTCTGAGCAGTTTTGCATTTGATCCATCAGTGTGAGGAAAATACTTCCAAATGCAGTTCTCTATTAGTGATGGAAAGTGGTTGCAATATGAATATGCTTTCAGCAGTACACTATGGAAAATGTACAATAAAACTAAAGTTATTCCGTCTTCAGATCAATGTAGGCATGAATCTTAACAATGTGAATAAAAGAGCTCATTCAGCAAGCCCTACTATGTCTAGCCTGCATTTGCAAATTATTTAATTGTGGATTGGTATTACTAAATCTCAAGAATTATTTTGCAGTTTTTGGAATCAACATTAAAAATAGTCTCCATTTAATCTCTTTCAGAAGAGTTGAAGCTAAATGTTACAAAACTAAAATGTAAATAATGAATAAGAGTCTTGTGCCAAATTATTATCTAATGACTGGAATCCTACTTCAGAATCATTACAGAACTTCTTTTTTAGTGTTCATTCACCCCACCATAGACACAATTTCATAAAATTTTTTAAAGAACATTTTAATAATAAGGAATATGACAAGTCTTTGTGGGTTAGGATTTTGAGAGACTAGATTACCATCTTTAATCTCAGCTAAACAGAAGATAGTCTCTCAAAATTCTTAAGCACAAATACATTTTGGTTAGCTGGTTTTTTTTCCCCTAAATAGTTTCTGTGGGTGAATTTCTAACTTATTGATGCACATACCTGCCACAGCTCACAGTCTATTGCAATTTCAAATTTCAAAACTAAGTAGGCTGGTATTTCTTCAGTCAATAATGCTGAAATGTGCATACTGAAAAAGGAGGAAAACTCTAAAACCATTAAAATATCATAAAATATAAAGTATTTTCAAAGTGCTTAACTCACACAGTCTTTGGGAATTACAGAAATTTAAAACTGCACTACATGAAGTTGCTGACAACATGCTTTTCCTTAGTGAGCTCTTTGTCATGGATGGGAAGGCTAATCAAAGGCTGAGGCAGCCTTGGTGTTCCAGTTTCATCTTTCCAGAAAGATTGGTCTCTGGGACACTGAGACATCAGTTTTTCACCTGATGGATTGTTGATGAGGCTTCACAACCAAATCCTCACGGTGTGTGAGTTACAGAGCTGGCTCTAGGCAAGTTCAAGTTAAGCCATTTGTATCCATGTCACTTTGGACGTGTCTCGTTTTGTGAGCAATTAAAAAAATAGGTCATGTGTTGTACTCTGGAGATATTGCTGTTTGTGATTCTCTCAAAATTTAAACATTTTGCATGCCTCAGACCTCTTGCAGGGTAAATGGAGTCCCCTGCTGAGTAGCTAATAGGGGAACTCACACTTTCAAGAAAAGTGTGTCTAATAGCAGGGGATTACTATAAATCTCCAGGTTTGATGTACACCCTCACTTAAATGTTATGGGAGTGGCTTCAGTATCCTGCAGTTTCTGCATCCCACTTGTAGCTGCAGCTAGGCATATTTACAAATTCATTGAAAGCAGAAATTTTTAAAGGGGAGTTATCAGCTCTCCTTGGAGATATCAAAAATCTAAAATTAAGTAATTGCTTTAACTTTCTGCCCTCTTTCAAAATGCTTCATGTGCTTATTATTTTCAAGTTGAAGTCACAACTCTGGGGGATTTTTGAGTTCTGTGATAATTGAATATGGACTGCATATATATTTATTCAATTTTAAGTAGAGAAGGTAAAAGAAGTAAAACACTTTTGAAATTAATTTATAAAATGTGCGCATTGCATATAATACTATGTTGTGTGCTAGATAGTATTGATACAAAACTGACTTCTGAAGTAAGAAAAAAGTCCAACCAGAAAATATTTATTTGGTAAATATAATAATTGCATTTATTCATGTTATACTCTTGGACATAGCATCTCCCAGGCACTGTTTGTGATTCACAGACTGCTGATTATTCTAAAAGAATCTCTGGAAATTTTCTGAAAAATAAGGTTCATCCACAGAACATGACTTGAACAATTAATGGTTTTCACTAATTTTGTCGTTCCCTGGAACACTAGAGAAGCTTACTTAGATTTTCTTTTCTAGGCCAAAGATCTCTTGAGCTTTATCTGTTTCCTGAAAGCCCTTGCTTGGGTGTTTCTAAGACAACTTGATGTTCATCAGCTGGGAAGAAGGCATGCAAGCAGGTGCTAAGTGTAATAAGGCTAGATAAGAGACCAATCCCGTTTTTAATTGCCTTACTCCTCTCCTGGCTTTGGGAAGTGGATGGTGTGTTGTGCTTACTCTGCTGGTCATACTTTCAGGTAAAGACTGGGGAGGTGGCTGGGATTAGTACAACACATACTTTTTAATAAATCTGGCTATTACAGGTAGTTTTGTGGCTAGTACAGCTGCCACTCTGATAGCAGACATAGCTTCAGTTCTGTGGAGGTCATTTACCCCCCGTGTTATCACAGCAGTGAGGTGAATACTCACACTGCTGACCGTCATCTCTTTCTAGACTGAGTGCTGTTCTCAGGCATTTTGTGCTTCACAGTACACCTCTCCAGAGAAGTGGGAATCTTAAGCTTGAAAGACTCCTGAGGCAAATGCTATTTCAGTCTCATTGAAATCCAGCGAGACACCAAGCACTGAACAAAAACCCCACAGAAATTACAGAAGAAATAACAGGAGAGACTTGAAATCACGTGAATCAATAGGAGTTCTTAGCCTGCCCTGCAGACAGGTGAGTTCTCAAGTGTTGCTGCTGCTATTGCTAATTCCCTTGAATACCTGACCCATGAGACTGCAAGTGAGCTGATTGATAGGATGTTTCCTGTGTTGCCACACATAAATAATTCAAAAATATGCAGAAGATATAGGCAAAGTGTGATTACTGTTTTCCTATGGGGAAATGTGAGTTGGTAAGTGTATTGAGGTTTGTGTTGGGTGGACTCTCAGTCACTCAGAATCTTCCTTGATTGTTGAATGCCTTTAAAAGTAGCCCATGTTTCTGCTGGGATCATGCAGAAAACGTTAGCCAACGTGAGAACTGTCACAGATAACTGCAGTGAAAGTGGTTAACTTTATCTCAGATTCATCTGTGAAATCATCTGGAGTTTTATTCAGTGAAACGTGATGAATGTGTGAGCCCCTATTTTTGTTCTGAAGTATATTTTCTTCATTTTTAGCTTATTTTTTACAATGTGAATCTTTCTATTTTTTGTGTATTTTAATTATTCTTTTGCTTTGAAAACACGACATGGTTTGTCTCTTTGCATAGTAAAATTAAGAATGTCATCTTGAGTCTGCTGAATTAGGGAAAACAACTTGGATACACTGAAACATTTTGTAACTTCTGTGTTCTGTAATAGGAGTTAAAGCTGATTGGGACAGTAGTCACTATTTGTGCTAGTACTATTCTGAAACAAAGAATGATGAGGACTGGAATTTGCAGATTCAGAAAGGGCAAGTATGTTTCCAGTGTAAGAGTTAAGAAAAGAGAAGCAATCATTCAAGTTATTATTTAATGATGGACTGAAACTTGCATTTGAGAAATTACTTCAAAACTTATCCCAGATAAAATGAAAAGAGAAGTACCTTTTACCTAGAAGATAAAAAAATGATATTTTTCTCAACCATCTACTTAAGAAAATTGGGTATAAATTGACAGAAATTGGTTATTGAAGCAGAGGTACCACTGAAACTGTGCCTGATTCTATTAAGTCTTCTCCCACTTTGTGCTGCAAAACAATCTCATCTTCTCATTGGAATGGCTGGAGACAGCTCTGTGAGTGACTGTAGATTCCTTTTCCAGAGTCTGTGACTGTTTCAGGTGCATCTGTCAGGCCGTACACCAGTTACGAACATTCTCCAAAAAAAATGACACTTCATTGTTACTGAACTAACATAACACAGCTATTCAGACTTGGCCACCTACCTACACATTCCAATCTGCAAAACACTGTGAGGGAAGAAAATTGAAGTGGGATCATCATTTGGCAGATACATATAATAAATTAGTGATCTTCCCAAGGCTTTTCACTGAACCAGCAGTGCAGCTAGATAGCTGTCACTGAGGCACTGTGCTCATATTGTAAGGGAATGGAGTGAGAAGAAATCATTAATACAAACATTATTAAACAGTCATTGATTCTTTGGAAGATAAACTGAGAGGGACATAAAAGCATTTTCAGCTGTATCAAAGCACCAAGGTAAGGAGTGTCAGTTATTGAAAGCTGCTTGAGTCAGGACCCCGAGTGAAGCATAAGGGGTCACTTATGTCATGACAACCTTTTTCCACCTGATGAGGAGCTTGGCTGCCTGTGTTGCTGGCATCAGGTGCTGTGAGTAGACATGTGGGAGAGTCACTGGGGACTTGTTGTCTGTTGAGAGGTAAGTTTACGCTCGGGTGTGAGATTGTAGGTGTGCTAGCTCCTAGTTCTGTAAAGATCACGTGATCTAATCTCTTTGTCACTTGGCTACCCAGCTTGACCACACACTGTTTTTGTCACTACTGATTTTTCCGGCAGTGAATGATTTTTGGCTAACCTAGGTTGCCATTGTCAAACCTGCTTTGCTCTTTTTGTTCAGGTGTTACGGGGAAGCTGTTCCCACGTCTGTGGGTCTTGCTGTCACCCTTTGTGCCTGGTTGGAGTTCTGTGGGTGGCTCGCCTGCTCCAGGCCACCAGCTGCCCTGGTGAGAAGGGGACAGTGTTTGTGGCCCCTGAGCAGTTAGCTGGAGCCACCAAGAGGGGCCTTTCAAACTTGGCTTCCTTAGAGAACTTCAAGGAATTTCAATACTTGTATTTCAAATGGAAGGAAACAGGACACGTAGGAACCAGGTTTTCTCTAATTATTACCACAAGACCCATTTATTTTGGTGTGAGAGACTGTAGCCAATTGTAAATACCATTATAAATGTTTTTGGAAATGATGATGTGCTTTGGCAAGCCTCTCCAGATCTTTAAGACCTTGAAGCTTTCCATCTGTTATCCAGAATGAAATACTAATGGATATAATTTTACAGGCTATGCTAAAAAAAAAGTAATGCTGAAATCACTGACATATATGGTAAGTGTTTTGTAATTAACATTTTCCCCCCTTTTAAACCATTAAAGCACTTTGTGGACTAAATTACTGTGCTACCACTATCAAATAAGGTAGGAAATATTTTATAATATTTTGATTCCTATTTTTACCTCAGTTTACATTATGGCATATTAAATATTTCTGTTGTTTAAATTGGCAAACTGATGTTTAACTTTAAATGTCTTTACACTTTTGGTTTTCATCATGGATTTGACATAACGCTACTGTAACTAATTAGTACTGAAGTACAACTTTTATCACATTTTTGCAGATATATTTTTAAAACACTTATTCTGATTATTTGTTTATTATGATATGCTGATTCAAATTAAAATGTTGACTTGTTTTAATAAGAATTCTGACATCTGTTCATACATCCTTAATGTAAAATGCCTAACAAGAATTCTGTTAGTCCCATAACATAGTGGTATTGCTATAAATGTTACCAAGGGTTTATGTTATTACTATTTTAAACAAAGATGTTCAATGCTAAGACTTATTCCTCAACTATCTTTTTGAAACCATTATCCTGAGAAGTAAATAGTGTTTGAAAGAAAGCAAATTTTTAATGCAGAGCAGTGTAGTCATCAATAGCCTACAAAATACTCTTTAAAAATCATGCTTTTACAAACATGACACAGACTCTGCTGTAGCACTGTATGCTCTAAAAGCTGCAGATATATTTTAGAAAACACTGATGAAGCCATTACTGCTTCATGCATTTGTTCATAGTATATATCATTATTCAAGAAATTTAAGAACCATAATGATGGAAAATCACACAGAAAGAAAAGGAACGTGGACTTTGTCAGAAACAAGGGCTACATTTTTATTCAAGAGGCCCATAATGATGGAAAATCACAGTGAAAGGCAGAGACGAAACAGGGATCCCATAAAGGACTGACACACCACAGTGGCACAAGTAGTAGAACCGTCATAGCAAGTGGATAAAAATAAAGAAAACAAAATTAACTAGAGAAGAGCTGGATTCAGGGATGAAGCAGAAAACAGAAACAAATCACAGTAAATGCTGAAGATTAATTTCAAAGAATCTGCTGAGAGTGAGTGCAGAGACAAGTTCCATCAATATTAATGAAACTGAAATAGAACTCCAAATGACCATGAGTACAAAATGGCACACAAAGCATTTTCTTTTAAATAGGTTGGAGATTAGATCATAAGACCTTCCCAAAAATGGACAGAATACACACAAGATGTTATTACGGGAAAAACTATAAACAATCACAACATAATTAATATTTCTGTAGTTTTTTTTTAAGATTTATCAGCACGTACATTTATTATAAAAGGATGCTTCATAGAAGAGATATTTAGGAAAATAAGCAGAGAAGAGTATTTTCTCGTGTCCAGTGTTCTACAAATATCTTAAAAGGATCTTGTATAACTTCAAGTAGCAGTCTTTGACTTTTTTTTTTTAAAGTAGTCTGAAAGAGCTAGATACCTCAAATCCTTAATAATATATTCCACTTTAGGTTTATATTATGTGCAAGAAAATATTATTGCCCATCTTGAAATTAAAAAAGACTAACTTATACGTAACTTGACAGTAAAAGCTCTGTGCAGTTAGGAAATAAACTTCCCTTCATAAGTTACTTAAGCTGGCCACTCCTATTAGACAGCCATGAGTACAGGCCATGGATCTTTCAGAGATTCTCACATTCTTGATGCTAAAAATTTTGCCCTACCAGCTGACAACTGTATTCACTTCTCATCAGCTAGCCTATGGTTAGAAACAAAGGGGCACACTTTAAAACCTGATTTTTAACAAAGACCAACACAAACGTGTAATTTCTTGGTTGATGTTGTCAGGAGCCCTGTAAATTGTGACTGGCATGTCAAATATTGCAGAATCCTTAGCGCAAGAGCAGAGCAAGTGAGTACCTTTCTGATAATGATTGCTCTTCCTATGAACATTCATTGTGACAGGCAAAATTTCAGTGTTATAAAGAGAGATACTATCAATCTGTTTCACTCACGTAAAAAATTAAACTATTAAAGGTTTTTTCATCTGTCACAAGAATGGCCAAGTCTTTCTTCTCATAGCAGGTCACTGATGTTATTTCAGTGCCTTCTCACAGTCGATCAGCAGTAGTTCTTCTCCACATTAGGGTTCTCAATGCGCTTCCTGCCAATGCACAGACCTTTCTTTGCATTGTAGTAAAGATGTGATGATCTAAATAAAGCTATTGAGAAGAATAAAAATACTTTGTAAAGCAAAGTTTTGGTTTAAAAGGGAGACTGAGATATAAATATATACATATATACCTTACAAAGTACATAATTCCAGTATAAAAAATACTGGAAGAAGTTTAAAAATAATGTAGATTAGGTTTGGCAGAAAACCAGTTATTTGTGGTAGGCCATACTCCTGTGTTTCTTCATTGGGGCAGAAATTACATAGTGACAACCAGTAGTTAAACTGTGGCTGAAAATCCCTTTCCAGAATTTAATTGGGTTCTGAATCCTTAGTGAAATCTGTGTCCAAGCAGTCATGCTGTTAAGTTAAACTTTGGTTGCACCCACAAAATATTACAATTGTGAGGCAATGGAATTTCTATGATCATGTATTATTTCTTAACATGGTGATAGTAATCTTTACCATTTGATAAGTAATTTCTTAGTGTTTGGTAATAGGATTTTATTGTCTTTCCAGAACTCCTCTGCAGAGGTGTTCTCAAGCTTTGGCTGCTCAGCAGGCACTTCTGGCATGTCCAGTCCTGTCCTGCTGTGTGCATCCTCCAGAGCAGCAACTAGCAGGGCAGGACAGTGATCTCATCCTGACAGGGACATGAATGTAGCTCTCCTTTAGGACAACAGGGCATGGGATGCACTGGGAAGCTAACTGCTGAACAGGTTTTTGTCAGGTGCACTGGCACCTGAACAATTGTTGCCAGATGATGGTGGGTGCAAAGCAACTGTGACAAGGCACCTTTAGAGAGGAGGACTGCCAGGGTCTCTGCAGTTGCTGTGGACTCTTTATGCTGGCACCACCAATAGTGTGCATATACAGGTTGTTTCCTAAATTAAAATGTGGCAAATCCCACATGTACAGATGAGAGTACTGCACAGCTGAGAATAGAAAGTTAGGAACAACTTTTTAAAGTAAATTATGGGGTAAATATTGGTGTTGAGTGAAGCTTTGCTGAGCTTCTACGCTTTTCTGAATAGAGAATTATGAAATTACAAAGTAGCTAAGAGGTCCTCTCCTGAACACACTAGTGAGGCATAATTGCATTGTGACTTTTTCTTATAAACAAGAACACTACCGTGAAATGAAACAAAATGATATATATGTGATCCAAGTTTTAAATAGATTTTATTGGATTTTTGTAATACAGTAGCTGAGTTATGAGGAAGATATTATTGGATTCTTATTATAACCACAAGAATGCAGTATCAGCAGTATGCTATTAATATTTACATGTAAACTGAAGCATTGTGTAGAATAAATCTCCACTGTATTTACGGAGGTCACTGTAATGCTAATGTAGAACAGAAACTGTCGCCCCACCTTCTCTAAGGGTGCAGTGCTACGTGTGACAGTGTTCCTGGATTGGACTGAGGTATACACTCATTTGTTCATGGTGAACAATATAGATTCATGAGGCAAAACTAGCTCACTGCAGTTGTAAACTCATGCAATTTTCCTCTGCAATCCCATCTTGAAGGAGTAGTCTGTGTCCCTGTTACCATCTCTCTAGGGCTGATGTGCTTTGGGGCTTTAATGAATAAGCTCAGAGGAACATGTCCCTTTTTGTTTTTGTGCACCAGGCTCCACATCCAGCCATACATGCAGTTTTTGTGAGCACTCTGGATGACCTGGTAAAGGCTGCAGATTTTCCAGAGCATAAAGAATTCTTTGCTATTTTGCAAATACTGTCCTAACTATTTCCCACAAGTAACTCTTTTTCTAGGCCTCTAGAAATGCAGATGACTATGATTAATCCCTTTTATCTGAATTTATCAGGTTATAAAATACTTTACAATCTGAAGAGGTAGAATAAATATAATATGGAAAAAAATTTAAAGATTTCCAGAATTGCTGCATGATGTATTTCAATATTTTGTTTGGTTTTCATTTTACAGTAATTTTGCAAATATGTAGTGTATAAAATGTATCATTATCACCTAACTAACATACTTTATTAGGTATCTCATTTTGTTCTTCCATCAAAATACAATGCATCTTATGAGGCTAGAATATAACTGCTCAATCTGCATTAGATCCAGAATGAGGTTTGTGGCTTTTTTTCTGAGATCATGTTTTGAAGTTCAGCTATCCAGATCTCTGTCCTTTTTTTTTCCTGTGTTCAGTAAATTAAGTCATTTTATCTGTCCTAAGAAGTTACATAACAAACATTTTTGTGCCCTAGAAGAGAAAGATGAAATGTCTTTGAAAGCTAGCAAGAGTCTACTATTCTTGCATAGACATTTAATTGCACATAGTTAAAAATCTACATTAAATGCCAAAACTTACATTATTTTAGCTTTTGATGTTGTAACTTCAAACTTGTACCCCACACAAAATGTAGAGTTTAGAGACATTTATAGAAAAGGAATTTTGTTTTCCCTAAGGTTTCTCTCTTGCCAGTGTGTCCCAGGCTGCTGAATGTTGCTCAAAAACTGCAAAAAACTGAAGAATAAGTCCTCCTGTGGGCTTATTCCTAGTCAGCATGCGTGCAGGGTGGGCTGATTTTGAATTTTTGTTTGCTTTCTTTTTTTGAAGTATACATATATAGTCCAAATTCAGAGACAAAAGTCTCCCTACTTGTAAATTAGAGGATTTTCTTTCATATTCAATAATACCCTCCAAGGCATGAGAAGTATTTATACTTACGTTCATTTTTCATAGTTCGTTGTTCAACTATCAAGCAACTTGATTAATACACAATTCAGTGCTACCATCTACACTAAATAAAGTGAAATCTACATCTTTTTATTAGACCATTATCATTCATTTTGTTTTAACAGTTCTTTCGTGTCATGTGGTTTATTTGTTGAAAAGGTCAGGCTAGAATGGTCCTAGCCTCTTGGAGGCCTAGAAAAACCCTAGTATTGCTCACCTTATGATCAGTCCCAATTTAATTTTTTTCCTCTGTTTTTATTAGTATTACTCATAAAAAATATTTTTATTTTATAGTAGTACTTTTATTTTGCTAAGGTACTGAAATGTTTAAAGTAGACCTGTCGTTCTTGAACTGAAATTTTATTAATTCACTGGTATTTGTCCTACTATGGAACCTCTCTCTTCTTGTGAGCAAATCTCTTTCACTATTCTCACTGTGAACATCTCAGTATGCATTATACCTGTTAGTGACATTGTCCATGTTAAAGTTATGAAATTCAGCTGATATTTCCAGTCTTATGATCTAGAAATATTAATAATATGAGGCAAATCAGACTGTTCTGCACTAGCACTAGATGCTTCCAGACTGAAAATGTCTGGGATGCCATAGGGGTGAGAGAGATGTTTTATGCCACCACAGCAGCCCTGTCCATCTTTAGAGCTGCACTAACACCATTAACAATGTTACCATTAAAACAAGGACAGTTATGACAATACAAAAGAATAAAAATGCATAAATAAAAAACGCAAAGGGTAGTATGAATATAAGGGTATAAAGAATGGAGTAACTTCAGATTCTCTGTGAGATCAGCCAAATCCACAGCTAGAAGAACAAACACTGTTGAACCTTACCGAATATAACGTTTAAAAATACTGTATTCAAGAACAGTTCAGCTGTGTGATGACTGCCTTTAAACTTCACAGAACTCAATGAACACCATTTAGTTTAGACCATGCCCTTGAGTAGTGTTTCTTTTTAGTACTGAGTGTATTTATTACTGGGAGTCATCTGGCTCCCTTCAAGTGGCAGGGACCTGGGTAATTCCAAGCTGGGGTGTACAAAAGCAGCTGTGTTCTTCTCACCCCCTGGGCTGCACTGAATATTACCTGGTCACAGCAAGGATCAGGGGCTCTGTCTTTATTCTTTCAGTTCTACAAAACCGCTTATTTTTGCAGTTAACGGTGACTTTGCTGTAAATACATGTTCTGGGTAGCAGAAAGCAAAGACTGTTGGTGGCAGAAACAATAAACTGTTTGTTTTATTGCTGTCTCTTAAACATTGCTTTTAATCAGGTAGAGTTGCTCCAGGGCTGTGTGGCTTCTGCACGTGATCCAGCTGTACAATAAGCTGTATTTGTGCAGTACTTCAGTGTTGGAGAGTTGACATTGAGATGATTGCCTTCTGGATGTGAGTGGTTTTTTCCATTAAACTTATAAAACACATTTTTTTATGTAATATGGTCAAGATTATTATGGTTTAAACTACGTATGCCAGCTTAAAATGAGGTTTTCAGCATTATGACAGATTTGGATAGAAAATTCAGCCAAATAAGGCAAACCTTGACTTTAAAAGCAACTTGAAATCAAAAGCATGTAAGATGAAGTGTTACGTGGTTATGAGTCAATTTCTAGCTGAAAGAATCATATGCTTTGAAGTCCTGTATCTGCATTTAGTGAAGTGGCCGTGCTAACAGTAAGTTAGGTATAGGAGCTATGGAGGGGGAGAGGGGGGAGGGAAGAGGAGAAGCAGGCCGTTTTTACAGTACATTAAATGAAGAGCATAAATTAAAAACTTATATTCAAACTTGCACATTTTTGTACACACATCACTGACTTTGGTACCATATGTGGTCACACTGAAGTACAGCAACAAAAGTAGGCAGGATTTTAATTTCTTTTTCTCTTACAGTTCAGCTGTTTTCCCCAACAGCTAAAATCAAAATTATACCTCTAGTAGGCTTTATTTTTTGTGTATACACAAACACACACACATACACTCCTTCATGTATCAATCTGCTTATGCCTTATGCCTGTGTTGTGCTTAAAAACTGGTAAGTTAAGTATATTTATTTTAAGAAGACGTTTGTCTACTGAGAGCTATTGTGCCTAGATTGGACAACAAAATTGTCTGACAAGATGGTTGGATTGTGGGAAAATTTAATAAGCAGAAAAGCTCTCCAAAAGTAGTCTTTCAGAAAGTTTGTGGCCTTATTAATAGAGCTAGGTAAATTCATCCTGTACTGTTGCTGTGAAATAGTCCTGCAAAACGCTGCTTTCAGGACAAGTGAAGTGCCTTGAACTTTGGAAGGATGGAAAACAATGACGTTTTTATTTTGTTCCTGAAAACTACATTTGTTTACTGAAGATTGTAATTTATGGATGTCAAGGGTGCTGGGGCTGTGCTGAGTTTATAATAATTTCTGTTAATTTCAATTTTACTGAATGTTTGGTGTAGTAATGCATTAGCTTTATTCAATAACTAAGTAACTGTATCTGAATCTGAAATAGATATGCTTTTCCCCCCTCTTATGTTTATAGTGATATATTTTAAGACAGTAGAAAGACCACATAAATATATTACCAGCAAGAACTGTTATTATCAGTATACTAATGGGAAAACTCAGCATTCTCTTCCTCAATATTATTGTTGCACAAATCTCATGTCACTGAAATCTAAAAGTTGTAACAGACTTTTTTATGTACAGTTTCAGATTAAGCTTAGTAAAAGTGTCCTTTCTTTAAAAAAAAATCTAAAATATGTTCAACATTATATTCCTTTTACTGTGACTGAGGTGATATATATCTGATGATACTCTCACCTTGACTCCTTCACTCTTGTGTTTTTCAAGTTTTGAGAATTTTGTCTTATGGACTTTAAATAGGGCATGCTATAAGAATAGTTTTTACTGCTTTCTCTCCTTCAATTTTCTTAGCAGGCAACACTTGATGGTGCCTGTCTTTAGTGATTCAGAGAAGCAGAGCCTGAGTTCAAGAAAATGTCTAATTTTTTTGAAGAGTCCTGATCTGACTTCTGTAACATATTCTACAATTAATTTTTCATAGAGTCTAAATGTTTCATCTGTTGTTCATAACTTCTCTATTTTATTCCTAGATTATTTTATTAATTTGCCATGTAAATGCTATAAATCAATCACCATTTATTTACAAGGGTCTCCTCCTGACCATATGCCTTTTATCTAGATAAGCATGCACAAAAATCTAATGATGTGCCTAAGCACCAGCGCGCCTTTGAATCCAAAAATCCTATGGCACTTTTCTGGGCTTGGATATTTTACCTTTCCAGTGCTTCCTGCTCTGTTGCAGGATTGATGGGTTGGCAAACAGAAGACCAGGACCTTAGCCTGGAGAAGAGGAGGCTCAGGGGTCGTGACCTCATCACTCTACAACTCCCTGGAAGGAGGTTGTAGCCAGGTAGGGGTCAGCCTTTTCTCCCAGGCACCCAGTGACAGGATTAGAGGACATGGTCTTCTTCAGCCGTTCCTTGGAAGGTTTAGGCTGGACATGCGGAGAAATTTCTTCACAGAAAGGCTGATTAAACATTGGAATGGGCTGCCCAGGGAGGTGCTGGAGGTGTTTAAGGAAAGACTGAACGTGGCACTCAGTGCCACGGTCTAGTTGACAAGGTGGTGTTTGGGCGCAGGTTGGACTCCATTATCTTAGAGGTCTTTTCCAACCTCATCGACTTGCGCACGCACTTGCGAGCAGCGTTACTGCGGGCGCTCCGCCGTTCGGCGGCAGCCGCTGCTGTTAGCCGGGCTCGGGCCGGGGCCGGGCCGGGCTGTCACTGCGGGCGGGGCGGGCCCGTGCCGGGCTCCCTCCCGCCCGGCGCGACCTTTCCCCCGCGGCTGCGCCGCCCCTTCCGCCGGCGCGTCCGCGTGCGAGGGGCCGCTGACGCTGTTGCTCCGAGGCGGCTCCGCGCCGAGGTGAGCCGGAACCTCGGCTACGGCCGGGACCGCCGCCTGCCCGGCCGCCAGGAGCCCCGCACGGCCCCCGGCCGCCGCCGGCGCCGCGCGGGTGCCTCTCCTCGGCTTCCCGGAGGCGGAGGCCCCGGCTGGGCCGCTGCGCCGTGTGGGGAGGGGACGGGGCGTGGAGGGTGCGCGGAGGTGTCGCGGGGAGCTCAGTGTGCCCTCCTCTGTGCTTGCAGATGCCCCCGAAAAAGGGAGGCGACGGGGTTAAGTCGCACCCGATCATCGGAAGGTTCGGGACGTCCCTGAAGATCGGGATCGTCGGGCTGCCGAACGTGGGGTAGGTGTTCGGGGTGTCGGGCGGGGAGGCTCCTCGCTCTCCCCGCCTGTGCCCCTGCGCTTGGCAGGACCTGAGGCGCCGTGTGGGTGCAGACAGGCGGGCAGGAGCTGAGGGACACAAGTCTGACTGCTCGGTGATGCTCTTCCATCTTTCGCTGGAAGTACTTGCAGGTGGAGCGACGCAAAACTGGCAGCGATAGGCAGGTGTGTACGAGTCTGGACAAGATAATAGGGAAGGGTTCAAAGAAAGGAAAAGTCTTAGTAGTTGCTGAGTTTCATCAAACCCTGTCTTTTGTCTCTCCTATTTTCTTACTTCCACTGTTGTGTATGTGTGTTGCATGTTTTCATGCAAATACTTAGGCAAACGTGCACAACAAATTCCTTTTATATTTTGGGATGTTGTGCACAGGAAAGGGTTAATCATTCCATGTCAGTAGCAGTGAAGAGGACTTTCTTGAAACTTCTTCAGAGAAGAAGACGACTTCTCAGTGAGACAAGCCTGAGTGACAGTTTGGATGAGATGATGGGATGTTAATAATTGATTTCTGTCATGTTTCTCATCTGTAGTTGTTATGGCTCCTCGCAGGAGCTGTGCTTGAAAAGGAAGATGAAGTGATTACCTGGAGGATATATATACAAAACTTTTTGGTAGTAATTTCTGTATCCTGTTTACTAAGAGGACGTCTCAGCATTCTCAGTCTTTAAATTTTTAACAAATTAAATTGCGTGCATGTCTTAAAGCTGGAAGCACTGCTTTCTTATGTTTTTGTTATAGTTTACTTTATTTTTCAGGGTGTAGCTAAGATGTGCTCCATAAAGGAAATAATCAGCTGTAGCATTGTACTGCATGTCAGTGGAGATAAATAGCATTTTCAGTTATGTTATGATGTAACTTTCAAAGTGACTTTTGAGAATGTTGGCTGTATGTAGAGCAGCTCAGATAATCACAACAACCTGAATGTTTATTGTAGAAAATTTGGGAGCTAATAAATCAAGAATTGCTCTTTTGGCTTAATACATGCAAGCTAACAAAGTAATCCGTTGCTTGGTTGAAGGGAAAGTGTTCTCTTTTTTTCCCGGGTAGAGTACTTGTAGGCTTGTTGCCACTGATACTTAACAAGGATGAAAATAGTTTGGTGAGGTATAACTGTATTTTCGTATGCACAAAACATTATTGGTAATTGATTAACTGATGTGGTTTGCCTTTTGTGCCACTTTTTTTCCTGTTCTCATTGTTGACTTTTATTGCTTAGATACTGAAATTGTGTTACAATGTAAATAAATCTTAAGGAACAACATACGTGTGGAAAGGGTGAGTCATGGTAAAACTAGTTTAAAAAAAAGTTTCTAGCATCTTTACGGGTGTCTCACTGTGCTTGAGGAAAATAAGAAATAGCCAGTGTGCATGGCTTTTGACTTAACTTTTTTTGGCTAACGTGTGTGTACGATATCCATACCTAGGGGAATTTTAAAGGGTAGGGAAGAGAAGTAAGCATCACTGGGTTTCCTTGGGGCATTCCAGATGCATGTGTCTTCTGCTAGAATCAGGGGAGTGGTCAGTGCTGTTGAAGTAAATGGGAAACTCCGTATTGCTTTGGGTTAAAATGTGGTTTAATCCAGTACTTTTAAATGCTTCTAAACTGAACTGCTTTACGAGTGTTTGTATGTCATTCATAGGAAATCAACGTTTTTCAATGTGTTAACAAAGAGTCAAGCGGCAGCGGAAAATTTTCCTTTCTGTACTATTGATCCAAATGAGAGTCGAGTACCTGTGCCAGATGACAGATTTGACTTCCTGTGCCAGTATCACAAACCTCCAAGGTAATTCTTAATACTTTTCTGCAGTTAGGCAGCTGAAATAGTATTACTGAACCAAAACTTTTCATAAAAGTTTAATGCAACTATAATATCTGGAAGTTTGTTACTGACGTCTGTTTTAGAATGTGAAATGATGTGTCTACCTGGATTTTACCTTTCCCATGCCCCTGATATGACCTTTGTTTTATAAGACTGGTAAATGTAGGAGCTCTCAGTCATTGCTCAGCACCATTTGGTGCTAGGTGTTCCTGTCTTCGAAGGTGGTTGCTTCCAGGTGCCATGGAGGATCTTCTGAAGAGATTTGGAAAACAAACAGTAGTGGACATACCTAACTTGTCATAAGGTTGCTCATTTGAAAGATTTCCACCCTATACTTTGAAACATTCAGAATATTGTATGTGCTATATGAAGCTAAACAAGTATCTGTCATTATCCCTTCATTCTCAGTTATTTGGCAGTATGTTTGTGGGCAGTCTTTTGTGCCTGATTTTCTCTCCTTTCAATAGACTCTGCTACTTGTACGTCTCTCCTGATTCTCTTATTATTCCAGGAGTGTGTTAATTTTGTCACATCTTTTTTTTTTTGCTATTGACTGTAATCTGCTGTGTATGTTCAATGTGGAAACAGCAAAATATAAGGTGGTTTCAGAAAACCACCTTATGTTCAATGTGGGAACAGCAAAATTACTGTAATCTGCTGTGTATGTTCAATGTGGAAACGGCAAAATATAAGGTGGTTTCAGAAAACAGAAACTTAAATAGGGACTTGTGACTCATTAATTTTAGTTTGCAGTTACTTGCAGAGGTATCTTGAATCAAGTGAGTTTACATAAATCATAGGGCAAACTAGCATGTATGTGTGTGCTTTTTTCCAACTCTCAGGCCTCAGTTTTAGAGCCAGATCTCACCCAGTTAAAAAAGATTAATTAGTCACTAACCAAAAATCCATTTTCTGAATTAATTTTCAGGTCTGAGCAATTTAATTTTCAGTTCTGAGTTTCCATCTGTAACTATTGTGCAGTTTTTTAAATACTGCACTAATATGAAGCTGTTTGTTTAGGTGGATTGTTATAACATGTTATCTTGTTTTTCCTGCTCAAGTCAGTGTTAAGCATGATAGTTACTGCATGGATCTTAAAACTGCTGAATTTGAGACAGAGCTTTCAGGCTGTTGACTGTGCAGAGGTAATGACATAGCTTTTAAATGTTGTTGACAGCTTTCTTCTAACTTGTACTTTTGGTGCTGCTTTGGTCATGTCAGTAATCCCTTTTTATTCTCATTTAGCTGTGAATGGCTACTCCCATATTAACAGTTGAAGTGACAAAGAGATTTTTACCTCTTCCCTCACCCTGCCTTTGGCCATCTATCTTCACAGGGAGTGCTAAGATTGTAAATACTTGTATGTGTGTTCTCTGACTAGCAAATTCTCCTTCCCTCCCTCTCAACTCATCACTCTAAAGTATTAATGAAAATAACATATTTTCTGTCTTTATTCAGTAAATATACTGAGTTTGATAACAAGCTGGATAATCAGCTTTTGTTTGAATGGTCTTTTGACTTTCTCCAGACATGTATGACTTAAAGCATGTGGGCATTAGTGGATAGTTATAGCTCCTGAGTTCACTTATGCTGCTTATATGATTTTTGTATTTCACTGTAAGAGTAATACAGCAGAGATAATTAGTGATCCAGTGGGATACTAGACTGAGGTAACTTAACTGGGCTGTTTGTGCTTGTCTGCCTCAGACTAACTCAGGAAAAGAAGGCTGTAGTCACAAAGATAGGCTACTGAATTGTAATTTAAATGTCTTAATTTCTCTGTATAGTCTTGATTTTGTTCTTCATCTTTATGTAATACATTCTGTGGTAATTTTCTACTTGTTTGGATTAGTAGATGTAATCCATCTGTGAACACAGAATGTTTATAAACAGTGAATTCTCTTTAAATTGGACACTTGTCTAGCCTCAAGATTTTGTCTTTCAAAATCTAAAGCATTCGGGTTTTTATTTCCCATATGTTACACTTAGTTTCACAGACTTGCAGTCATTGTTGGGAGATGGGGAAAAGAAAAAAGGGGTGACTTTGTCTTAACTGAAATAATGTGTGAGAGGACAAAGTGATCTTGCTTTGGTGCCTGCTGGGAGCCAGGAGAGGGGGAGAGGGACAGGGCTGGGCTGGCAGTTGCTGTCTGTGCCACGGAGCTGGGACTGCTCTGCTGCAGTGACACTGGCTGTTGCAGGGGCATTGCTGGTGTGAGTTAGTTCTGCTGTTCTGCCATTGGAGGAAGAGTTGGGATCTTCAGGTACTGTCTGTTGCTTGGAGATCCATTCCTCTCTCCAAAAGAGGAGAGCCTCAGCTTCGTTGGGACTGCTGTGCTGTTCCTTGTTAGCCCATGCTGGAAGCTGACTGGTATTAATTGGAAGTGTAAATGTTTGTAAATGAAATCACATAGGTAAAAATTTAGAGACAATTATCTGCAGGTAAATCTGTACTTAATAGATTAAGGTACACTGGCAGAAGTTGTAACCTATGCTTTTTTTCTTTCTGCAGCAGTGGGATGTATGTGACTGTTGACAATAAATAAGTTGAATGGTATAGACTGTACACAGAAGGTGGGCTCTAAGAACTTACAGTAAAAGCTGCTATGTTGTTGCCAAATGATAGAGATGATTTCTTTGAGCTTTACTGTTACTACTGCATGCTTTTTGGTGTGAATGAAACTGTGGATACTAAAAAACCCAGAAACCTTAATATATTAAACACAATTTTGAATGCTTGTGATTTTAAGGTGTTTGTTTATATTATGTTACTAACTCAATGTATGTATTTAAACTACTTATTTGTTTGTTATAAATTTCTCAATATTCAGTGAAAACTCCTTTGTTACATTGTGCCCATGTGTAGCTTTCTCAGAAAGGAGATGGTTGATTTCTAATTTTGTTGTCCCGCAGTACAGATACTTTCAAGCAAGGTTTTACAGACTAATGATTGGATTAGTTCCAGTTTAGTAACTGGAAAGAGAGTATTTTCTGTAGACTGATTCACTTCAGCAGGAACTAAAGCAGAAAGGTGTATTTCCCCCTACCTATCTATGAATACTAAGTAGGTAGTAGAGGATGAGGTCTGCTAGTTCTAATTTCTAATGGAAAAGAGATGTTTTTCATCTCAACAAGTAGCTCCTGACATGAAAATTGTGACATGGAAGCCAGAAAGAGTTGCTCTGTTAACTGCAGTTAATATTTCATGGGACACTGTGTGTTTAGGAGTGATGGGTATATTGCACAAAAAAACCCCTGTGTGTATAGTGCATCTGAAGAAATTTTAGTAATTTAATAAAAGCTTTAATGAAGCTATTTTCTTGTGTATGTTCTGTTCTAAATTTAATTCAAGTGCTGCTTAATCACCTTAGATTTAGAACTACTTTTTTTTAGTGTAAGTATGTCAAACTCATGTAATTTGAACAGTGATTTTTGTCCTAACTCACGAGTAGCTTGAAAGCCTCTGGGTGTATGTACCCAGCACTCTTAAGCCGTAGGTTCCCCAGCCTGGTGCCATGGTTGTGGTGTGCTGTGCCTGACCAGGAGATGTGCCTCAAGTGACACTGGAGTCCAGCCACAAAATAATTTCCACCGAGGTGGTAGAGGAAATTGCAATTTTCTCTTTATTTCATTTTTTTTTTGTGCCCCAATAATCTCCTCACTGCCATTATTTGCGTTTTTCTACTTCAAGTTACATGACTAACTAAAAGAAGTACTCAGGAAGAAGCACTGTAAACCTCAGGTAATTAACGTACAGCCTAACTGTAATTACACCCAATGACTGCATTGGCTGATAGGAATCAGCCTGTCTGAAAGTCTTAATGAAAAGGTGATTTTAAAGTCATACATTTCTGCTTCCTCCCTTGCTTAAAATCAAGTGATATTATAAGCAGGAGTGAGTGGAGAGAAGGGATGAATCAAACTACTTAAAAAGTTGTCAGCATTTGTTTCATTCCTTGTTTGCACCTGTGAGCTGCCTTGCACATGTGTTCACAAACACAAAGCTTATTGTAACCACAAATGTTTCTCTTCCACCTAGACTATTTCGGATCTGTCTTGGATGTCCTTTTCAAACTTAACCAAAAGTGCCTTAAAATTTATCTCAAAGGAGGATAATATCTAAATTGCAGCTACCCCTCTTCAACTCCAGCACTGCACATTATACTTCAGGATGTCTGTCTTTTTTGTCAGCAGATTGCTTTAATTTGTTCTGTGCGTTGCAGATTGATAAAATTCATTCATTTAGATCTTCACTGCTCAAGTGATGGTTACTGAACTAAATCTGAGTAAATCCCATTACTGTCTAGATCAGGAAAGTCTTCTGCAGTATTAACTGAAAGTTCCCTTGAACTCATTGTAGGATAGCATATTCAGGTACATGATAAAGTTTTAAAGTCAAAATTACTTAATCAGTTGCTGGAAAGCATTTTGTAGAAACCAGATCAGCAGTGGGACTTTCTGAGGGACATCATGGGGGACTTAGGCTATGTTTAAGAAGAGCATTTATCTAAATGGAAACCACCTGTAGTTTCTAAGTGAGAGATCAATAACTTAGCAGACTGGAGCTCTTAACATATCAGCATCTGTAAAAGAAGCCTTTTTTTTTTTTTTTTACTGAAAATTGCTGGAAATTGGTAACTATATCCTGTTGTTAATGTTCTTTTTCCTTAGGTGTTACTGAGTTTGCCTGCTCTTCAGTTAGTTCTGAGCCTGTGAGCTGGGCTGTGATGTGTGTTCTAGATTACTTATTTGTCAGCAGTGAATGAAAAATCTTAGGTAATGGTGACTTGGGCCATCTTTTCTGCCTGATGAGAGAAGGCGAAATGTAATTAGTTATATTTTGTTGGTGTAATAACTTACTGAATAGTTTGAGAATGCAGGTGTTTGGTATGTACAGGACACAGAGCATGTGTTGTAATCCACATTGAGTCTCTTACCTTCTTATAATTCATATAAGCACAATTTAATTAGCAGATTTTTCACTTCTGGTTCATGTGCCATCAGGTTCAAGTCTTGTTTGTCAGTACCATGGGTAAAATGCTATTAATGAAATCATTCTTGCATAGAAATGACCAGGGTTCATCTGCAGTACCTAGTTGTATGGAAACAGATTCCTTTAACTGCCCATGAGGAGTTTTGCTTACATTGGTCAAAACTGCTTGCAAGATTGATTGGGGGAGCTGTAACAGTCTCTTGGAAGCGGGAGTTTCAAACTGTTTTGTTTGGAAATGAGCCAAAAACAGCAGTGAGGACAGACTGAGAGTTGGATGGTTCTCAAAGAGAGTGCCACAATATGCATGTTCTCTTTCTGTGTTGCTGCTTGTACTTCAGGTCATTTGTGAATGGTAACAGATGACACTTACTTAAGTTGTATGAATTTTCAGGAAGGAAGGAAGGATTTCTCTTTTCTACAAAATATGTAACCCTATGGATGCATAAGTGTTTCATTCCTGAAAATGCCCTAACCACCAGACTGCAAAACTGTGCTTTATCTGGCCCAGTGAGTCTTGTGCTCTTTACTGCATGGTTGCTCATACAGTGAAGGTGGTACACTAACACAAACTCAATGCTAATGCTTTTTGAAGTGAGGTAAAAAAATCTCTGCTCAAGGATTAAACCTGTGGTTAAAATATAGAGATACTTCTGGATTTGGTGTTTTGTTTCATATTATAAACCTTTGTGACATGCTTTATGGTAGGTTGGTGTAGCACTGATTTGTACAAATGATCAGTTGGTGCCACCTGTTCCTGATGATCATTTGAGGCTCAGTGACCTTATGCTAATGCTGACTAATGAATCTTAAGAAATGGAAATTAATTTGTTTAGAGGAGGAGAAAAAAAGCAAAATGCAGTTAAGTCTTCAATAAACCATATTTAAGACATACGGTACTTTCCCCTCATTCTGTGCAGTGTTCTCTCGTTACTTAGTTTCATAATGTTGACTCCTTGTCCTTCAGAGTACAGGCAAGTGTGACTAGCTTGTGCCTTTTTCTGTTTTTTGTGTGTTCATCTTTCTACCATGAAACCATGAAACAGATTTAAGCCAGGCAAGGTGTCTGCCAGTGGGAATAGTTTTAATTTGCTTGGAATGTGAGCTCTGTGGTACCCGAAGGTGAGAAAGCGCCCTGGAAACCCACACACTTCAAAGGTCTCTTGCTTGTGTTACTCTACTGTGAAAGAAACGTGTTGGGATTTTCTTTCCATTGTGTAGCAAATGAGGTTGATTCTGGTGATAAGAGTGCTCATCTGCATGTGAAGGTATCTGTCTTGCCCTAATGTGGTGTCTTTGTAGTGAAAGTGTGAATTGTTCTGATGGCTGGCCAGGAGGTTAATCCTACCAGAAAGGTGAGGGGGGAGCACAGAGCATTTCTTACACCACCTTTGTTTTCCTTAAAACACGGTTTAAAATGACAATGGAGAAGTGCTTTAAAGAGTGGTGTTTTTCTGTCTTGCTGCTGGGTAGTTAAATGTCAAAAAGCAAGGACTGGGAAGTTGCCTGCAGTTTCTTCTGAAGTATGTTAGTTTTTGTATCAGGCAAAGGGAGTTACTGGATTAATGCATTCATATTTACTGGCTTCTGTCTTCAGAATGTGAGTTATTCTTCATAGTGTCTTAGATAAGGATTTGTTCTGAGTTTATGTACTGGTAGTTAAAGAAATTCGCAAAATTGGTTTACTTCAGAGTGTACTTACATTCATGTACTTTTGACTGCATTCCACAGCATTAACTTGCAGCACACAATATCTGTCTTCCCAAGGATGTGCCCTTCTTTTCATGGGCCTAGTGAAATTTAAAGTCACTGTTGTGTTACCTGAATGTAAGTAACATTCTGTATTGTGTTACATAATTGTTTCTTTCTAAGTACATCACAAAGATGTTAATTACTTGGAGCATGCCACTAAGTTCCTAATGTATTATACCTGGCAGGTTTAGTGACACTTTGAACTTCACCTTGGTGAACAAAAAGATATTGTTCGGATCTTGTATTGTGAAATTATTTTACTTGAAATAAATAATTTTTCCTTGGAAGTGTTAGAGCAAGGTTGAAAACAAAACCTTTAGGTCACCACTCTTCCAGAAATAATTGATGTTCCGTACTCAAACAGATTCTAGTGAATCATATCTCCCCAAATTAGAGAGTTAATTTGAAGTGAGGAAGCCCATCTGCTGATTTTTTTTTTTTTTTTTTTTTTGCAGTCAAATGAAAGTGGGGTAGTACCAAAGGAAAAAAAAGTTGGAATTGTGTTTTGTTCTACCTAAGTCAGTTGGTCAGAACTGAGACAATGATCCATAGATTTCTGTAACTGCATTTTTTTCTGAGTTGTAGCCGCCATACCAGGCACTGTGATGAGGCAGGTGGTTTTCCTGCTGGTGGAGTTTCCCACTGTTACAGATCTGACAGCAGTCATGTCAAATATTCAGTATTTGAAAACACGCATTTATCAGCAAGTTGTCACACTAATAAAAATAAGCTCAGTTTGGGCTGTGGACAATAAAGATTTCAGAAGTGTAATACTGCCTAGAAGATTACTGGCTAGGTTATCCCTTAGCCCTCATTCCCACCTTTGTGGTGGTTTCTGTCTGTGGACAGCACTGCAAAGGTAGGTCTTTAGAAAAGGCATCTTAAGGTGGACCACAGAATTGATATCTTTGGATTTGAATCTCATGTTGAAGAACACTCACCACAGAACAGGGGGAGTGCTTTCCAGATCAGCTCTTTTTCCCCATGCTGCCTTGGGGTGGTCACACCCATCTCCGTGGGGCTGTGTGGAAGCTGTGGGTTTGGGAGTTTGCTGCTGTACCTACTGCCAGTAAAATGATGAGCTGCTGTATTAGTCCTAGCATAGTGCTTGTGAAATGCGAGGGTGATGGAGTGTTTGATGGGAATGAGCTACTCTTCCACCATTTATTTTGGAGCCATCAAGCTGGAGATCTTGAGCCTGTGGTGTGTAGTTTCTGGTCTTTTCCAAGTCGGGGATTTGCAGCATTTCACTGTGGTTCTGTCTCTGCCACTGTTCTTGATGATGGTGTTAGTTGCATAGAGCATATGAAGGTTCTTTTAGGCAATACCTTATCAGAAAGTTTTGGTGATTTCTTGGGGTTTTTTCCTGATTCAGCTGGATTTTGAGAAGTAATTTGGTTTAGAGTGTACATGAAAAGTTTAATGCCCATTAAGTTATTTGTTCATTTTTTAACAAGTTGAGAATTTGTGGAGGATAGAAGGTTTGCACTTTATAAATAATTTCCCATAATTTAAAAGCTTTTTTTCTGGTTTTTGTCAGCTAATTTGAACTTAATGACTGTTCTGTTGTTGTGTATAAAATGTCATATGAACATGTCTCCTTAACCCTTTGCTGTTCACTATGGTGGAAAACATCACAGCTATTTATATTATAATACCATCTTAACTTATCTGCTTTTTTTTCCCAAATTATTTGCATTACTCTGGTCACTGCTAATTTTAATCAGCACTGTATTTAAAAAAAATTGCTCTTTTGAGAAAGTTGCATAACCTGCTGAACTAAATGGTAACCTTGGAGGTTTGCAATAGCAGAGTGCAATGGCCTTTTGTGTCTTATCCCTTTGGTCCTGTGAAAACTGTGCATTACATATGACATATTTATGCCTCAGCCTTCCAGGCCTGCTTGATTATTGTGTCGTTGTCTGTATGATTCCACACTAGTTGACTTCATTTTACATGAATATTTACAGAGAACTTAGAGAATGGATGTTTTACATGGGATGGGGGGAATTTTGTCTTATGCATTGCACACTGTGATGTTTAACTTGTTCCAGAATAGAAGTGTTGGATTTTCATGTTCTGAATTTATTTCTGTGCCAAAAATGTTGGCTAATATGCTTAAGTAATGAAACTTCTAATTTTTATATTTCAGCAAAATTCCAGCATTTCTGAATGTGGTGGATATTGCTGGCCTTGTGAAAGGAGCCCACACTGGACAAGGATTAGGAAATTCCTTCTTGTCTCACATTAACGCCTGTGATGGGATCTTTCATCTGATGCGTATGTAAACTTATCTGTTTTCTCTAGCTTAAGATCAACATTGTTATAATGTAATTAATAACTGTGGAGCAAATATCTATTACAATTCAACTTCTACCATTCAATTCAAAGCCATCAGGTTTTTCCAGCCAAGACAATCCTCATCCTCTGCTATGTAACAGGTATGCCTTTCTTCATTAGCTTTGTACTGAAGACTTAAAAAGAAACTGGGTTTTTGGAAATCTGCAGTAATGATGTTTCATTTTCTTTTGCTGGCAGTGCGTGGCAGTTTGTCTAATTTCATGAAGAAGGAAAAATGAAATGTGTTAATAAACAACAGAAATGGAAGTAGAAATCTGCTGCTTTTGTAAATCCTTATACTTTTCAGATCCGGAGAGGATGAAATTTCTTTCTTGCCTTTTACCAGGCTTTGGTTCAAGTTCCTGGTGAACTGTGTATCTTTGGGAACCAGTGCCCCGAAACCATCTGCCAGTTTTCGGCCTGATGGGTGGACACTGAACACTGAATCTCTGCAGTCCCAGTAGAAAGTGACTTAAGAAAAACCCAGGCAGGCTGCTTCTGTTCAAGGGTAATAGGCAGGAGACTGGAGGGTGAGACTTGTATGCCAGCAAGCTGGAAAGGAGGTGTTGTTGAAGGTGAAGAGAAGATAAGAATTATAAAATGTTGGTAGGAAGAGCTGTAACAGGAAGTGATCTGGGGATTGTGCGTTTTCAGAGCATGAAAAATTTAGTGTTTGGTTTCACTTTGATTTGATCTGGAACACGTTTTCACCTTTGAGCACTGAAAGTGTTGCTCGCTGTCTTTGTGCTGTTGTGATACACACTACTACTGCCTGTGGTAGTGGGCAGCATGGGAAGCAGAGTCCTTCAGAGAATTGGTCTTTTTCTTTTTGATGGATGCCAGGCAGGTACTCAGAAGCAGGTCACTGGGGGTTTGTGGTGTAGGCTTCAAGCTCTGCATGCCTGAGTATATTGAAGAAAGGCTTGTTAGGCTTTGACTTAGCTTGGTTCAGTTGGTAATTTTGCAGAAAGCAGTTTGAGAATTAACCAAGTTGTATTAATTAAGTTAACAATAGGTAAGAAAGTGGCTTGATAGGAATGGAGTTGGGTATGGTGACACCGACTTTGGGTAGCTCAGCAAAGGTATTTTATAGTTCTAGGCTGAAGGGTTTGATCCTGTTTTCTTTATTTATTGATGTGTTAAACTGCGTTCAGGATGTGTTAAACTGCGTTTTCTTTAGGACAGAAGGTATATTTGTCATTTTTTTAGCTGCCATGACAGAATACACTGTTTTTACCTCTGTGTTCTGAGATGTTTTTTGGAGAAGGCTGTTGCCTGTTTGTTCATCCACCACAAGGTACACACATTAGCTCTTACATGCCATAAAGCTGAGGAGAAATTCTGTTTCCACCTGGTTGATTCTCTACTTTCTTTAACTTCATTTAAAAAGAGACAATACCCACATCTTGAAATGGCTGTGAATTTTCAGTCTTCAAATTTCCATATCCTTGTTAGACTGTTACTTTTCCTGATATATATGGTTTTGATTAAATCAATAAAAACATTGCTTATGTATCTAAGGTATATTGTATATATGCAAGGAAACAGGCAACACAGGGCAGCCACACATGGTTGGGTAACAGGACAAGTAAAAGGAGAGGTAAGTTGGTGTTGAGCACCACTGTATTTTTATGCATGATTAGTGACAGTATGAAGTAGATTATTTTAGCTCAGCAAAAAAGGGAATTAAGTTTTCTCCTGCAGAACAGAGCAATCCATTCTTGGGTTTTGATATTTTCTGTAGATATTTTTTTTTCTGTAAAAATTTGCAAACTGAAAATGCTCATACTTACACTAAACCAGTTGGTCTCCATACACTTAAAAAGAAAAATTTCAGATGTTATCCCAATTTCTTAGGGGTAGGGGTATAATTTATTTTTGGTCACACCCAGTTCTGAAAACCTCAGATATACTTGCTTACTTACTGTCTGAGTGAATGGGGGATTTAATTTTGAAATGGTTGTCTGTCCTGGATAGTGGTGTTTGCAGTCCCACAGTCCCACCTGGCACGTGCTTTAAGGTACAGCTTTGTACATCTTCCAAGTTTCATGGTTTAATTTGGAGCATTTCTGACAGTTCTGTTCTCTGTGTTTCAGGTGTACTGCAGTTTTGACTGAAGCAGCAGTGTTTTGTGTGGTGACAGAAGGCAGGCTGTTTGAAGGTTATCATAGTGTTTCTTCCCCAGTTTAATGGCTTTAACCACCTTTCAACTTTTATGGCAGATCAGTCACAAGTACTTGTAGAAAATTACTTTCTTTGTATGGTGAACTATAAATGGCAATTTTGTTACAAGTGTAAATTTACAAATTACGCTTAAACAATGCTTCAGTGAGGAAAGTGGTAGATACCAGTATTTAGTCACTGCTACATCTCTGTCAAGTTTTTGAACGTACTGGGTGTTAAATAGCCAGAGCTCTTCATGTTTTTGAATTTCTCTTCCCACTGATATTTTGCAGTCCTAGTTTTCTAGAAAATATGTTCCACATTTTTCTCTTACTTTTAGTTTATTTAATGAAATCCAGTCTTTCTCTTCAAAGGTACAGAATGGGAGGAAGCTCGTCTGTAGAAGTACTTTGCTATCAAACGCTCCTTTTCAATTAATAAGAAAACAGAGTTGTATGCCTAATGTTTAAAGTAGGGCAGGCAGCTTTGGGTTGCGTGGAAGAGCCTGAGAGCTCAGCTGTGCCATCCCCTGGTGTGCCAGTCCTGCAGAGGATCCTGCGAGCTGCCTGCGGTGACTCGGTGCTGGGGCACTGAAGGCACGTAGGGCTGGGAAGCTCCTGCTTTGCTCTTCTGGAAGTGCTCGGACTTCGCAGCAGAGGAGCTCCAGCTGCCTTTTAGCAGGATGGGGAGTTTGGTAACTGATAATCCGTGAAATCTTGTTCTTTGTGATAGGAGTGAAAGAGCTGTGAAGCTAGGTAAACATCCCCTGCGGTCTTGCGGAAGTGGCTGGTGTGACCAGTGCCAGCGGGTTCCTAGAAAGCTTTAATTGCTTTTGCTCCAGTTTGATGTTTGTTAAAACTGGAAATGTTTAGTCCACCCCCTGGTTCTGCCTCCTTCAGGGTTTTAGGTAACTCCTAAAGCTATTTGTCATTACTTAAAGCTTTGATAGCTATGAATCATGTCAGTTGAGCGTAGTTTATTCTTTCTTCAAAAAAGCACTAATCAAAACTGAGTTTGACAATATTTTTGCTGATTTTTGCTCAGCATTTAAAATCAAGTTGACTTAACTATTTTTTTACCATTATGAAGGTTAGTGGTAACTTTTAGTACTACTGCCAATGTTTTGATTTGCCCACAAAAATCAGAGTGATGATAAAGTTATTTAACTGAATAAGATATGTCCTCTTTTTTCACTGATTTTTTTGACTTCCAGTAAAAAGTGTGTGTTTTCTATATGAAGATGCTAATCATCCATAGCTTTTATATGCTTGAGGCATGATGCATTTTCCCCCCATGTTCTCTAACAAGAAACCATACCTGCTTATTACTGCTCCTGAAATCTGACTGCTACTGAGAGGAGGCAGTGAGGATATCACTTGGCCACACTCCACTGCGCTAACATTTCATTGAACAAAGTATGACTTGCATCTCATCCTTTCAGCATGCATGTTCTGTGCTTTGGGAATCACAGTGGCTCAGTTTATGCAGCTGTAGCTTGACTCTGTCACTTCTAATATCTGAACAATGTGTCAAAATTCACCTTGAAATGATGTTAATATATCAGTCTTTAAAAACGTGGCGTTGTCTTTGACATATTTTGGTTCAATTTTTTGAAGATGCTTTGGTTTTGTTTTATATTACTAAGTGCAATTGACACCTGTTAAAAAAGTGTTGCCTGTTTACAAATACAAATCGTTCACTGCTAAGCTACCAGTGTTTAAAAATAGTCTGTACATATCAGACTTGTTAGTGTTACACTATCAAGATGTATTGATGTTTGCTATTGAGTAGATGATAGTCCCTATTGAAGTTTTCTCTTCTTATTTATTGTTAGAGCAACTGAATTAAAGTTTAATAAAATATTTGCAATGGCTCATTGTTCAGCGAAACTTTCAGTTGGCTTTCAGTAACTTCTCCATATTAAACCAGAAATGGTGAAAGCTTTCAAATTAAACTGGCAGTTGTGTCTATGTGTTAATCTAGTGCTTGTGGGTTTTTTCTTTGTAGATTTTTTGTTTGGGTTTTTTTCAGTTAAATATTGTACAGTTTCGATTTTGAGAAAAGACTTCACATAGGAGATTTTTTTAATCACAGAGTTATGAAGATGGCATTCCTCTACTCCTTTTAGCAAAATCATCCCTAAAATTGAAATAATTTGTATTTGCAGTTTCAAAATTTCAATACAAGAACAGGGAAAGAGACTTGGGATGAAGGCTGATGATGCTTAAAAGTGGTTGTTTGTAGAAGGATCTGAAGAGCAGAAAAGAGCCTCTTGTGTGTGCTTTGGATACTAGTACGTTATTGTCCAAAATGTTGATAGTGGAATTAAAGGGCCAGGGTGGGATTCTTGTCAATCTTCTCTCATGCAGTTTCAACTACTACTACCTTGAAATCTACACTGGCAGGAGAGAGGGAGACGTTTTGTACACCAGCATCCTCTTTGACAGATCAGTGCCAGTGCAGGATCAATGAGCTTAATTTGGCTGGCTGTGGAAAACTTTTAACTAATCAGACTTTTCACTTAGGCAAGAAGGTAATTAGGAAGGGCAGTAACCTCTTACGCTGAAAAATTGCAGAAGAACATTGCAAGATCTGTTGCCATCCTTGAACATAATGTTAGTGTGTTTGAGATGCAGGAAATCGCACCCTAATCTCCTGTTACATTGCTGGTGTTTCTTTTCTTTCGGTGTGTGTACATGAGCAAAATTTTTGGTTTTGTACCTCAGAGCTGTTCACAGTATTCTGTTTATGGCTTCATCTCCAGCAGAGGAGTGAGTTTGTTTTCCTGGACATGTGGGTGCAGACTGTGGAACAGGTGCTGGAAAATTGTTATCACTGCAGTGAGTTAGCCTTTGTCTTTATTGAACAGTAAATTAGATTGCCAGACTAAATGAAAGTGATACCTGAGCTTGAATCTGTGTTCCTCTAAGGCTACGTGGTTACACTTTAAAGCACAAATAAACTCAGGTAAGTGTTAAAATAGGTTTCATTTAGAAATTTCTCACAAGTAGTTGTTCTGAGAGCTGAACAAGCCTCCCCAAGTATATGGATATTTGGAGCAAAAATTTATATGTATCATGTTAATCCATGATAATTAAATCAGTATCTCTCAAGGATATACTTTACTTCTTCAGATAGAGAGAGCTATAAATGTTCAAACATTGTTATTAATCAAACAGTCCAAAATTTATTTTATGTTGAGGTTGCCTCTTGATGTAACAAATTGAATTTTGATTGTATTGTACCTAGGAGGTTGCAGTCTCAAATATGGTAAAGTCTGTAATTTTATTTAATTACTTATTCTCATTGAGAAGGAAAATTACTGTTCTTGTGTTCTTGTCTAGCCTTTACCATAGCTTGATAATGCTAGATTTGTTAGTATCACGCTGATTGAAGTGACAGTGGATTTTGGAACCCACTTTGTCATTCATCTTTATCATAATATCCTATGCCTCTTTATGCCTCTTTTTTTTTTTATCAGAACAGATGAAAACATAAAATTTCCCATCTAAAGGCCACCACCCTTACTAGAGTAGCAGCATCTAATGCCATTCTATTTATAGATGGAACTTGTTAAGTTTCCTCAGCAGGGACTTAAAGCTATGACCTCGCAGGCCAGAAACAGGAGAGCTACCTACTGAGCTACAAGGGCAATCTCTCAATTCTAAAGAATACATAGAAAATTTCTAATATACTGTACTGTGAGTCATAAAGTACTTGACCAGTAAACCCTCCCTCCCCTGAGAATAAAGACCAGGCAGGCTATCTTTACTGACTCATTGCTATTATTTGACCTACGACTACTTTTATTACAGTTCTGTGTGTGTGATTTGGCAGTGTGTAATTGCTATTTAGGCAATGCAGATGAGTTTTTCTTTGTAATACTTCAAAGAAATTGTCAATGTGTGATAGAGTTGAGGTGCTCAGGTGACTGTGAAATACACATTTACCTGTTTGAGTGGGTGTCTTTGCTGATGGTGTAGAGTATCCGGACTTCTTAAAAACAGTGATAGTTTAATAATTTATTAATTTTTTTTTTTTTTTGCTGTTTATGGACTTTCTTGAAAGCTTGAAGGGAAAAGTACTGCAGATGGATTTTTTTTTTCCTAATGTTTCTAGTGTTTTTGTTTTCTAATATTAAATGTTTGCCTGTTTTCCTTTGGTCAGAGGAAGGCTACTCCAGAAAATGTGAAGTAACAGTTCTTTGCAAAAAGATAAGTGGTTGTTTTTACGTCAATTAGCTGCATGATTGTATCAGAAAGGTGAGTAATCTGTAAACTGAGATTGTAGCATCCCTTTCAGAAAGTTGCTTTTGTGAAAGTGTTGGGTTTTGTAAAAAATGCTTTTGAGAAAGTGTTGTTTATTTAATTTTTATTTTTATGCAGAGTTTTAAGGAAAACTTTCAATTAATTAGGGAGGTTCCTTGAAGCACTTCTGTTTCTCAATTGAATTGTAGGTGGCCATGCTTCCTAGCACAGCTGAGGACATGGGCTGCCCTGCGTTTGTGAACGGCAGTAGGAGTTTGCTCAGGGGCTCTTTATCGTTGTCCCTTGTTGCTTTGGGGTTGAATATGCAAGTGAGTCAATACCAAATTAGCTGAGGTGATAATTTCCTTCAGTATTAAAATAGACAAGGAGCAGTTTACATATCTGATTGCTGTGTACTGAACAGTGGACTAACTACTGTAAATGAAGACCAGGAGGAACCTGGCTTTGGGTTTCTTTTTCTGGCTCTAAGTTAATTATCCTAGACAAACTAATCAAAGCTTCTGGGTTAGTTAAGATACGCTGTTGTAAGATATAATTAATATATATACCTCCTTTTTGTTCTGTGTCAAGCAAATTTGTCCGAGATCCTTGGATTGTCAGTTTAGATTTCCTTTGTCTTTGCTTATGAGAGTTTATGAGACTGTTTAATAAATGGACAGAAAAAGCTCTGGTTCAGTTCCTTTCAGAATTGCTGTTAATGGGAGCTGCCTGGTTTCTACAATAGCCAAAAAGCCACTTTCAGAAAAATAGGTGCTTGTACCTTTCCAAGTCATACATTGTCCCAGACTTGTACACTGGATGGGAAGGTCTGTGAGCTGAAGCGGCTCCGTGCTCCGACACCTTTTCTCATAAATAAGCTGCCACTTGGTTCTGTGCTGTTGGAACTGCTTGTGAAACAAAGTAGTAAAAGGGGGTTTGGGTCTTAAAAATAACCATGTTCTTCTTGCTGGGTTATTTTAAAAATAGGTAATTTCTCTAATCAGATTAAATATGTAATACAGCAAATAGTCATGTTGTTCTAGCTGAGGGAGCTGAGATTGGTGGGATGAAAAATGTTTGTAAAAAGGCAGCCATAGGAAATACGCCAGTTACATCCTTTTTTTTTCCCCCCATTTTCTTTTTTTCTAAGTTTACAAGACTTAGGGATGTTTTCTTTCAAATCTTGCATGTTGTCCACTGGAATTTGAAGAAATCTGACTTTCTTATGACTGTTATTTATGCTGAGATGTTATTGAGATGTAGGGTTTGGTTGCAGATGTGCCTTTGTGCTGTTGTAATGCTGAAGTATTGATGTGGAAATCTGCTGGCTTCTTTTGAGGAGCCTTCAACAAAGATAGTTGGTATGTTTTCAATATGCTTTCCAGACTTTCTCTTCTGTTCTGATGAAGTCCAGCTTCACATTGGGTGAAGATGAAGGTTTGCTTTTCTACTTGGGTTTACAACGAGTTATGTATTAGTTATCAATGGCTTCTCAGCATAAATACTTATGGCCTGTTTTTTTCTCAGTTTGGAATTTGCCACTCTTGTATTTGCTTCATACAGTTTCTCCCAACTATTTTCTAGTGTATTTCAAGATGAATTTTTATTATAGTATCTTCTGTGGAAAGCAGAATTAGCAATGGGCTGGATTTAAATGCTGTATGTTTATCAGCAGTAGTTGCAAGAACTGCTTTGGGAACTGTTGCTTTCAGGTTTGATGCCAGGAAGGTCTTTAGTCTCAAGCAACACCTTGGAGCCTCTGTGTCTGGAGACAATTAACAAAATACCAAGCCAAACATTTATTTGTTTTTGCAAAATACCTCAGAAATGCTACTTTTGGTACTTATTTTAGATTTTGCAGTTAAAGCGAAACTTCATCTGTTGTTGATAAAATGGCAAGAAGATTCTTCAGTGTTTCTCATTAGGTATGTAATTAAATTTCTGCGTATTCAAGTAATACATGATTAATTTGTTTTCTTTAAAGTTAGTTTAAAAGACTTTCTTTACGTATTCAAACAACATCCCTTCTTCTTTCTCTCTGCCTTCTTCATTCCCCCCTCCATCATATTGGTTTTTCTCGTTATATGGATGATGGCAGAAGCTTCTGTACCTCAAACTCGCTTTACTAGTTAAACTTTTAAAATGTATTGGAGCATAGGTTTGCATTTCAGTACTAGCCTAGATAGCTGTTACTGAGGTAACAGTTCCTTAACACTTTACTGCATATTTTTATGCACCCATCTTTGGTAATTTGATGTGAAAATTAATATCTCAAAGCTAAATAGCAGCAGGAATGGGAAGTTGAGTGTGTGAAAGAGTTGCAGACGGGGGAAATGTAAAAGTACAGGAACGTATGCTGTCTGAGAGGGATTGCTTGCTTTCAGACAAAATATGTAAAGAAGCAGAGGGAATCCAAAAGTTGGGCAGTTGAAGACTCTGGGTTGGTTTCTCTGAAGTGTCAAAAAGCAGAAAAATTAATCCCGTGAACATCACCCTAGAAACTGGGTGTGTGTTTAGTGTACAAGATAAGAAATATTGATGTCATATTTTTAAATTGTGAGGGATAGCATGATGAAACTGCCATGCAGAACAAAGAGTTGAATATGTTGTATGTGAGTTTAATCTATCCAAACCAGCAAACTCTAAAATGTTTTAATCATAAGCAAATGATTATTTCATAGCTTAATTACAAGGCAGAATATAATTGTTCTGGTATTCTTACTGCGTTTTTGTCTTCTCAACTTACCTTCCAGTTTTTAAAAAATGTAACAAAATCAGCGAATACCGCTCTAGGTTATTTTATTTTCTCTTTTTTTAATCTGAATTATCTGTGTTTATGGTGTCTTTTATTTTGCTTTGAAGTTCTTTGCACTTAAATGCAAATGTAAATGAAGTATGTTCCAACATTCTGTGCAGCATAGCTGCTTTAATGATTTTTTTAAATAACTCTCTGTGCATAAGGAAGACAAAACTGTTCATTGGACTGTGCAGTATTTAGGAAAAAACCACATTTTTTCTGTAATGCCACTCTTGGCCCAAAACTACATTAAACAACAACTGAAATGCATCACTTTCAGTTGGTTTTAAAACTTGAAAATACACTTCTAGTTGTTTCCTTCAAAGGGCGCCACAACATTCAGCTATTGTTTGAGATAGATATATAAAAGACAGCAAGAAAATATAATTTTTTTGTCTTAAAGTCTTCCAAGGGCGCCACAACATTCAGCTATTGTTTGAGATAGATATATAAAAGACAGTCAGCAAGAAAATATAAATTTTTTGTCTTAAAGTGATTTTAATTTATATCTCTTAAGCTACTGTAAATATTGAGTGCTTTGTGCAATTACAAAACATTGCAAGTGCAGGCAGAGCTCAAGTCAGTGGGATCCAGAACCTTATCTCAGTTTCTGCTTTTAGCAAAATAATGGATCATTTTCCCTGAGCCATGGTTCATCTTTGTAGTTAGTATGTTGAGCTTTAACTTGTAGAGATTGTTTAGTCATTATGATAAAACTTAGTATAAAAATTTTGATAATGAAGAGTTAAAAAGCTCTTAGTGTTTTCTTTTTATAAGCCACCTGTTGCCTTAGATGCGTAAGTATATGAATTCGAACAAAGTGCTCATCACTTGTCAGCCATCAGTGGCAGCATAAAAATTACTTGTGGTGCTTGCTTTGCAAGAAGTTCTTTTGTGTTTGTGACATCAGCTTTGTTTTATACAATTAAAGTATTACACGCTAGAATAATCTAAATTGCAACCACTAAATGGTGATGTAGTTCTTTTTTCATAGAGCTGAATTTGTTTACTGGTTGTATACAGCTATTGACTGCTGTTTAACATGACATGTCCCTTTTGCCTAGAACAATCTTTGGAAAAGGTGTTTTTTTGTGTCCTGTTCTTGTCTCCCACCCCCTCCATTCCTCCTCCCTTCACCATTATGGAGAGCTTTTCTCGTACTTTTTTTAACAAGTAGATAAAAATACATGTTAGGCTTCAGGATTTCTTTTTTTTTCAACTAACAAATTAATGGCACACAATGATATTGGAATAGAGAAACGAGCCTTGCAGTGTAGTGATCTGGACTGCAGGAGATGTTTTGTTCCATATGAGCACGTTCTGATGTGAACAGAATAGTTTTTGTTTGCACGGTTTAAAATAAAACCCACAAGCAAACCACGTTTTTCTGATTCTGACCCTACTGTACTAATGACTGTGCAGATAGCTACTGAATGGCTTTCTGTGTTGGAAATACCTAATCTGTGATGTTCTGTTCCTCTGTTATTGCTGTATTTTTCTTTTATTTACATATCTTCCAATTTCACACTGAATTGGAAGAATTTGCATGTGACTTGGCCATGATTTCTTAAAGTTCTTCTCCTTGTATTAAAACAGATATTCAGTGCTATAGAAATTTGTGAAAAATCTGCTGTCCCCTTCTCAAATGACATTGTATTCAATAAAATGTGGTTTTTGTGGACAATTCAACCAAGAGGGTGAAGTTAGTAGTATTTTGTATGTTGTCTGAATATGCAGTAGGCCCCATAACCCTAGGAAAGGCATAACATCTCTTCAGAATTTCTGTATACTGAAGTCAGGTGAGGCGTAGTTCCCATTTGAAGAAACGAGGCTTTAACTAAGCTACTTTATTGCTGATTTTTGTATTCAATTGCTTTGTTTTTGGAAAGAATATGACTACTGTGTAATTCCATATTTGTGTGCAGGACTTACTGGGTCTACTGAATCTGTGATAAAACCTCCGTGGCTGCATACTAGTCCTGGAGCATTAAAGGCTCCCTTCAGCAGACCCCTTCTCCTGGGGCCTGAAGCCCTGAGACAGGAGCATGTAAATTCAACTTTCCTATTCTTGCTCACTGGTCTAGTAACTTGCCCTTCTGAGGAATAATCCAAGTTAGAGATTTAGATAGAAACAAAGTTATAAAAGTAGCTTACAGTCAGGTAATGACTACAGCACTGTTCCAACAATAATCCTGTGGGGATGGGATATGAAAAGAATGTAAATGCAAGCTAAAGACCAAGCAAAACAGTATTAAAAAATACAGCTCTCATTTAGTCTCTTCCCATACGGTGGCTTTGATAAGAATGATTATTTTTAAACGGATAAGCCATTAGCAACATTCACTTTATTAAGGTACTTCCATTTTATTATTCCAGCATAATTCTAAGCTGCTAACTGGCTAATTATTAATTCATGCTCTCATCCTTCCACATGTTTTCCTGTTGTCATTTTTCCTAAAATGTGTATGTAAGCAAGTAGGGAAAGAGAACAAAAGTGACCTTTTAAAGTATTTCTATATTTTTTCCAAGGGTGTAGTTCTTCTATTTAGTCATACTGTGTGATTCAAGTTCCATGAATTGCAGTCAAGTTCTGCGCAGTGTGAAGAAAGATGGCTTGGTCTGAACCTTAACTAATCAGTATATATTTATAGAAAACAAAAAGAAACATCTTCCTCTCTTCTGTACTGGTTACTTTTACAGACTCACATTAAGGTGACTGTGCATTTAGCATATGAGTTAATATACATTTAGCATATGAGTTAATTGATCATTTACAAATTCACATTCTTCTTGTGAGGATGTAGATTGTTTACTTCTAGTTGATTTGTCCCACACCAAAATAAAATAACAATACTTTTATATTTGTTTAAATTTTATTTTCCCCTTCTCTGTATGGATTCACTGTGAGTGGTTTTGAGTATTAGTGGATGCAATTGCACTCTTCAGGAAATAATTGAGGCGGGGGTCGTTGCATATATATTTTTTCCTTATGGAGAAGTATTGCAGTTTCATTGTTGACTTGCTGTAGCTGTTGTTGGAGCTGGGAAGTGCAGTGTGAATAGGCCTAGCAGAGCAAAAGTACTGCCAGCTCAACTGGCTACTCAGCTCTTCAGTTGTCTTGCTCACTTAACCTCAGCAGGGTTTCAGTTACTAAAAGAAGATGAAACCATTCTGAATTATTTAATAATTTGCTTTTAATGAAGCCCCCTATTTTTTAAAGTGTTAGGTGTTATTAAGTTTTCATTTTCCTCCTATATGGTTAGTGTAATGTTGCCATGCTAAGGAATTTTGACTACCTCATTTGAGCATTGTTGTTGAATAATGTGATGAACTAAACACTTCTAAAGGTAATTTACATCATAATCCTGATTCTCCTAACCAGCCACCATTTAGGGCAAGAATTTTGCAGTTTTTCCTAGTCTTGCTGTTGGTGGCAAGGTGCAGCTTGCTGCTTAGTGAATTAAGGGAACCAGTGGAGTCCAGGAGAGTGGTGTATCCGAGTGGTGCATGGATGTGTCCAGCGTGCTTCCCACACTGGTGCCCCGTGGATGTGTGGATTCCCTGAGCAGGGGGATGAGCTGATGCCTACAGGCTCTTCCTTCCTGTGTGGGCAGGCTGGGCAGCTTCCTTGTTGTCGGCTGTCCTCGTGCTATGAGCACCTGGGATTTGGGAGAGGGGACACGGCATTCTCTGGAAGTGATGCTGGGAAGCAGGGCTGGCAGGCACTGCCTCCTGGAAGGTGCCCTGAGCTGCCACTGTATGGACAGCTTGGAGCAGATCACCAGTGTTTCCAGCTTGTGTGCTGCGGTCATAGGAGGAGTCCCTTCATCTGGTTCCCATAAGCAACATTCAAATTCCCTCCCTGCTGGAGAGAAATGCTGCTTTTGTCAGCTAAAACCAGCAAGTTAAGCTTTTCTCTCATCTCTGTTTGTTGATTTTTTTTTTCCAGAATGCCTCTGCCTGTTTGCTGATTTGAGGTTTTTGTTTCCTTTCCACTTTTGTTTTCTTGCTGTGTAACAGCAGGGTGACATTGGTTAACAGGATTTTGTACACCAGTGGTGCTATTTACTAGAACGTTGTTAATTTGTTGTATTAGATCAGTGAAAATATGAGAAACAATAATTTATTCACAATCTCAGAGAACTGAAAGCTTTTTGACTGGAAAGATATCTCTGGGACCACTGCAGCTATAGGAGAGTTGTTTTAAGTTGAAACCTTAAATTTGCTGAAATTTGATAAGTTAGTACAAAGCAACTTCAAATCTCAGCCATAAAATCACTGTGAAGTTACTTTTTTCTGTTTTAAACTTTGCCTTGGTGAACAAATAATGTTGTTTCAGAGCATCTGTAATTATATGGAAGTGCATTAATTCTGAATTATTCAAGCACTGCATAGAAATACTTCCACAAAACTAGGCTGAAATATTCAGCATTTGTGAGAAGAAAGAACCTTTTGGAAATATTTGGTAACGGAAAATACTACTTGTATTTAAACGTAGTTTGAATTTTTGGTGCAGTTTGAATTCATAAATCAGTATCATATGCCATCAGCTTTCATGTCTTGATGGAGTGTGTAGATGGGTAAGCTGGGCTTCGGGCTGGCCGTGGGGGCGAGAAGGGCAGATGGAGCTGCACCGAGAGCAAGGCTGTGTTCCTATGGAATGCAGACAGGGTCTAACTGCCTCTCCTGCGAGGAAGGGATATTGTAATATTATCAGCAATGTTGTATTGAAAATTGAAAACAAGTAACTGAAAGCAGATTGTAAAGAAACAGATGATTTAAATGATTCGGAGAACATTTCTAATGTTAGTAATCAGCAAACCACAGAGAAATTTGCTTGTGATCAGAGTTCTGATTTTTCACCAAAATGGAAAGTCTAGTCGAGGATAATCCATCTTTTGTTCACTTAACATGTTTTTTCTTAGCTATACTGCCTATCAATTTATTTAAAGAAAAATATTTTATATGCGTATGTACTTTATAGCTTTTTGGAAGTTTCCTTCTTCTGCAGTAGCGTGTCATAATATTTAGAAAACTTTTATAGACAAAAACTGTTTGAAAAATAAGCATTCAGTTAACGTTGGCTAACAAAAACAAAATGCATTCTGTTTTCATAGCATTGCAACAACTCTGCTTTCTTCAAACTTTTTTTTTTTGAGAAAAGTCTCTTGTTGATTTGTTGTGTGTTGCTTCTAAACTTTTTGAAGTTTAAGTGTATTTTTAAAATCTCTGAAGTAAGGTTTTCCTGCTATATCAAAAGGAAATAGTAACGCTTTCATTCTGTGTTATATGATATAGTTGAGTTTTTATTTTAATCCCTGAACTAATTTAGGTTAGAACATTACATTATGCAAAAAGTACATACAGTATTCTGTATTAAGGTTGTTACAAAAAGAAAAATTAAACAGTGAACTGTCTTTTTATAAGAAACTCATTTGGAATAATAAAGTTACTTTAAAATAGGATGTAATCTTAAGGAATCTTCTGTCAGATTCTCCTCCTCAAGCTAGCAGGGTGTGAAGTCCACTAGAACAGTTCTGGCCTCTGGCTTGCTCCTGTCAGCTCTGTCCTGTGGGCAAAGGGCGGGCAGGCTGTAACTCGAGTGAAACTGCATGAAGGGATGGTGGGGCTTGGCTTGCTGGTCTGGGGGGCATCTACAGCAGTAGTGTTACAGGCATTGACGTAAATGTTTCAATATTGCATGTGCCTTTTGCATATCCTTTGAAATTTGGGGAGTTTTGTCATCTTCCATGTATTCTGAAGAAGTTTAAGTATTGTGGCCCAACATCTTCTGAGAGTCTTACTAGTTTTAGGAACCCTAAAATAATTCTGTCTTTTTTTTATAATAATGACAGCCTCTTTAGGATAGATGTGGTCCAAGACAAATGCAACATGATAGCTTTTGGGGAAAAATTGCAAGGAACCTTCCTACAATAATTGGATGAAAGTTTTTTTTATAGATGTAAGGGCATCTGATGGATGACAGCTTGCTTCAGAGACTTCAAAAATTGCCAAAGCATGATAGCCAGTATGATCCTTTTCTTTTGAAGAGTTTCTTTGAGTGTTTTGAGATGGAGAGAATCTTCGTTCTGTCTTAAGAATGATTTTTAGGTTCGTTTTATCAGGAAAATAAGACTAGGGTCAAACCAAACCTTGAACAAATGATGTTTTGTTCTGGAATTAGCAGTCAGCATTGTCTGTTTCAGTGTTTTTTGAAAGTGTGTCACTGCCCGTGAGTTTGACAGTTTGTATCAGAGCCTATTGAAGAAGTTATGGTAGCAGAGATGTTTAAAAAGGCAGGGGTCAAGTGAGGGATAGTAACATTAGTATTTATTTTTCTTTCTAGAATGTTTGAGTTTAAAATACTTTTTTTTATCAGAGAGGAAATGTTTTAAGATACGTTTTCTCATGCTAAAAGGCATTTTGAGGTGGCCTGCTTGATACAGGCTTTCTTTGCTGTGTGATACAAATGTCCATGCTGATATTCACATGTAGAGAATTTGGGTGTACCTTTGTATAAGCACATCTGTTGGATTTCAAAATTTAAAGAAACCCTGCAAGGGTGTGCATAGAATTGCCAGCTTATAGTGCCTAGGAAACAAAAGCAATACTACTGAGAAGGGCAGTCTGCCCTCTGTGTTGGCCATGTTTTCGCCTGTGCACTGCCCTGTGCCTGGATGTGAGCACAAAATTAGCTGTGGTTGTGTGCCAGACTTTATGGAAGGTCTGATTTTGTTTACTACTGACCAGCTATGCTTTTTAGCTGTAATCCTTGTGTTTGCCCATCTAGTCATCGTGAAACTCTGCAGAAAGGTAATACACCTGCATATGCACTGTGTTTGGAAAGCTTAGAAAACATGGCAGGTGACACAAAATAATTTCTGACACTGAAAAATTCTGTTAAGTGATAAAAATATATCAAAACAGATAAGAATGTATGGAAGCTGTTAAATAATGGGAAAAATATAAGAGTACATTTTCATACTAAAGTGTTGTTCTCCACAGAGGCTGCTTGCTAGAGCTGATTGTGCACTCAATTTTTACCTTGTAAGCATTTTAAGGTATTACTTTTAATACAGACAGATATAAAATATAAGATATGATGTAAGAAGTAGAAGGTAGGTTTAAAAATAGCATGTAGTGGTAAAATACTGTCATTGCTTTAAAGTGGTAATTTAATAACAAAGCAGAAAATAACTATCTAGCAAAGTCTGCTGCTGTACTGGCATTGCAAACCAGCGTGTTCAGAAGAGCACAGAGGCTGTCTGGCAGCCATCCCCAAACTCCAGCCCAGGCTGCCTGTCACTGTCACAGTCTGAGATAGCCTTTGCTGCTTGTCCCTAGCTGCAGTTCAGGTGCTGTGGTGATGCCAGAATGCTTCCTATGGCCATGAAAATAGTGACACTGTATTATTTCTTCAACTCTGCATAAATGAGGATAATGTAGAGGTTGGCCATGTTTATGGATGGTGATCTGTCCTTTGGGACACAGCAGTTTAAGGGAATGGTCCTTGCCCTACATGAACCGAGGGTAGTCCCTAAATGGCTTACCTAATCATGCAGAACCTGCATTGACATTTTTAATTCATGAATTAAAAGTAGTTGAACTTCACTTTCCCAAGTTGAAGTTTTCAGCATCTTAAACCAAAAGGTTCGTAACAAATTCTTCCTCATGCTACAGTATTTTATATAATCTTTGTCTTTTTCTAGCATGAAGAAAAGTGTTTCTGTAATGTTAATTAGCTAGTAACTGCTGTTTTCAGTGTGCTTTAATTACTGTATGTTGCTTGATTATATGTTATGAAATAAACTTAAGGTTATTCTAGATTGTTAAACGGTGAGCTAATATATGACTACTGTGCTTAAGATGAGGTTTTTCACATATAGTGGTGGGAATATTGGGAAGAGGAAAAGCTGGAAGTGCAGCTCTCATTCCTAGAGACAGATGAAGACAACTTTAAGAATTGCCTCCTAGATTTTGAAATTAATATTTATGAGAAATATCTGGTAAAATACCATGAAAATACTTCAAAATGTGCATAATCGTAGAATAACTCTAGGATGATTTGCATATGTGTTACTAATAGGTATCCTTTGCTGGCAGTCTAACTGTATGATGCAAGATACTTCTAATTTACTATTACTAAAGAATTTTTAAAAAATGCTTCTGTTTAAATTTCATTTAGCAATAGCTCCACTGCAAAATTACATGTATATAGTTTTGTCTACACACGTAGGTTTTGTTGCCGTGACAGTTGTACTTTTTAATTAATTAGCAATATATTTAATTACCTTGATGGTCATGTACAGTTTTATTTTCAATTTCAGCTGGTCTAAATGCTGAATGAAGGGTTGTACATGGTGGGTATATTATGTTTGGTAAACAGACAAAAAGAAGCAAGCTAAGCATTATAGATGACTTAAAACATCTGATAACAAAGATATTTGATTGCCTTCCACATTGAAATAAAAAAAGTTGGAAATTTTCTTGAGCAAAAATTATGGGTATTGTAAAATGTATTCTGTAACTGCTCTGTCTCTTTAAAAAGATATTTGCAGTAGTAACCGATCTAGCATTGAAAACCACTAAGAATTTTAATATTGTTCATATGTAATTGCTGTAATCTCTGGTCTTTGCAGGAGATGGTACTTAACATACTCAAGGTTTTTTCCCATGGTGTTTCTTTCTCAGATTGCTAGAAAAAGGTCTGTGTTTATTTCAGTCGTTTGTACATAGAAATAAACAGTTTACATTTTTAGTTGATGCATAACATTTTTATTTGCTTTACTCTATCTTAAATTCTAGCTTGATCCTTAGTTAAATTTTGTGGTTATGTTCAGATACTTCCCCTCAGATCTTCAAGCAGTACATGTAAGCAGCTGTGTAGCTCTGATCTTGGGCTACTTTGCAAACAGTGAAAAATATATGAACATAAATCCTCTATTGTGCCAGTTTATTCCCCCAAAGATTTTCATCATCATTTCTTTTACAGTAATTTTTCCAAATTACTTCACCAATATTTTAACTCTCAGTAACCTACCACTCAGTAAATCATATATTTAAGATCTTTTCATTTTATGGGTTATTTTTATAAGTTCCTAATTGTTAAAGAGTTTTTCTTTGAAGTGGTGTAAGAGTATGACTCAGGAGTGCCAATACCTAGGAGAATAAGGTCAGTGAAGGGGGAGGGGGTTGTTCTTTTCTCTGTAGGCTAATAAAATGTGGCATTTTAAGTGCTGTGGAGAGGGTCTCAGTTGTGGCCACTCTCTCCGTTAAGTAACTACTTAGGGACTCTGAATATGCATTTTTTTCATTCAAAGAAGTAAAACAATTAAGTGTTCCTTCCTCTACAAATGTTACAAAATATAACATATATGTTAATTTCCCCTTATTTCACTGTTCTTCATGGATACTGGGGCCTGAGTGCAGGTGGGGGCCTTCTCTTGTTCCTTTTAAGTTTCATGCATTTTACTGCAGTTGTTAAATACCAGCATCTCACTGCCAAGTCACTAAATGGTGATTCTTTGAATTTCTTTTTAAAGTAAACTTACCGCTCATTCTGTAAAAATCTGTTAGTGACATTTTGACATATGAAAAGTTTGAAGTCTTCTGGATTCTTTAGTTGCCAGATAACGATATTAATAACATAGCAGTGTATAGCAGTGCATAGGTGAGATTTTAAAACATTTGAATTCAGCTTGTGTTTAATGTTGATAAATATGAGTGAATCAGCCTGGGGTTTTAGGTGAAAATATTTTTAAATTTAAAGCTCTTGTGCCCCGATGGGATTATTTCAGTTGACTGAAATATTCAGAAGGGAGATGTTTCTTTAATGCCAAACAGACGGAATTGAGCTAGGAATTGGGAACAGAAAAAGGAAAAAAATCCCCAACTTGAAACATCCCTCTGATCAGGATTATCATGAAACTGAGGTTTGCTTCAAGATTTTAGCCAATGCTGTGTTTTCATAATTTAATGGGTATTTATTTTCTGAGTAGTAAGTGATTTGTATTTCTTAGAGGATGCCTGTAACGAACTGGGTCTATCAATAAGTAACTCATTTGCACCATTATTGTACTCAATCATGAGAAGTTTAATTGCAGTTTGCTTCTATCATTTTCCTTGACAGCTGTTGAAAAAAAATAATGTGGTAGATTTGGATTTATACTGACTTCCAAGGAGGAGATATTTGTTCAAAAGCAGTCAGGGAGTGCAAAGATCCATGCCAATATTCAGAATTCGTATTTCCCTTGAATGGAAGGTTGTGATAAAATGGTACATGGTGTGTTTTCATTGCCTGTTGAAAGACTTTCATGCAGTTAAAATAAGCATTTTGATGGTGGTTGAATTAAGAGTTTTTGTCAGTCTCTTCTCATCATGGATGATTAGACTAAAACGTCTGCTTGTCTTGACTTGAGATCACCACAGCTTCAGATAACATGCTTTGTGATTGAAGGTCGAAATATTTTGAATTCTAATAGGCTGCCAGATGAATTGCTTGAAATAGACTGTAAAATTTCAAGGCTTCCTTTTCCATCTGCTGTGAAAAGAACCATTGGGAATGGTTGAGCTTGATGATCATAGAATTACGGGATGGTGATTCTAAAACCCTCAAAGGGAAGTTGCTATGGAGATCTAGTTCCAAACTGTGAAATGATTCACCTCTGAAAGGCTTCAGGGTCTGAGAAGCTGAACACATCATTGTTCAGGTGGTCATTGGTTAGGAAATTGCTGGTGCCTGTGTAATCAGCACTCCTGTGGTAGTTAACGATCTAAAAAGGTTTGTTCTGAATGATGTGGGACAACAGCAATGTGCATAAGATGGCTTCTCTCAATCATAGTTTGCTCAGCCTGGTGCTTGTAAAAATATAGTGAGCTAAATGGCAGTGAGACGAACTGCTTCATTGAGGAGGTCTTTTAAAAACAAAATTCTTTTCTGTGATGGATTTGACATCTAAAGTAAAAGAAGAACAACTGTTTCTGCTTAAAAGGCTGTGGTTAGATGTTGCAAAAATATCATATATTTATTTTGCAGGGAGCAGAACAGCAGGGCTGCATATTTGTATTTGCTGGCAGGCTAAGGGAGTAATACCGTTGGAAATAAAGATTTTCTACCCAGTCACGCCTTGGGAACATAATGAAGTAGGCTTGAGATATTCGTATTACTCCTCTTCCATCCCTCCTCCCAAATATTAGGGCCTGCAAGGCACTCTGCTCTGGCAGTCATGGAAAAAACACCCTGTATATCCAGGATTCAGGTTAATCAAAGCCTATGATTTCTTTCTCAGTTTCTAATTAATTTTTGTGTTTTGAGGATAGGAAAAGGGAATAGCAAGCCAGTTTTTTGCATACATGCATAAAACAATGCATTTTGTCAACTGCTGCTAAAATTTGCCAGCAGATTCTTAGATTGCTTGAGAACTCCAACATACACACAAGTATTCAATGCACTTTTTCAAGGAAGCCAGAAGTCATTTGCACAGTACACAAATAGTTAGTGATTATACCTGCCTACCTAATTCAACATAAAACATTTTCTTGACCATGTGATGTTCAAGAAGTCGGAGTTATTATTCCTTGCATACTCAGTATCACCCTTTCACAATTTCTTAACACAGTCTCTTAATAGTTTCTAGTAAAGAAGATTCCAGTGGCTACTAGGTGGTGCCAGATAGTTACAGAACACGATTGATCTGTTCCACAGTGTAGTTGCCATTTAAGTAAAATGTTGCTAGGGAAAAAAGTAAATGTCTGAGGGCTAGGGATTATGCTACTGAAATAATGTACAAAATGAGTTCTTTACTTCCCATGTGATGGGCCAGCCAATCTATAGCAAGCAATTTATTAATTTTTTGTTGAGTTTTTTTTTTACAGATGTAAAGGAAGAGACTTAATGTCCAAAATAAAATATTAGGATCAAGTTTTGTGTGGTCAGCTGTTACATGAAGATTTGAACATTGAGCAGGAAATGTTGCCAACCCTCTTTATCAAGTTTAGCATCTCAGATAAGATGCAAATTATATACTACCTTGTGTTATTAGTATTTCAGATTCTGATCTAAAAAGATCACTTGATATTTCTTGTAATTGCAAGCCTGTACTGTGATGTGAGGTCCTAAGAACTGTGACGTCTCTTAATTTATAGAGAAATAAACATGTGAAAAATAATAAGCTCTTAACCTAATGATGCAGCTAAAGCTAATGATATATTTAGATAAGGTTATTATTAATTTTTATTACTAGAAACCCATAGGCAGCACTCTTCTAAAATTGGTATTAATTTGCAAAGGATAAATCTGGATTAATAGTATTACTTTTGCATTAAATTTGTTTTACACTATGAATGTGGGTCGGAATGTCCAGAGGGAAGGCTTTATGATGAGGCACATTTTTGTGAGGTAAATTTACTGAGAGACATGTTGCTTTTGTTTTTAAAGCTATTTTATTCACTTAGCAACACTGCACTTCATTATAAACTTATATGGAGCATATGCGTACCTAGTGGCACTGATAAAACAATATTTGCTGTTCTAAATCTTTACCAACTCTCATTTTTGTTATACATCAGCTGGTCTTCCCTTAAGTATGTTTACTCCTCCACACCTCCCTTTTGCAACAAAACAGATCCTCAAAGGTGCAGCATTGAGATAATGAAAAATAAGGTTCTTTGTTAACATGCAATGGACTGAGTTTATGACTCCTTGTAAGTACTCTTCTTTCAAATACTCTCTTGTTGTTCTGGTAAACAATTACTGCTCTGTAAACATAACCTTCTTTTCCCTCACCAGTCAAATTCTATAATCCATTTTTACAGCATCTTTGTAAGGCACTGTAAGGAGTTTTGACAGTTTTGTAGGGCTGTTGTTCTGTCATAGCAAAAACATAATTTTAACTTTTGGAATATTTGGAATCTTCTTGGATAACTAATTTCTTGTGCTGAAAACTTCTTACTGAGTTTTTTTCCCTTGGTATTTATATATCTTAAGTTATTGCTTTAAATGCTTTTGAAGAGCAAGTTGCTGTATTGAAACAATTTTATACTCCTTGCTGCGTGTTTCCGGAGGGTTGTAGTTTTGCATTCTGTGCTGAACCGAACTGCTCATTCTCTGTTCATTATTTTGCAAAGACCAATAACCTTTCAGGCTGTGAAGAATGTGGAACAGGGAGCTGAGCTATCTCTGCACAGGAGTCTGAGTGGGCTCAGCAGTGTTTAGTGGCTTGGACTTTGTTTTAGCATTAGGAATTCAGAGTGTTTCAGTAGGAGTACAGTCCTGGTAACTGCTAGGTAGTGGTATTCCAGACCCAATAAAAACTTCAGAGCTCAAGTGGGTTTTTTATATTACTGCATCTTTGACATAATCAATCTGTGACTCAGATAAATAGTCCATGAATAATTAAGATGTTTCCTATGTGTCTGGTCATTTAAGGCTAGGTAAACTGCCTTGTGTGTTTCTGCCAATGGCTGCTAGTTGCTATTAATGATCTCTGTAGATCTATAGTCTTAAAAACATAGTTACTGGTAGAAGTTATATTTTGTTATGGGGACCCTCAGAGATTGCAGATATGACTGGCACCATATAGCTTGACATTTAATATTTCTAAAGAGAAGACCAGGATGACTGACCTTCAGAAAAAAGGGGCAAAACACAGCGCAGAGATAGGGTGTTTCTGGAAGTAGTATGAATGTACAGCTATACATACGGGCATATTTGTACTTTCCAAATGGTTTCTGCTTAGGAACCATGTTTTTGTACAGTGTAGATTCCATCAGACTGCGAATATATGAATTCCAGTCTACTTTTAGGAGAATAGGAGAATCTGGATGTATGGTACACAGAGACCTGTTAGAAGTTATCCAGTGGGGTTTGTGGCCAGACTTTGCTATATGCTGTATGCTTTATGCAGGCAGTGCTGCTGCAGAACACTCACCAGGGAGGAGAGTTCTGTGGAGAATCCCCCTTGTTCCTGTTTGCTTCTCTTTTAGTGACTTAAACTCACAAAGGGAGGTTTTCAGTCATTAGAACAGAAAATAAAATAAAATAGCATGAGTCTGAGCTCGGGGTGACAAGAACAATTGTCTCTGAAGCAAGCAGATGCATTCTTCAGGTATTTAGGTTTTTGACCAGGCTATTCCTAATTTGCCCCTTCTTCCAGTTAACACAGTTGTGATTTGCAAAAATCTGAACAAAGAGACTAGTTTTTCCTATGGAATTTTAAACAATTTATGTGACATGCTAGCCATCTCAAAAAGTTTTACATTGTGTGCTGCTCTTCTGATAGTAAATCTGTGTGTGTCTTCTGATAGTAAATCTGTGTGAATTACCAGGTAATGCTTTGCAAGAAAGGAAATTAAGGAGTATGGCCCAGTTGTGTCCCAGCTGTTTGGTGGGAAGTGCAGTGATAGTATTTAAAATACATAATCAAGGGCAGTCAGAGCAAGCCCTTGGCAAACAGGGACAAAGGGCTTAAAGATTTATTACTTCAGCTGTCAAATAATGTCCTTTACTCAGTATGACCAACTTGATGGCAAATCTCAGCAGGTAGAAGGTTTTGCCTGTGGCTGAGTGATGACTACAGCCCAGTGGTGCCAGGATGAAAGAGCAGTGGCAAGTAAACACGTTTTACATCTGAAATAAATCACTAATATTTGTCAGACACACTCAGGAGTAGGAGCTCTGGAGCAGGATTTTATAGCAAAGCTCATTGGAGTGACTGTTTTGGTAACAACTTTGCTCTGATAAAACTACCTCCATCAGGAACTGGATTGTGTTCTTTTCTGCCAACTCTCATGTCCAGAAGTGAATTGCTTTGCCTCAGTGTTTCCCGGGGAGATTTTAATTTTTGTCTCTGACCTTGTGCGATACTCGCTTTATGAGTACTTTTATGCAAATGTAAATTCTTTGTATGCTTAAGAAGTTGATACTACAGTCATTTAGAATCCTGTATTGCTGCTCCACGCTCTCATTGTGTGTCTGCTGGTGCAGAAATAGACGTGCCCTTTTTTGTCAAATACTCCCAATAGATTTGATATTGAAAGGGCTGCCATTCAGCTGCTGTTTCAGACTTTTGGGGAGCGGTTTGCTCTCTCCTGACTGGTGTGCTCAGCAGGGTAAATGTAGCTGCTTGGCTTTTATATAGGTAAGTAATGAATTAAGTCCTAATACTGCACCAGTCAAGAAAGCCCAACGCAGCTGCTTTTACCATCCTGTGTCTGTATAGCCATATGGTAGACATAAACTGTAATGTTGTGTTCGAAGTCATTAATGCTGCACCTAATATTCTGAACTGGCTTTTCTTGCTAAAAATCAGCTAAACTTGAGAATAAAAACAAGTGTTTTAAATGGAGATTAAAACAGTTTCTTATATTTTTTACGATGCAGGTAAGACAAAATAATTATTGCCAGAGTGACTGCTTGCATTTGAAATAAATTTATACATATTATTTTAAAAAAATCTAGTTAACTTTAAAATATGTAAGTTTTCTTGTCATTTAGGGTTCTGTGAAGCTGATCATCAAGAGGGTTGCAAATCATTGGCGGTTTCTATTTTCAGAGTTCCACATCCCAGAGTAATTTGCTTTAATTTCACCCAATTTAACCTATACTTCACACCATCACCATTCAGCTTTAATAGCTATGTTCTATGCATAAGAAAAGCAGATAAATGTCCACAATTAGACTGCAAGTGATTACAACTAGTTAGGGCTTTATGAAGACAAAACTTAAGGGGCTGTAGCACAAAACAAAGCCACAAAAGATGTCTAAAAATTCTTTCTTCAGAAGTCAAGGTTTACTACAACGTTTTTTTTTAATGTTTTTTGTACTTGATTTTGCTTATTTTGAAGATGTGGGCAGGTGCATCTTCTTCAACTGAAAATTACTCTGCTTAAAGAATATTAGGTTTGTGTTACAGGTGATTAATTTCACTTGAAATTAGCTTGTAAGGGAAAACATGCTAAACCTACTTTATTTTTGGTTCTTTGTTAACATGTGCTTTGTTTAAGAAGCTGTAAAATGTTGATTCTGGTGGTATTATTTTCTCCTTCTAATAATAAATATGCATAGTAAAATGTGCTATCATCAAAGTTTAGTACATTCTGAAATGTTAAATATACCTGTACCTCAGTCAGAAATAGCAGTATCTTTTACTGTTTAAATCTTTGGAATACTGATGATAGCATGTCAAGCCAGTCTAAGTATAGATATTATTTATAATTTTTTTTTTGACACTTTTAATCTTGTTTTTTTTTGTAGCTACTTCTAGCTTCCCACTCAAGTTAGTGTGTTTTTGTTCTCTCCCCCATTCCCACCAGTAAGTGGCCAGATAGATATCATTGCTCGTTTGTGTCAGGGCTGGTACCAGGGCTGTGCGTACCGTGATGTGACGTGCCCGTCTGTGCCGAGCAGCTCTCTTTGATAGCAGTCATTGAACGTACGTGGGAGAGCAAGTACCAATTATTCTCTGGGTCTGGTTTGTGGTGATGTTATTAAACATTCCCTTATGGTTTATTGACAAAAATGTTGGTCCTTACCCTAAATACCAATGGGAGTTTCAGCTTGCGATGCAGTTCAGATTCTGATCAAATTGTAAATATCCCCCTTAATTGCAGCATAACGTGTACCAATACACTGCTTACCTTTAGTGAATGAATGCAAGATGCCAGAATGCCATTATAGGAAGCTTAGTGTAGCCAAATGTTTGGTTACATTTTACTTTAAGGGTAAGGATAATTAGAGAAATGAAGCGACTGGTATATAAAAGAGAAATTAATCTTGAAGATAATAATTAATTTCCATAATTGCAATTAGGAGCAGAATAAGATAAGTTTAGAAGTAGTATTTTGATTTGGATTTTAGCATCTCAGTGGCAGCTTGGAGCAGCTAGAAACAATAAGGTTTAGGCTATAGGCAGCTTCTTCGTTTTTATGTCGAACTAGTTTTATATGCTATATCATAAAACTTTCAGTCCAATCAGCAACTACATTTAAATACTGCAAATTGTGGCAGCAAAACAATAATTCTGCTGATTAGCCCCTTTCCATTTCTTGTAAGTGAACTGTTTATGCTGTTGAGTACCTTTTGAAAAAAGAAAAAGCCAAAACAGCCTTGATTAGTCAAGGAGTAATTGGATGACTTGATTTTAGCAAGAGAATGAATTGGTTGATGATAGCCTGTAACTAAGTGTAGTGGTTCTGTTCAGATGAATACATAACATACAGTCATCAGATCTTGACAGGTATAACATAAGCAATGCAAAAATTTCTGGAGGCTGAGAGGTAAATTCTGTCAAAGGAATTTTGAAGCTGATTTTTGAAAGAAATGGGAAGAAATGTGCATGCCATTAGATGATACCATTTGAAAGTGACATTCGTTATGGCTGTCCTGTATACATATTTATGTGCTCTTATTTTTGCTTGTCAGGAACAAATCTAGACTCTGTGTCCTGGCTGCCATCAAGACCTTACAAATTGACAGTTCCTGCACTTGCACAGGAAAAAAAACAGAGTCAAGTTGCACATCTTCTACATTCACTTGTTTTGTTTTCTGCATTTATTTAATCTAATAATTTGAAAGAAACATGCAGAACCAGCTATTGCTGCATCATATCTTTAATGCCACTTTAAAAATTATTTTTGGCCCACCACGCTTGGACCCATACAGCCCAGATAAAGTGCTCAGCTAAAGATAAACCCTTCCCCTAAACTGAAGACTATTTCAAGTTCTAACCTAAGGGTGACAGAAGAGGGAGCTGGGTGTGGCAGTGTTAATTTCCAAGCTCCTTACTTCTAGTAAATTCAGTTTATATCATTACTTTGGGGCTGTTAGCTGGCAAAAATGAATCCTGCTCCAGTGTTATGCTTTACCATCTTCCTGTCTAAATACTTGTCTTGTTTTAATAGCAGTATCTGGATACTGCTAAAACATTAAGAGAATTTACTACAACAGATGTTTACTTGCAGAGCTAAAAACATCAGTGAGCCTGATGTTTTTAGCTCTGTAATCTCTGTTGTTGTACACTAAAGGAAGTGACAAGGTTTTTTAAGGGTAGAGTGCAAATCCATCAGGATGTTCTGGGAGATTATTTGAGAAAAGGCTTATATATATATAGGATACTTAAAATAAAAAACATGGCTTCTGATCAACTTTGTTTTTCTGATAAAATTATAGTTTACCTCTGCTAGGATATGTGAGAGAGACACCAGAGATGTTATAATGATTTTTCTAAATAATTAAATTACTAATTAGTGAGTTTCCTGGTTGACCTTCTTGTTACTGCTGTGTGATTAGCTTGGCTGTTGACAAACACATGGTTCCTTGGGGAGATTCCTGAGTAAGTCTGTTTTGTGTATGTATTGCTATTTTTTGGCCCATGTGGCAGATGGATTCCTTTTTCCTCTTACAGTAGAATGCCGTAGTTCCTGCAGTAGAAGGAGGGCTGTTTGGGAGCACAGGCAGTATAACTCAAGGAAGCAGTCAAAAGGAATGTGGTGTGGTTTGGGGTAATGTTTGTGGAATGCCGAGGCTCCTTATATTTTAAAAGCAAATGCTTTGGTGAAGACATGGCAGGTACAATGGATTTACATTCCATTCATTGGAGAAGGTCATTGTCCATGGGTCATACTGTCTTGAGAACACGGTGGTGTGACTAGTTTTGGAGTTGTTAATTGTAAATATGCTTTTAAATTAGTATTATTTTAAAATAAATAAAGTAGTTAGATCAGTTTGTTGTTTGTTGAAATTCCAAGATATCATAACATCTTTTTTAAAGATCAATTTTTTAGCACAACTTTGAAAAACTTAATTTCTTAATGAGAACCTAGAATGCTAGACCGCAGAGCTCAGCTGCCTGTATCCTGCAGGTGTGCATGTACTGCAGAGGATATTGTGTGAAAAGTTGCTAACCTTGTAAACCTCCCTCCTGTTTACAGAAATTGAGGCCTCATTATGTCAGTAAGAAGACAGACATGGTTTGTTTGAGGTTCACCAAATTTAAACACACCTCATCGTCAGTGTGGGCTTTACCTCTGACACAGGGCCATGTTTGCAGTCTCTGCTGTTTTATAAGTATCCCATTCTAGTCCTTTGCTTCCTCACCTGGATGCCCTGTTAGTATAATTTTGGGGAACCTTTGCTCCCTCATTTTTCTACCAAGCTCTCCCAAGCTATATTCAGCTTGAGATCAAAATAAGACTACCAAATGTCTGGTTTTCCTTTTCCCCATTATTTTTCTCATAGATTGTTGTAATGAGAGAGAGCAGTATCAGACAAGCCAATCTGAGGATTTCTTTGTCAGTGTTTGTTTTTCATTTTTCTTCTTCTGTGTCCATAAACTAACTGATTTCCGGGTTTTTTGCCTGATACCCAAGACAGTCTTACCCCTTCCTTCAGAAGAACACGCCAGATGCAGAAGGATGTGAGAATATATTATTTATATGATCATGGAGGCTTTTTTTCTTGATACAAGGAAGAAAGTTAAACATTTAGTGAATGAATGCTGCGTATCTGTTGAGAAGGCTGAGGCAGGTAGACTTTCTGTAGGTCTCTGTGGTGACATTTTCCTCCTTCTACCCTTTTTATTCAATATTTTCCTTGTAAATTAGAACAGAGCAGTTAAACTGTTCTCTAGTATTTGCTCATCTGAACAGCCTGTATCTCCTTCTGTCAGGTGTGCAAGTAAGGATTTATGTAAGACAAGGGCTATGGTATCTCTTCCTTGATTGCCTGGCTCTGGTATAGATTAGTGTGGAGTGTTTCCATTTAACAGAGCAGCCTGTTCTCCCTTCATGGCCAGCATCAGGATCTATTGCTGAGGTAATTCTGCTTGTACCCAGGGAGTTCACTGATCAGCTTGGAGAGAAACAGTTACTGAGAGAGGAGAGGACTTCTGGTAACCACTATTTGAAAGACTATTCATAAGTTCATGTAAAAATGATTTTGATAGTTGACTATGAACATCCTTTTAAACCTCTGTTCCATGTGCATTGATGTTAAGAGCTTTGTTGTTAAAAATCTTGGTTTTCAGTGAGTTAAAACAAAAAATGAAGTTTAAGATGTTCATGATGACAAAGAACCCCCAGAACTTTCTATATATCAGTTAACAAATTGTTTGTTGTTTACCCTGTTTCCTATATTTTTCAGTACAAGAAATGTCTTGGATTTTTTTCCTGTGTAAGAAGTCAGTTGATTTTAATTTTGGTAATGTTCAAGTAACATTCTTTTCATGGTTACTTTCTCATGCGTGTCTTTAATGTTACAGGTTAGGCATGCAGATACTCTGAAAATTGATCCAGGGAGAAGTAATAAACTCTTTTTATCTGTTAATATTTTTATTTTTAAAACATATATTGGTTTTTTGGAGGGAGCAGAATTTTTTTTTAAAATGATGCTGCTTATCTGATAATTTCAATCCTAGTTGAATTATGTTGCCAGATTGTCATCAGAAGGGCATGAAGTCAGCACACATGCGTCAGTAATATCTGGTTGTTTTAACCTTATGTTTCCAGTTGGCAATTCGAAATTATGGCTTCAACTGCACTTTAAATATGTGATAATAGCATGTGTTTCTAATAAGGGCCAGCACCATTTTGTTCAGATACTGTGAATGGTTGTCACTCATATATGACAAATGCACCTTCATCTGCTTGTTTGATGGCCCCCTAAAAACCATACCCTCAAATCAGGCCGATGAAATTAGCTGCTGTGTAAATTGTGTGTCTGAGTGGTTCATTATCTAATCACCGTCAGAACCACAGTGATAAAGTAGATTGAAACAGGGACGAGGTCTGCCAGATGATTTCAGGCCTTTTTTTCTAAGCCCTGTTTCCCTTGGAAACACTAAGAGTCATTCAGAACTTCAGAATTCTTTGTCTATAACTTCTTCATTTCTTAATGCATAAAATTGGGCAGCCAGTGAGGTTTGCCAAGTTGATTTGAAAGGTTTTCTCTCCATCATTCTTGTAATCATTACTGTGCGTATTGAAGTGTTCCACGATGTTCGGTTTAGCTACCATGTTTGCTACTTCTGAGTTAGATGTTGTTAAACACACCAGCTATTTTCAGGAAATTGCTCCAGCCTATTCCTTTGTAGGAGAAACTCTTAAATGCTCCAAGTTCTGTCCTGAAATGGCAAAGTGCTATACTTTGAATATTCAGAGAGGGAGCTTTGGATCATGGAGTTGATATGTAAATTAACATACTAAACCAGTATGATATAAACCATTGCACAGGACGTTTGCACGTGGTGGGACAACCATGTGGCTTTTCAATTTCAAACTTTCTTGTATTAAAGCGTGTTCTAAATATATATTTCTTGTCTTTTTAGCTTAATAGGCAATTTAAATGTTCTTTTGTTTCAGGAGCATTTGAAGATGATGATATCACTCATGTTGAAGGAAGTGTAGATCCTGTCCGCGACATTGAAATTATACATGAAGAACTTAGACTTAAGGATGAGGAGCTGATCATGCAGAGCATAGATAAGCTTGAAAAAGTAGCTGTAAGAGGAGGAGACAAGAAATTAAAACCTGAATATGTAAGTACATTACCTATAAAAGTAAATCATTAATGTCTTCTCAGCATTGAATTGAAATATTTGTATTGTTGGGTTTTCTTATTGATTCTTATTGAGTAATACAAAACACTACTACTACTACTTTTATATGTATTTAAAAGTAATTATTATGAGTTGAAAAAAATACCAGACTGACTGGCTGCGCTGTCACTAAGATTTCATAGATGTAGCTAATTGTAACTTTTGAAATTCAGCTGTTATTTTCTTGCTGACACAGCTTTGTATGAGAATTGCCAATCCTATGTCAAACTTGCATCAATGTCTAAGTTGTAATTCAGAGTTACTTCTGACTTCTTCCTGCTACTTAAGTTCTACTATGATGCTGATATTAGTATTCCTGTAGCCTGCCAGTGAATGTATTTTTTGGTGTGATTGTACTTTGTGTCTTTTAGTGCATGTTAAATGAAGACTGCTAGTTGAAATTAATTTTAGAATGTTGTTGTGGAAAGCTGCTTAAATGAGCTCAATTATCACAGGGTAGTAGTGGTATTTCTTTGTAAATTAGTAATGTATAATAATTATCAACTTCCAAGTATATTTTTTGCACATTGTTGTTTTACTGCCACTTGTTTTTTGAGTCCCCTATACTTTGACAGTAGTCATTCATTTTTCTTTGTCATTAATATTCTATAAATATTTCAGGTGGTATATAAAATGCATTCTCTAATAATTACAGCAGTCTATCAGTGTGGAAATATATTATTTATGTCTAGCAAGTAAGTACTAAATAGATACTGTTTTCTCAGATGGATTTTTTGATAGCAAGTAGTAAGAAAAACATTGTTGTATTGGTGCTGGCAGGTTAATTTGTCAATATTGAAGTGCTGTGAAATTTGTTGATCCTGCCTGGTGTCTGGAAACAGGAGCTGAAAGTGAACATCCCCCTCCAAAATATTCAGCTCCATGATGCAGTGTTTAAAAGCACTTCTGTGGTAGCTTCTGTTGGTGAAGAAGCAGTCTTCATCTGGCATGAAAACTGTTTTATTTCTTGATTCGTCTAGGCCAGAAAAAAATAGCTATTGTTGGAAGATTTAAAGGCTTTATGTAAGCCCAGAGAGAGAGAACCTTCATTTAAGAACCTTCATTTCAGGTCTCATCTGTCATGTGAACCCGGCCCTGAGTACATGTGGGCAGCGATTTTTATCTTTCACAAAAGGTTTCACATGCTTAGACGGACAGTGCAGTTTATGCCTGCAGTTTCAAATAGCGTCCACACAGTATTTCACCTTTTAATTCATGTTGAAGAAAGGGGCAAGCAAAAATCCTGTCCATAGCAAATTCAAAGTTCATCCTAAAGCTAAATTTCACATTATATGACAGAATGAAAATGAGGAGTGCTGTGGTGCTGTTCTGCCCCAGCCTGGAGCTCTTCTCACTCACTTTGTTGTGTGGCTGTCTCTGGAAACAGCTTTGCTCAGCTCCTTGTGATGGAACATTCCTGTCTAGTTTTTGAGTGTACCTTTGTGGATGCTTTGAGGATTTTATATCACAGTGTATGTTCTTCGTGTGTAAAGGAAGAAGTTGGCCCTTTTGTGATTATAAAGAAGCATAACTGAAGTGTGTTTTAAATAGAATTCGTAATAGTGATCGTGTAACTTAATGAGTGGTAGGTACAGTTATGATTGTATGGCAAGAGTTGCTCTTAGTCATTTTTTAACCACAGGAAGTTGGTATGTCTTTGAAAACAGAAAATGTCACATTATTCTCAAATTAAGGGAGACGCTAAATAAAAACCTCAAATTTAGGAATTTCGAATCTTGATTATTAATCTTTCTTTACCCAGCTTCAGTTTCTCATCCATTTCTTTGCCTCTTTCTTCAGTGTCCTTACGATTACTTCATCTGTGGTTCACCTGTCAAAATGACTTTGTCACCTTGTATTTGTAACATACACTTCCTGTCATTTGTTGTGTTTTCTTAATCCTGTTTTTATGAACACATGCACAGAAGAGATCAGGTTCTTGACGTCATGTTGCTCTGCCAGTTCTGTTCCCAATAATAGCTGTTACACATGACCAGTCTCAGCTGAGTTTGTCAACAACAATAGAGGTTTCAAAGGCGTGAAATTTCTTTGTTTCCTGGGAAGGGTTGGCTGAACAGAGTGGGGAGGCACAAGTTAATGCTTCCCTTGAGACAAAGGCTGCACGTAGGAGCTATAGTCACTAGGGAATCTCTTCCAGGAAGTGTGGGGCATAATGCCTGTGAATCTTGCTGATCTTGGACCTTCTTGCCTCTCTTCCCTGTGACTTGTATGATTGAATTGTAATGTATATACACTAGACTTAGTAAAATGGACTTTTTTAATGGAGAAGGCCTGTGAAAGCTCCTTTCTTCTCCTGGTAAATCAATCTTTAGGTCCAGTTATGCAGCTTCTAGAAGCAGGTTTGTGTAGCTGCAAGAGTGTAACAGCGCTCTTGGGCATTTTCGGCCACTGCTGGGCTTTAGATCCTCATCCACACAGCTTCTAGAAGCAGGTTTGTGTAGCTGCAAGAGTGTAACAGCAGCTCTTGGGCATTTTTGGCCACTACTGGGCTTTAGATCCTCATCCACGGGGTTGGGAGGCACTCCTGTACTCCTGCCTTGCCTCTTTTCCTTTCGTGTTTTGTGTTGCACAGAAGGCCTGTGGTTGCATTATATATTATATGCTATAGTACAGTATAGCAGGATTGACTATGCAGTAAATGATTTATAGGTTTAGGAGGGAAACCATGTAGGATTAGTGAAAAAAAACAGTTAAAGATTATTGCTCCATCCTAAAGTGGTAGCCAAATGTTAGGAGTGTATTTTGTCTGTTTGATCAGTCTGCACTTCTCCAATCCATTGCATTCTGCGTTTAGCTTGTCTATCACAGAGAGAGTTCCCTGTCCAGCACAGTTAGTGATGTTTCCATGCAGCTTGCAGCTACTGTTCAAGGCTTGCTTTTTCCAGTGGGGAAAAAAAAAAAACCAAAAAAAACCCCCCAAACTATGAAGAGACAAAAAAAAAAAAAAAAAACCAAAAAAAACCCCCAAACTATGAAGAGACGGTATGGCCTGAAATCAATACTTTTTCCCAAACAGGTTGTCTTCAAAAAAATAGAGGATGGGACAGGACTGGGAGAGAACTTCTCAGGATTTGCCTTTTTTAATTATTTGCCAATATAATGCACAGCCATTGCTAATATTCTGTTCTTAGCAATGTTCTTCTGTAGCAGAGATGTGGAACAAACAGCTCTTGTCTGTGCACCAAGTGTTCCAGTTATTTTTCCTTTCAGGAAAACCAGGAGGTTATGAAAGAAAAAACTTGGTATTCATAGATTGTTTTGGTTTTGTTTTTAAGCACTATGTTAAAATTTTAGTGTCTCTCTTTAATTGTTTTCTTTCCCCCATTCCTTTTGGAACAATTCAAGGTGAAGACGCTTGAGAATGTCTCAAGAATTTCAACTGGCTGAGAGTTATAGAAGTCATTTGTCTCATTTGATAAATATGAATTGTCTGCTTTAGAAAATTTGCTTTATCAATAAGCCACCACAATTGTAACTTGGTAGTCTGAAATCCCCAAAAGGTTTAGGGGGAGAAGAATAATAAAAAATCGACAGTATATATCAGTCAGCAGTACTTAAATCTGAGATTTGAACTTGATTGCCTGCATTTTACATGGTGTTATAACTTGTTAATTATAATTTTTCTTCTGTCTAAGCCCACATTGCCTACAGGTGGTGAATCCACCTTTGTGCATTGACTTGGCTTGGCAGTTGAATAGTGTTAACTGTTTGTCCTGTCTCTCAGAGCATTGATTTCTCAATCCCCTGTCAGCAGAATTAAAATAGCTGGCTGTTGTTAAGGAGCTATCAATGAAATAATTTTCAAGTTCTACTTAAAAATCGGTGGCACAATGTGGTCCAAGATCACCAACATGTAATGTTGACATAAGCTTGGAATAGCTTCCTTTACACATGTATTGTCTGGTTTGCAAGTATTCCCACTGCCTTCTCAGAAATGACTGTCTGCTATTACTAAGGGTACTAGTCTTTCATTCTTGATATACCTTCAGAATAAAAATACTCCTGTTATATGCATGTATTTAAACAGTGCAAATATAATTTCAGAAAGCAATCAGAGTACTTTTGATTTTATATTTTAAATCTGTCTGGTGCTAGTATATACAGAGACATGAGATAGATATTGAGTTAAACTTTATTATTAGCTTATTATTGATCTGTCATTTTGGATAGCAGGGGATTTCAAGGTAAAATTCAAATATGCATGACTTTATAAATCAGGATGCACAAATTATAAAATTAATTTTAAAATATATTTTTAATTGGTAGGATTTTTCAGTCCTGGAGACAAGTCTCTAAGTTAATACCATCTAATACAGTGAAGTGAACATTATTTCAGGATTCTCTTCCAATGTCCTTCCAGCCTGATTCAGTTCTAGTCCTTAGAAATTGATAGCTGTGCAACAGATAATTCCTTGAGCCCTTTGTTGGTGCCCAAAATCTTGAATTCTAGCACAGAAGAATTCTTAAGTTAACAGTATTGAGATCTATGTGTCTGACCACAAGGGTATTGTTTATAGTTGAGTTGATGCAGATTTTTGGTGTTAGTGATATGAAGACACAATCTTTAGGTCAGAATCAATGTGCACAGTATTTGAACTTCCATTTTTCTGTTGAAAGGTGGCTTCTACAGTAGGTCAGGATCAGCGTTCACTGGATTTAAATGTCCAGTGATGGGTTGAATGGGATGCTTTCACAAGTCTCCTTTATAAAGTCTGTCATTTAAAAAATAAGATGAGTTTATCAAATCAAGCACATTTTTTAACAGGAAAAGCAATTGCAGTTATGAAAAGAGCAGTTAGAGACTCCTTTTTAGTGTAACGCTACCAGAACCATCTAGTGCATATTCAGCTTAAAAGAAAGGCATCAGGCTTTGTTTTGTTACTGTGATGGGCAATGACCTAATAATTGTTTGATGGGCAATGACCTAATTGTTACTGTGATGGGCAATGACTCTGCCTATGGTCATTGTATTTGTCAGCATATATGTACTATGAAGAGTAAAGCAAAATATTCCTAATGCTGGTTTAAGTAGCTTTAATCCTTCCATTCTCCTCCCTTACATTTAATGTCTTGATTCTGTCCTGAGAATATAGTAACTGTTTGAAAGATGTTCTTTTGTTCATCATTTGTTGTTAAAATCACCAATATGGTATGGAAGATACTTCACATACAGCAAAGAGCTGGTAGATTCAGTTTGTTCTTATTACCAGTATATACTGGATGAAAATCTTTCCTTCCTGCAATATTCTGATGAATGGGATGTGCCAAGCAGAATTTGCTGACCTCTTGCTGCAAGCACTTGCCAGAGTTCTCACGGATGGATGAACTCTTATTTCCTCTAACTGATGATGTCAGTTGGGAATGTTCACCTTTCTTTCATTCCGAGTTGAAGATAAATACAGCGATGAATTGTATAAATTTTTTTTGCCAGTTTCTTTGGTCTCCTTGTGTGAGGAGAGTTTGAGAGGCCAGTTTGTTCCACAGGAGAGGGAAAGAAAGGAGCAGTGTACACATGCACTGTTGACATACTCTCTGCTGATGGCTTTTACAATTGCTAACTTAAATCATAGGGAATCGAGAAAATATTTATATTCTTAATGCATATAATTATGCCTAAAATCTTGAGTGGACCATTTACTGTGCTTAATGTGGTATTTAGAGGAAATTAAAGTTCATTCTGGAGAACATTTTGAATGTAGCATGGCAGATGTTTGTGAATTGATTGGTAGTAAAGCCTGACTTAAAAATACATAATGTGTAAACACACGTTTGGTTTTTTTTGGTATTATCAGTAGACAAAGAGAAGTCAGTGCTTAAATAGTTTCTGTCAAGGCTGATCTTTACTGTGTAGATTTGACAAGTAGCTTAAAGTAATTAATTTTTTTAAATCATGCCTCTCTTGGTATGTCTAGATCCAAGTCATTTTAAACTGCACGTGCATATGCCAAAATAACACTATATACAAATAACTGTATTCTGAAAAACACACCTTTTTCATTTGGCTCAATTCACACAAATCTACAACAAATGCATTCACACATGGATTTATTTGAAAATTTTTGTGGATTGGCTAATGCAATAAGAAAAGTTTAATGAAATTCTGTGAAAGATATTTCATTTTACTTTTCAGTGCAATTTCCCTGTTCTGAATTTGAAATGCTGGAAATAGTCACTTGTAGATAGACTGCTTTCTTTATTCTTGCTTGCTTTTTTCTTTAAGAAGCGACATGTAACTGAGTTGTTTCATGTAAAATGCTGTGGAGCCCACAACGATGACCCACACAAGAGAATTTAGGGATTATCAACATGAATTACATTGCTTGGAATGCCTGTAGGATGTTTTGAGTGAAAATGCTTGTTGTGGTTCATAAACATTATTGGCATCTAGTTCTAAGTAAATCTTATATCATGTACAGCTTGTACTGGCTCTGTGAGAAGGTATTAAATAGAAGGAAGGATAATACACTTGTCCTAAATCCATTACTTGTCCCATTGTATTTTTATTAAAGTCAGTGAGCAAGGGAATTGTAAGAGATTAGACATTGTTTTGTACCACGGAAGAGCTCATTGTCACTCTGGTTGGTGCACTACCTGGCTTGTTCTCTTTCCTGCACCCAGCTGCTACAGCTTATTTAAGCACTTACCACAATAAAAAAACATGATATTGCCTTTTCTTTAAACTGCAAAATTTGTCTTAATTGTCCATTAAAATACCATTGTTTTTAAACAGTGTTTTTAGAATAAATTCTTACCATGTCACTTCATCCTCCATCTTCTAAATTGTCACAAAACCTCCAGGAAGAGCAGACAGCTGAGGCTGTGCTCAAAGAAGTGAAAAGATTTCCAAGGAAAACCAAGGAAGGACTCTGGGCTCAGTGCACTCCATCCACCTTGTGTGTACTTGGTAAATTGTTCTTGGTGCAGCACAGTTAAACTAGCTATGAGTACCTCAAATAGCATTGTTCTCTATCTGTATCTGCAAAACAATTTTGAAGTTTTGAAGGCCAGATGGAATAATAATTACCCAGTTTGATCCCTTGCATATCCCAACTTAATTCTTACAACTGTGGTTAAAATGGAATGTATGTCTTACAGGAAAAATTAACCTTTATTTAAATATTTTCTGACTAGAGTTAAATTACTTTATCTTGTATTAGCTATGCCAGTAATTAATTATCTTTATTGTTCAGAAATAAGACACAGTTTTAGTCTGTATTTGTCAAGCTTTAGCAGTCATTTGATTTCTCTATGCTAGTGTGAAAAACGCTGTAGATGTGAGATTTTTGGTATATGTATATAAATAATGCAATAAGAATAAAAACATAGAAGTTAAGAGCACCAAATCTTCATGCATAATCACTTTTTCAAAGCCTCTGGGTTTTTTCCCAGTTTTTCATTATTTCAGCAGAGATAAGTTTAAAATTATTCCTGTTGGACACTAGGCTATTTATATACTCCAGGATTGCATTAGTCTTCTGGTTACAGTACACTTCATTTGCTTGTGACCCTCCAGGCTTCTCAGTCACTCTTGCAAGAGGGAAGTGCTGTGTTGGTAAATAGTGTATCCACCCTCCCTTTGCCCCTGCCCAGCAGTGCATGAACTTCAGGGTTTCGTATTCAAAAGCATGATTTGCTTTCACTGGAGCTGTGGGGCAGTTCTGGTCCCTACACAGGTTCCCATTGTTTGTAAGTTACTGTTCTCAGGATGTGTGTGTCATTAACGTGGCCTTTTTGGGCTGTTGCAAGGTGGTAACCAGTGAAAGGTAAAGAGTTTGTTTGGGGTGCCATCAGAAACGCACACCTTGGGGTTTTTATTTACAGTTGTATTCTGAGACCTATTGGGTAGGTGGTGTGTTGACTCCATTTAGTATATGCAGTGATTTGTTAGAGAAATAGCTTCTGCCACTGAGCCAGATTCTTTAGGGAAGTCAGAATATGTTATTTATACGCTACCACGTTCATTACTGATCTACAATGGTGTTGGACTGTGGAATGAAGTGAGAGGAGCTAACTAAGAGCTATAGATAATGTTTAGGTACTCCTTGTAGCTTTTCCTAGCAGCAGAAAAGTGTAAATGATAGAATTTTAGACAATTGAAACATTTTAATAAAAAAGTATTTAAGTGCTTTTGAAGCTTTTACAGGGAGATGGTAAATTTTTGCATCTTGGAAGTTTTGAAGGGAATGAACAAGGTGCTGAAAAACACTCCGTATGTCCCTTGGTGGGGGCAGAAACCTTACTGTACTCACAGTTACTCTGTAGCACTGGAGACTTTTACACTGCCTGCAGGATCATAGGGAATTCACTTGCACTTTGAAGTGTGAAGTGATAATCCTCACAACTGCTTATTTCTTTATTAAATTTGCGGAAGTTAATTACATGCCCTGGTAATTTACAACAAAAAAATCACAATTCTCTGATGCCAAGTAGGCAAGTGAGTTTTCCAAGCTTCAGTTTAGTCCCTCATGCTGTAAGAAGAATTTGGCATTGGCACACATTATTACTATCATTCATCCAGAAAGTCTATTAATGTATGCACATTTTTCTGCACAGTAGTGTTTCATGAGTAGGTCTTGGTAAATCTGCTATATGCAATTTACATGTATTTCATTACTTTATACTGCTGGACTTATTGTTAATATCCTGCTTAGCATTTGTGGGTTGAGTACTCGTGGTCTTTGGAAAATGAGTGCAGGACATAATTAAAATCACTGTATTTCATATGGCTAAATATACTGAGTATTCCTAAGTGCTAAACATATTGCCATGCATATAGTCAGAAATTAACTGACTTTACAAACAGTGATATTTGGTATTCATTAAGTTTGCTGTATTTCATATGCCTTGACAACTGTAAGGGAATTGGAATTTGGAGGGATTTTTGGTGGCTTTCTGAATGGCTCTTGTTATAATGTTGCTAGCTGGAGAACAAGAGTACCGCTCTCATCAGAGAAGGCAAAGTGGATCGTTCTGCTGGTGACAGATTGACCTCAAAGTGTGCAATTGGGGATGCCAGATCTGATAAAACAAAGTGGATCATTGCTCTGTATTCTGTTATTAAGCATTTCAAAGTTCACTTGAAAATGTTAAAGTGTTTAAATGACTAGTACAGTGATAGAGAAGATAAAAAGATCAAGTTTTACTCTTTTACCAGTCCTAAATAGAAGCAAATAATTGAAAATGGTGCTGCATGAGAAATAACCCAAAAATGTGCTATTTGTATGTTTGTTGAGAGTATTGGGGCAGCTGAGTTAAAAAAGAAATACCTGGAAATATGTGCCTTTCTTCATATTGTCATTTGTATTTGACAATTTCTTGCTAAGGAGTTAAGTCCCATTTCATTGGAACTCCACCACTTGATGCAGGGGAATCCAAGTTCGGCTGACCCGTTTTTAAGTTTCTGGGCTGTCTGCTTACATTCTGCTTGGTGTGACTGCTGCCCATGTAGTCCCCTCAGAGAACTTCTTTGTGTCTCTCTGCTTCATCAGCTTCATCCAAAAATGCTGCATTTGCTTACAGGTTTCCATCCTTTTACCTACAGAAAGTTTTCCAATACTTTGCCAGCCTCCCTTTAAAACCAAAATAAAATTGCAAATAGATGGTTGTTAGTTGTCCCCAGCATACTCAGCGGTAGATCTGCCTTACCTGTGGAAATTGTCCATGTAGTCACTCCTTTAGAACAACAGTTGCAAACTGCTTTAAGTCAGGCGCATAAATGGGAAATCAATAAAATTAGATCACTGCCAAAATGGATTTAGGCTGTGTGTCACTGTAAGTAGCAAATGAATGTGGAAGAGAGGTTTTGATTGGCAGTTCTGTGCTTAGACAGGCTTTAGAAAGACCAAACTATATTTGCTGTGTTGATGCTTGAAATTTTGTGGAGGTTCTGTGTAATGTAGCTCCCCTTACAGTGTGATCACAAAATATTTCATTTCTGCTTAAGCAGAAATTTAAAAGTTTGGCTCCAGTGACTTTTGCTGTAGTGGTTTTTTTCCTGTCATGTTTTTATTGACTCCCAATTTATATGTAGCAATGCGTTGCTATTGTGGGAAAAACTGTAATGCTGAAAGTCATGTGATAGGTGCCTACAGAACTAGTTTAAAACCCAAAATAGTGTGTAACCAGAATTCCTTCACTGCTGAACAGGAATCTTGGTGGTTGTGTCGATTTTTATATATATCTATTTAAAGAGAAGCTGAGTATAAATATCTTAAGTGAAAAGTACTTACTGGTAGAATTGCTTCCTTATCTTATTTATACAGATTAATTAAAAAATGAAAAGCACATAGGGTTAAAGATAAGATGGTGCCAGTGTTTTCTTCTTTATGTGTAATCTTGTTGCATGTCTCTACATAAGCTGTTCTGGCCACTCATCATAGTAACCAGCTGGGCCATTTCACCTGCTGGAGCCATTAAAGAGGACTCTCTCCCCCTAGATTAATCCCCTCCGACATTAGTTTTTTGCTCTGACAACTGGAGCAGGCATTCAGAATTTGCAGGTGGCCAGTGTGACGCACATAATTGCCTACAATTTTAGGCAATGAATAAAAATGGTCTACATTACTTGTCAAAGGTTGTATATGCAGTGCCAAGTGAGATCTATGGGAAGCCTTTTAGGGTTTAAAGAACAGTTAATAGCAAAGCTGCACAGTGCTTTTTTAATCATAATGCATTTGTAATATAGCACTTTGATCTTCTCCTTGTAGGAAATGGTGTTATATTAGCCACTTTTAAACATTTATGAGTGAAATTCAGTTATAGGAGAGTAAAAGTGATTATTCTTAGGCAGAACATGTTAGATTTCATTAAAAGTTTTAGCTTGCCCCTTCCTTGTTAAAATCTGTGGGGAGTCCTGTTCCTGGAGGGTTTCAAATCAGGATCTGAAGATTTTAGAAGAGCTTTTTTTTTTTTTTCCCCTCCACTAAAGCTACTGCAAGACTAGAAAAGACGGTAGTAAATACTGATGTTATTTGTGGCTGTTTATAAATGTACTTCAACTGCATAGCATTAAGTGCAAAAAATGTTGTGTGCTCAACAGTTCAGGGAATGTTTCCTTGTATTTTAAAGATCCTAATGCTCAGTTGCATCAATTTCAACTTAAAAAAATGCATTATTTAAAGCATGATCATAAATTATCTACAACAAAAAATAGGCGACTCTAAAATGTACTACTCCTAGAAGAGCAGAGTTTGACCTTTCAGACCCAAGAGCCTTTTATTAACACCTGCCTGTAAGGAAAACCGTGCCACACGCAGCTTTCGGATTCACGACCACAAAACTGATGAGGAAAGGCTTGAAGGGTTCAGTTTGTGTCACTTGCTGTTTGCCGTTTCCATTTCACAGATGATTAATCTTTCTGTGAAGAAAGGCCAGAGAAACAAAGCACATTGGGCTCTTCCTGCAGTTACTCCTTCTGAATGCACACTAGCTTGCTAACTAAAAGGCCTTTAGATTTCCTGCCGAGAGAGATGTTCTGAAAGTGAATGCAGCTGGTTGGAGGTCACCAGTGCAAGGCTCTTGCCATTGTGTAATGGAGGCTTTGGCAGGTTTCATTTTGGGGGGGGGAGGGAGAAGGTGTTGGCGAAAAATTAATGCGGAATAAAAAGGGCTTTGGCCGTTTGAATTAATTTCTCGAGGGTGGATCATCAATAATAGGCTCCATTTCTTTTGCTCACAATTTAAAAAAAAAAAAAAATTTGCTGTGTTTTGTCCCACCCATTCCCTTTTCTTAATGGCATGTTTATATTGTACGTGGTCTCTCCCGCTGGATGCTGAAATGTTGCGTCTTACGGAGTTTGAAAAGCAATCTAAAATGTACTGGTTTTTACATACATTTTATGAGCTCTGCTGATGTTCTTGGTGACAAGAGATTGATACTTGAGTCTTGTGTATTTAACTTTCTAATTGTGGGATTTGGATCACTTTAATAATCCATATTGCTCTTTAGCGACTTTTTTAGCAGCAATTTCTGTTTTTCTGGGAGAGTAAAAATTTGTTTATAAAAGGTATTATCTAAGTTTTCATTTATGTGTATGTTTTGAATCTTAATGGATACACGCCTTGTTTATGGAAGAGAATAGTCTTGATATCCAGCTGAGTTTTTGACTTTGGTTTTTTTTTTTGATCTTGCGTAGGACGTAATGTGCAAAATCAAGACATGGGTAATAGATGAAAAGAAAGCTGTCCGCTTCTATCATGATTGGAATGACAAAGAGGTAGGCTATAAATATTACTCCATGAATTGACTTCTAATTTTGCTACCTGTTACTGGTTCTGTAAAGTTTAAAGTTGTTGGTTTTGGGGCTTGTTTTTTTTTTGTATTTCATGTTCATAGTGTATGGAATGTTGAAATTATTAGCTGAATCTATACTTATCTATGATTTATGTGTTACACTTGAATTCTGTAGCCTTCTCAGACATGCCATGAGGAAAATGATCATAAAATTATTTCAAGTTGATATAAACTGTTTTTAAAATTATCCCCCTCTATTCTCACTTCCAGATTGATGTTTTGAACAAACATTTGTTTTTTACTTCAAAACCGATGATCTACTTGGTTAATCTGTCTGAAAAAGACTACATAAGGAAGAAAAACAAGTGGTGAGTGTGTACAGGTTAAATGTCTAAATTTATATTTCTATTTCACATTTTTCAATGGTCAGTAATTCCTTGCACATTTAAATCACCAAGGATATTAGTTAAAATAGCTATATGAACTAATCTTGCGCTTCTGTTACTTGTTATGTTCCCACTGACATGCTGCTGGAGTACAATGCATATGGTGAAACCTTGACTGAAACTGCAGAAAAGAATACGCTTTCCATCCTTAAGATTTAACATGAAGCCATTGACTTTGAAGAAAATAGATTGGATTTAGAAGTACTAATTTAAATAAGCATGTGGCTTTATCATGTTCTATAATGCTGGTTGTCTGAACAGGGTCTTTTTCATTCCAAAGGAATGAATTGAGTGCCAGAAGACTAAAGCTATGTGAGTTGCACAGAAGTCTTTCAAACAAAATTGCACATTTTAACATTACTCTTCTGTTTGTAGTTGGCTGCCTGGCTTGCTTGCCACTTCTTGTGCCTTGCTTGTGGTTTACAGGCCTCTTTTGGTGGGCTTTAATGCCATTAATAGCTCGGGTTTCAGTCAGGTATTTCTGGCATCAGTGTTGTGACTCAGGTTCATAATGTTTACAAAATCAATCCATCAGACGTTCAGTGAACTGGATGAAGATCCAATCCTAACATGGCAGACATAAGGTGGGAATCCACTGTTGAGAAGTACAGCATTTAGCATGTCATTGGAAGCTCTAGATGGCATAAATATTGCTCTGTGGAGGAGGGGACAGGTTGGGTAGTTAGCATATGATGAAGGAAAATCTATGGGAGTGTGTTTAGTTTAAAAAAACCCAATGAAACAGCAAATACTTTCTTACAATTCAGAATTTTAAACACTGTACTTGTGAGATACTTTGAAGATGTATAAATGTGTGTTTGTGAACAGATATATGCATGTAACTTATCCAAACAAATCAAAAGTATCTAAAGCGGAATATCTGAATTCTCCTAAAGTACACCCTCTGTTTCTCCCTGTACTTCATTAAGTACTTAGATGCACATGGTTTCAATTTTCCATTAAAAATTCTCATTTCCATATGATATCAAAGAGTGAGAAGGCTTTAAACTGAAAAATAAACATTCATAGACTGGAAGCCAAAACAATAATTAATGTCAGATGGTTAACTCCAATAAATCATTAGAATAAATTCTGTGAAATTACTGCAACTAAAACTGTCCTTTTGATACTCCAAGACATTTTGTGTTGGTACTAAAGAACAAAATTTAACGTATTTTAGTAGCAAACCCTCTCAGTCCCAAACACAGGCTTCAGAATAGACTTCACAAGCAATATAATAATGTAAGCTCTTCATATTTGGCCAAATTTTATAATTTTAAATTAATTTTTTCCTCTAAATATTTTTTGGGTATGCCAATTTAAATATAAGAAGTGGTTCTATCCAAGGAAGTATTTAAGATCAGGTAGTTGTATTTTCTCTGTTGTGGTAAGGTGATACTTTTTTCAAAGTAAAAATGCTATGGTTTCTTAAGGCTTGCTGTAACAAGTACAGATGTGGAAGCTTAAGTGAAAATGGATGAGTCAGTTTCCATGTCCCAAAAAGGATCCTCACACCTGTATTTGGATGATTACAGGTAGAGCTCCCTGGCTCTAATTGTACAGTAAATACCATTTCCCAGACCCTAATGGTAGCCAGACTACTTAGGCGACGCCAGTCTGTGATTTAGCTGTCGCCAGCCACCCCATGTTTTTTGTGAGACTACTTGTGATGATGACATAGTTAAACCCAATTGAAAGCAAATCTTTGGATAAATTGCAATTTTTAATTAGTAAAAAATCAGATGTTCATCATATAATGAAACAGTTTAACTGTTTCTGTTACAATTAGTGATTGAGTTTTTAAAAAGTATACCCAGATCTCATGGATGTGAGTGTAATTGTAGCTGAAAGATCAAAGCCTGGGTATCTGAGTGATGTTCCAGAAGAGAATTTACCACATAGCCATTTTCAGTACAGTTTCTGCCTCCTGCTGTTCCTATTTTCCCTCAACCTAGCCATTGACTACCCCCTGTGCATCCCTGCTCGTAAAAAATGATTGAGGAAGTATTTGTCATGTATTTATGAGTGGGAAACATTGTGTGATAGGGAAAGGCATCTACTAGAACCAGAAAGATTGCCGTTTCCTTTCCTTCAGCTACTCTGCCACAGCCTTAAATCCTGTGTTTATGCAACATAGCTTTTATATTTAAGAGCAGAATAAATGTTTTCTATGAAGGATGCTAACGGTAGGCTTCTGTCATTTATGTGGTGCAAGCAGATGTAAATGATTAGAATATATTTTACTGTTAGATGCCACTTTGTGATTTTTGTTATTATTTTGAGGGGTAGGTATTCATATATGAAATACAAACCACATTTAGTTGTAGTCATTCTTCTCAAAAAAGTTTATTTCTGAGCTTAATTCATAATATAACAAAAGTAAGGTTAATGCAGGAAATGCTCAGCCATAAAATGTTTTCATCAGACTTTTGCAACTATAAAAGTGTTTAAAACAGCAAAGGAGAGAAGAGGCTTTTAAATTTTGTGTAGACAGGAAAACTGAAATTGTCTTAGTTTTACTCGGACACTCTTTCAGAATTAATGAACATTTTAATTGCTAGTTAAAACACACGTTTAGGTGCCAATGTGTCATTTTTCAATCCAAGGAAAGAATAAAACACTGTGAAAGATAAGACTATTGTGTGTTTGAGTAGGTGTATTGACCTTTTGAAAGATGTAAAAACTGGAATGGCTCCAAGCAGTTACTTGCTGGTTTTAACAATGTTGAATTAGTCATTCAGTTGATTTATGATTAAGACCTAGCCCCTGAAGAGAAGCTGACATGGCAGCTGTGTTAGTCGCACTCATGTTATGATCAGATGACAGTAATCTTGATGTTTATGGGGGAATCCACTGAAACCATTCCTAATATGTTTTGCTGTGCTCTAAATGAGTATTTTAACTCTTCTTTTAATAATTCCTAATTTTTATTTAATCTGGATCTAGTACCTTAACCATGGTATACTGTATTTGAGTTTAACCATGAAAATATTCAAAATAGTAATAATAATAATTATCAGTTAAAACTGCATTCTGAGTCCCAGGATGTCACATAAATCCAGGATATCTGATTTATCAGCCCTTCATCTAATTTAAGCTTTACATTTTAGTCTTGCTATAGAGCATGCATCTAGTGGCTCATAGAATAGATTCCAATTATGAAATATATTGAGCTAAATAATGAGTGAATGTAGTGGGCCATGCTTAGCATCATGTTTGGTTTGGTATTTTGGACTTACTTGCAGCAAGCACCAGAAATATTTATATGTTTATATGTTAAAGCTGCATAACTGATCTATTAACTCAATTTCTGTGGTCCAATTAAGTGAATTTCATCCTGTGCCTAGACTGGAATTCAAAAAGCCACTTATGCTGCTAAAGATTTTCTAGTATCTCTAGCATTGTAACTAAATTGTCTGAGACTTAATAATGGATTTCTGAACATTGTTTTCTCTAGTATAACTCAGAATTGTTGAATATCCAAATGTATGTTGACATTATTTTAAGGGCTTGTTTCTCAAAATATTGTGGTAGGCATTCTGTTAAAAATGTTGATCAGTGTTAATAGGATAGGGGACTTAGTATTTTGCTCCTGTGTATTTTAAAAAGTGACATATATGTAATAATAAAATTTTGCCCATTAATTTTCATAGCATTTTCAGTGTTCTTAAGCTAGAAGAGATATAATTAGGTCAGATGAAAGGTCCATCTTTTCTGGTATCATGTTTCTGACAGGCCACTAACAGATGTCCAGGGAAGATTATAGGAACAGATTAAGCAAACAGACTATATGCATCCAGCTTCTTGCAATCTGTTATTATAGAGCTGACTAAGCCAGATATTATAAACTAACTGTTGTTAATACTTTTTGACTGATTTTTATTCTATAAATTTACCCAGTCACCTTTTGAACTCAAGTATACTTTTTGGTATCCCAATATCCTGGAGCAGGGACTTCCACAACTTAACTATGTGCTATATGTAGAAGTACTTCCTTATGCTTGTTTTGGATCTGCCACATCATAATTTCATTTGATGCTCCTTAGATCTTGTATTATGAGAGTGAATAATCCTTTTCTATTCATCTTTTTCATATTGCTTCAGATGTTCCAAATATTTTGAAAAAATTGAGGGGGTAGGGAAATCTGACATGAAGAAAGAAATATCCAGGGTCAAGTAAAACGAACACCCCATAGGTTTGAGTATGAATTAATCTGTTTCACTCAGTCTTTCACTTTTAAACTAGTTAGGAAACAAAGTTACAAATGGAATTATTTACTACCAGTTATGGTAATAAATGGAGCCTTGGAGTTCTTGGTTGTATATCTGCAGGTATCGGTGTTGAGGCAGTGACATTTTATTTCTATAAATATATTTGAGAAATCATTTGAAGGAATTTTAAAATCATAACTTGTAATGCCAGGGTGGTCTTGAGATGTTTTCTTGACATTACTGCTTAATGATTTTAAGGTTGTCTTCTATGCTGACAAATCTGGAAAATAATATTTTTTAAAATATATTACAGTTCTTTTTCCTGCCTTACAACTGAAATGCTTTAAAAGAACATTAGGAGATGATTTATGTTATCTGAGTATAAGTAAAATTTTGCACACACAAGTTGAGAAGTCAGATATTCAAAACTAGTCAGATCCAAAAGTTAGGCATCCTGTGCTACATCTTTACTGCCTGACTGAGAGTATCTTACAGCTCAGGCAGTTGAAACTAGGGAATTGTGTATGTTTTTCATGGAGCACCTACCTGGTATAGCAAGGGATAGTGCACATTATTTGCTTAATAAACAGTTATTCTTCATTATTTCTTATACAAATGAATTAATGAATACAAATTAATTAGTCATCCATCAACCAAATGGCAGTCTGTTTTCTTTCCAGCACCATGTCCTGACATTGCCAATTGACTTCTAGTCTTCTCTTTTACTGATTCCAGTGACTTCATTCAGTTATTCTGTTTATCCCATACTTTTTGCCCCACTGTTTTCCTAGCTGATATGGTCTCCATGGGTCTTTGCCAGATTCTCTCTGCTTTGATTTCATCCCATTCTTGCTGGCTTAATTCCAGTCCAGTCTTTTGGCCTGGATGATGTCTTTCACCAGACTTCCTGCTTTGCTTTGCTTTCTTTTGCCTGCCCCTCTGGAGATCCCCTGCCTGTTTGAATGGGAATGCATATTGTTTGGGTAATAGCAGGTGTTGGGAACATGTCTTTAAGCATGGAAAGATGGGTCCCATTCTCAGCTTCACTGTGTAACCTCGCTCCAGATGCGAAAGCACCTTCCTGGAGTCTAACTTCACTCCAGTGTTCACCTTCTGCCCAGATGTGATGATTTATCTCTGATAGCAAGTTTGCTCTGTGCCAAATGTCTTGGTTCCTACATATTAGGACAGTAAAATTTTTTAAATAAGTTGTTTCTGTATGATTTAAAAATGGCCAGTTTTATGGTGATGCTTTTTTCAAAAATTCTGATCCACCTGACTACAACATGGCACTGCTAAATAGCTGAAGTGTAGATTGCAAAGTCAGGAAATAAAACAGTGGTTTACTTAGAATATGTTGACTCTTGAACTAGTAAAGAGAGGAGTGGTCATAGTAGAGGGAAACCTGGATTTTGGGAAGGTCTATCCTGGGCAGATAAAGGTATCATCACACTATGCTTAGAACTCATCAAAGGCTACAGACTGTAGAGAGAATGGTGAGCAGGGAAATGAAGAACAGTCTCTCCAGTGTTCTAAGTGACATGTGACAGCCCAGCACCCCAGAGCACCAAAACCAGCCCAGCCCAGCAGCCATGACTTGTAGGCACACAGTTTGTGGTGATGGGGAGTGGGGCTGTGGCCAAGCCTCATCCCCAGTGGGCTGCAGCTGTGTAGGTCAGGTGAACAGTATTGAAGGCAATGGGACATGGAGTGCCCAGGGGTGCTGACCAGAAGGACACACAGGTGCAATGCATGTAGGTAAGGATATAAAAGGTTGCAGCCTTCTGAAGTGATAGGGTGTTACTCTGTAAGGGCAGACACCTGATGCCTTCTGATGAGGTATGGCATTACTCTGTGGGGCGAATGCTTAAAGCTTTCTGAAATGGTGTGATGATATATGTGTATTGTGGCCATCTCAGCTGCAGCTTATGCTGTGACATTTGCTGTGACAGTGACCCACCAGACTTCTCATAACTTGGAGAGCATTGGTGTCAGCTGCAAGCAGCTTCTCAACTTCATTGCTGTGTGTATGATCTCTGTCCTATCAGCTGCATGTCATCTGGACTTCCCTTCAAACAGTTTGGCATTGCTTCCCATCTTCTATTCCTTTTCTTCTTCCCCGTGCAGATGCTCTTCTCAGTGTTTTTAATATTTTGGTTTGGCCATCATCACTGTAGTTTCTGCTCTGTTTATATCCAGTTCTGTGGGTTCAGTTGTACTATTGAATGACTGCAGCTATGGGTGTTTGAATGCCCTACCAGTTTTATAGTTGGCTTGTGTAGTTTTATGAATTGCTGTCTGCTAACGATGCTTCTTCTAATCTGCCATGGCAGTTGAGGGATCAAGTAATTTGTATGATATTTTATTTAAACTCTTGGACTTTCATAGGCAAAATCTAGTACTAACTTGCAACAACTAAAAACTTAACTGCTTGAAAAGTTTCCAAACCTGTGCAGGGTAAGAAAGGGCTTCTTTATTAGTATATACTGTCTGAACACTTTAGAAGCTTTTTTCCTCCCTGGTCTTCATTGGAATTTTTGTCTCTTTAATAAACACATACTATTTAAGATACAAAATACTAAGGGAGATAATAATGTTGCACTAGATTCCAAATCAAATAATTACACAGCTTGGATTAGTTCAGTTTATAAATAACATGAGCAGCAGAGATAGGGACCTCCACAAAAAAATGTTATGAGGTGACATTCTCAAAGACAGTGATGTAAGTGTTGTTTATTGCAATGCGATGTTTCTGACTCTGGATGCATAACAAGGTATAAAATGCCTTTTGAACTTAGGTCTTGTTTAAACCCAGAGAATGTTTAAATTGCTCAGAAGCAAACCTGAGATGCAGAGATGTCTTTTGAGTATAAATTTTGTTACTGTGTAGTGGATAACTGTTCTTCCTTCTTCCCAGCATGCTGCGTAAAAAGCTTCAGTTTTCTGCTGCTTACTTTCCACTGTAGAGAAACTCGTGCTTCATGCCTCAGTTTTCTTCACTATTTCCGTAAAAGTCCTTGGTGCTGGTAAAATAACAGACATAATTTTTTGGGAAATGTTGTTTACTTTAAAATCAAGTTACTCAATGAAAATACTGATATTCTCTAATAATTGCAGTGTTTTTTTCTGGAATGTTATCAGTGATTTATCTCCTGAACGATGTCTGCAAAGACACTGTGTTCTGTCAGTCCTCTTTTTCAAAGGCCATTCAAATGTGCTCAGTCATTTAAGTGTTTGTTGTAGGTAGCTGTGGTCCCTCACTGAGCAATGCTGTCTCTGTCTTAGCTGGCTAAGCAATGCTTCCCTCATATTTATGATAGGCTGAAGCATAATTAGAAACTGTGTTAAAGCATAGGAGAAACTGTGCTTTAGTCACTTGTCTTTGTTATAGAATGGAAGAAAGCAGGAAGGTAAGCAGCTCAAGAAACCAGCTTTCATATTGAGGACCAGATTCTGTAATTTACAGTATGTTTCCATCCAGGGTTGTTAGTCCTGAGCATCATCAACACAACCTCATCACCTTGGATACGTTTGGAGGCGAATAGGGTGCTAGCCACAATATCAGGGCTGTCATCTCATTGTTGTATCATTATCTCAGATGCAGATTTCAAATCCTACTTTTAGTGCTAAATAGTTCTGTAGTGAATTTCACTCTTTCTTCTTTTAGAATAAAGCAGTTTGACTGTGCATGTAAGCCTTAGATAGTCATGTCAAAATCTCTTTCACATTTGAAGATCCTGATGAGAAACACCATTAGTAATGGAAAAGTAGAGCAGACTTTGTTTCTTTTGGGTTGTTAAATGTTAGAAGCACAGTCACCTTCACTGCACTGTGCACAGGTCTTACCCTAGAAAGCAGGATTTTGGGTTTTTTAATAATGGGCGGTTTGGTCCTGTTCTGCTTTACAAATAAACTAATGAGATTTTTGCAAGAGATTGTTATTCTTGTTAACAGTCGTTTATCCTTAAGTTACTGAATATTAAGTTACTTATTTCTTCTTCATATTAATTTATTAAGCCCTGTGCCTTTCATAATGAATGAACATTGTTAGTCTGTCTTTGTCAACTAGACAACATAGAAGTTGTGCATAGCCCTTAAAGCAAATAAATTTCTCTTTCAAATCAGGGGGAAAATAGATACTATGAGGTTATGTCCCAATCTGTTGTGTCACTGTTCCTGTATCTGACATGGCATTTAAAAACCAGCAGTTGTTTTTGTGAGGGTCTGTTGAGAATCAGAAGATGGAGAGGAGGCTGTTGAATTACTTTGGAGGTGGGTGGCTGTGGTCTCACCTGCTGTGATGGGAGTAGCTCCTCCTAGAGTAGATCCTCCTCTGTGTAAGGATCTGATACCTCCTTGCTGCCTTTAACTGGTGGGTTTTGAGAGGAAACGCTCATGTTAGGTGCATCAACAGCTGTAATAACTGGCAAATGAGCTTTGATTTTAGAAATTTTTTATAACAAGAAGTGCTTTGATAATATTGTCCTTTGTTAAGAAAAAGTGAGACAATACACTAATATTGCTTTGTAATTTGGATTAGGAGGTGCAGTCAGTATTGCTGTAATACCACCTCTTGAACAATGTCCCAGTTGGCAAGTATCTTTCTTTTCATTACTCAGTATTGCAGTGTTTGATTTGCAGACAAGTACCTGTATATCTGTCTAAAATTCTGCTTATTGAATCCATTTTTTGAAACATTTCATGCTATCACTTCCTACAGAATTGTGTTAATATCTTTAAGTTCTCATAGTTCCAGCTAATTTTATTCCACCTACCATTATTTCTCTCATGCATGGTGTTTGAGATACCTGTAGGGTCTGGGAAAAAGACTCATCTTGAAATTGTTCTTTGTGGGTGGTCTGCAACATCTCCTTCTCTGGGGGGAATACGTTCTGTAACGTTCTGTTTTCTATAAATAGGGACTGCATGGAAACATCAGGCAGTCAAGCATTTATTATAAATGGAAAAATAATATTTGAGGATGATTCTTTTATACAATTGGAAATGTAGGTTCTGTGGCTTTGGCACCCTTTTTTAAAGTTTCCTTTTTCTAAGTGACTTCTTTGTTTCACAACTGACAGACATGTTTTTCATTGATGATTATTTTGAAAATCTTAACACATTTTTTAAAAAAGAGTTTTCCTTTTAATTTTATGGTTATTTACAGCTCATTCTTTTGTATTAAGTATATGGAAATATGCTTTCATTTAACTGCTTGTTTTTCCCAATAAACATACCTTACCTTCTAAAGTTTTGGCACAGTATTTTATTTTCACAGCTAGAGTTTCTTCTAATCACTAATATGGATGACTGACGTTCAGATGCTGGTAGTCACTAGTCTTACAGTGGATGGAACCACGTATCCTTGTCTGGAAACAAGGAATAGATGCATTTCGTGTTTAAATTGGAGAGGAAAGTTTGTACATTATATATGTTTAATTGAAGAACTGTCAGATGAGGCATTGAGTATGAGTATCTTCTTATCCTTTATTACCAATGCTTGAGCTTAATTATTGCTAATTTTAAGAGAAGTTGATTAGAATATAAATCTAAATAATGTTTGGAGCTTACTGTGCTCTGGTATTAATTTCTAATGCCTGAAGAAATGTTTGGAAGATAAATATTTGGAAGAGACTTAAGTGTGTGTGCTGGTATTGTACTTCATTGGCTTTAATCAGATTCATGGTATATTGAGTCTTCCTCTTGTTCTCATGCATTGGCACAGTAGTACATTCCTGAAGCAAAAATGTATTTCAATCCAAATGGCTTTTATTAAAGAAAAAAAAGAAAATAAAATCTTACACCTAATACATTGAAAACCTGCACAATATTGCCGATCTAAAACATGTGATGGTACTTCCAGCTCATGTTTTATTTCAGAGGCTCATTAAATGCATACCTGTTTTTTATTTAATAAAATCTTAATGTCCCAGGATATTCAGAATAATGAAGTGTGCATGCATGTGCATGTGTGTTCAGTTTCCCATAGGATTTTTGAAAATTATTTTTAGTAGTATTATTTAAAAATAACTTTATGGAGGGTAAATGTTTGTCTTTGGCTCCCTCTATCTGCCTGTCTCTACTTGTTTTTGTCAACTAACATTTTTGCATAACTTGATGCATCATATAGATTAGAATCAGTAGATAAGAGATCTACAAGTATTTCATATCAGCATTTGGTTAAATAAATAAATAAATAGAATTATGGTAAAGAGACCTGGAGGACTAGTAAGAACTTTAGTTTTCAAGCCTAAAGGCAAGGTTAATGTCTTTGTGCTCAGACAGTGTCTTGTTGAAGTACATTTCCATTCCATTCAGAGCCTAATTTTTGTACTAGGCTTTTCATAAAGACACAGCTATATGATCAAAGTAAATAGAAACGTGGGTTTAGCTGCCTGTCTTGCAGTAGTGTGTAGTGTTTGATAGCCTTTTGTTTCTGGGCTCTAGTTATGTTAGTACCCTGTTGACATGGAAGGTAACTAGATTGTTCTATTACTGATTTCTGACAAACAGAAATTGTTTGATATGCTAAAGCTCTTTCTGACAGAAGATAGAAAGTTTTGACAAACATGCATGGCACAGCAAGTGTCCAATTCTAAAGAGCAAAATAAATGCAAACCACCATTATGGGGAACACAAACAGCCTGAAAGCAAGTTATCAGTAAGCAAATAATTGTTGAACTGTTATGAATGGAATAGGATGTTGAAATAGGGCATGATTGGCTGATGTTACATATGTCCTTGATTACCTTCCTTGTGCTTTTATCCTAATAAGTGACATTCTTTGTATTCCCTTGGATGGCTAGACAGTCTGACACTGAAGAAGAATAAATATTGCATGTGGTACACATTAAGCTGTCATCTAGGACAGCATTTATAAAAAGTAACTAGAAAAATTCATAAGAAATTCTGCAGTGCTACAGTTTCCTGGCTCCAGTCATAATTGTCAAAGTTCTTGACACATTCAGGTCTTCTGAAATGATTTGGGTTTACAGCTACTTGGTGTATGAATAATTATTAAGGATTCTTTTTTTCTGATAATGCAGACTGTTAATGTTCTCAAAATGATGCCTTTTCATTGAAGACCATGGACTAACAAAAAAAACCCCAAACCAGTGTCTCTTGAAGCAGTCAGAACTAAAAGATGTATTCGTATAAAATAAAACTAAATGATAAAATTAAGGAGCTAATTTTCAAATGCTGTCTTTGAATCTTGGTAGAAAATCCATTATGAGCTCATGTATTGTTACAATTATTGTAATTTGGAAATGGACCTTTTTATGTAAAATATCAACCTTTGTTTTTCTTCACTGACTTGAAATTAAGACTCAAAAGCAACATAGCAGGATATCATCATCTCTGCAAGGGCAATGGAGAAAACCCCTTTTGAACTATCTAAGCTGATGAGTTAGTGTTTGAATGGTAATTATTTTACTCTTCAATTTCAAGAAGAGGGAAGTGTGGGAATTCCATTCTTTTTACTCTTAAATCCCTGAATTCCTTGTGATGGCTTGAACATTGACCAAGAAATATTTTATGGCCCGTTTGTACTTCCATGTATTTACGTGTTGCCTAACACAATGCCATGATACTCACTGCAGTTTGACACAAAAATTCATGATAAATATTTTAAAGGCTTGTCACAGTTCTGTCACTGTCCAGGTCATGGGAACTGTACACTGTATTCGTGGTATAACCTGGTTTCGCTTCATATGAAAACGCAGCCTTCTTTCATTTTTGTTTAGTTCATGTGAATAAGGTTTTTTTTATTGTTGCTATTTTTTTACTGCATTAAGCATATCCCATAAGGAAGAAGGGAAAAACCCTGTTACCACCTCATCAGGTTACTTGAGGATTAACATAATTTTGTAGGTGACATTGTGCTTGTTCTCATTCCTCTTCCAAGCAGCCTATAACTTACAAGATCTCATTGTGAGTAGCTTGGAATGGGAAAATAGACCCATTGGCTCTTTCATAAAATTTGCATTTAATGTTAAATGAAAGTCTTAAAAGAGTTCTTAGAAAAGGGTTGGAAAAAAAATCTGTATTCATGTGAAGGGATAAAGCTGAAACACCTGTTTACGTTGAAAAAAGTTTTCTCCAAGTATAACACTACTCAAATGTTACAGGTAACTGTTAACTCTGTGGACCACTACAGAGCACAAAATATTTGCCCACCTGGTAAATTGAACTGTAAGCCCCACTGTGGGAAATTGCTTTGCTGTGCTCCAAACAGCAGTTATCTTAGTAATTGTACCTGAGTTCTTTTGTGTCTAATAGACAGTTGATGTCCTTCTTACCATGACAGAATTAGTTTATTGCAGTATTTTAATTGTAAAAAATTCAGGTAAGATGTGTTCATGTAGTTTGAGAGGGCTAAGTATGATTTTTAATCGGTGCTTTGAGAGCACAGGCATTTGAGTTGAGAATGTGCATAACCCTGCATTTCACATTCTAAACCGGCACTCGCAACAAGGAGCTTATCAGAGCAAATTGTCTAGTCCATCCCCTTCCTCACTCAAAACCTAATGACCCTTTATCATCATGGTTTAGATTGCTGGACACAGATGTGAGAAAATACAAGTAATCTACAGGTAACTACAGTAGCTGCACTGATGTTCTCAGAGAACTGACTGCTGGGAAGATAAAAAGCTTCCCACAGAGCCTGTGACTTTCCAGCAGCAAAGCACATCATGAGCTCATACATGAAGTTTTATTTGCTGAAGATTCACAATAAGATGCATTAGGACATTCAGCAGGGTCCCTTCTTAGATGAGCACAAGAATTCAGTGGGGTTGTTAGTTGATGAACTAGTGCATGGCTTCATACTAAAAAACTAAAACTAGAAAGTGCAACGATACCAATAACGTTTCTTTTTGAGAAAACCACAAACTACTGCTGTAATGTATTAATGTAAACGTAGTTTGTTCCTTGTAGTAAGTCATCTCATGTCATTGGACTTTTCTTGCTATGGAAAGTATTCAGGTGTGAAGCAAATGTTGGGAAACAAAGCTGCTGGCTGTTGTAATACAGTTAGCAGTACATGCGAGATACGAAGAAATAAAGTAGAAGTAAAGTCTTACAGGAAAGATTTATGTGTAATTGCAATCTTTTTTACTCAGCATTTTTTTGTTGTAATCATAAAGTAGATCTAACAGTCTCCGTGTTCAGATATGTTGCCAAGGAATGGGAAGGAAATAAAATATTGTTCAGATAAATTTCACATACCCTAAAGTTAATAAGGTAATGATCTTGTTTACTGTTTTTAATTTTTAAATTTTTTTTTTTGTAATTCAAGAAGCAGATTTTAGTGATTCAGTAAGGTTGAAATGTATCTATTGAACCATATGGGAATGATCAATGTGAATCAGTGTGCCCGCACTTTTTCTCTTCTAAAGTAAATTAAGTATAAGCAAGTTACTTATTTAGGAAAAAATGAATATAAATACTGAAATGCTTTTTCCCCCCCCTCTTTTTTAATCATCTGTAAGTTTAGAGGTTGTGAAGAAAGAGATAACATGGCATGAGAGGTACAGGTCATCCAGAAATAATGATTCACAGAGGGTGGTATTAATTATTAAGCAGGCAGTAAGCATTACAGTGGTCTTTGCAGAGAATGGTAATCCCTCAAAAAGCCTAAAATGCAAGCTTAAGAAAACCTGTGAGCAGCCTCCTCCCACCCAGAAAGAAACAAAATACAAATCTCACAAACACCATATCCCTTCCTCTGGTAGGATGAACAAGACAAACTTATGTCTGTTTTTTAGGTGAAGTCCTTCTGCCCTGTTCAATCACCCTCAAAGCTTCTGTGTTCTTAGGGAGCTGCTTTGTTGACAGTTGCAGCTGTTGGTGCCAAACCTTTGAGCAAGAGGGCTGGCTGCAAGGCTGTGCCTCTCGAGCTGAGCCTGTGGCCAGAACAGCAGTCTCCGTAATTTTCTGTGCTGTTGTTTGATCCTCCATGCAAGTGAACTACAAGACTCTCTGAAAACTATCTAATCTTTACTCCTCATTCTGTTCTACTTCTTTATGCCACATTTCCAGCTTATGCCCACCTAAATGGTAATAAGCAGAACTCCTTATTGCAGAGCCTAACAGACACGCTCTGAGAAATTATTTTCTATGATTACACATATCTTTTGCTTCACAGTAAAGACATGCAGAAATGTTTTTTCTTGTTCAATAGCAAATATGACATACGGGGAAAGAAGTATATATTCCCTTGTTCTATTTTATCTTGGATTGAGGAAGACAAAAGAAGTAAAGGGCTATACGTTCTGGAAGAATTATTCCCCCCCTTTTTCAAGTTTTAAATTATTATGAAATCCATGTACAAATTGCAGCAAACATTTGATATAACCTTTTATGAGATATGCTGTGTTTCATATTCAGTAGTGACTTTAATTCTCAACTACAGTAGACATACAGAAAACCAGAAAAAACGTTGGCTGTTACAAAGTTTTGTTTGAGCTTTTTAAACTGAGTGATTAGCAGAAATAATGACCCTGTCAGCCTTAATCACATTAAAATGTGGTTAACATCATTTAATTTTTTCCACTTAATATGCGAAAATTTCCAGTAGATTTGCAGTGAAGGCCATTGAAATTCCATTAGAACAAGAATAAAAATTTCAGGCGTCATTTATTCAGAGAGGGAATAAAGGTCTCATCTGAAAACTGCTGAATCTTCCTATTAGAGAAACTATGAATCATTGCATTGAGCAGTACCTTTCGCTTCTATAGTACTGAATCTAGGTTGCTTCTGAATGAGTGGAATGCATTTTTAGCGTGGTGCTTTTCTGAAAATTGCAGCATGTAAGTGTTTTTTCGAATTCAGTAAGAGCTTTCTCTATAAAGGATTGTTATGTAATCTGTTTTAACTGCTGTAGGGCTGGGGAAATGCTTCTGGTTTGGGCATCTTATCACTGAAGTTCCATACTTTGTGTTATTTTTATTGCAACATAAAAAAAGATGTCCTCTTTCTGGTCGATTCATAATGTATAGTTGGGCTGGCTTTGTGGTAAAAAGCAAAACTGAGGACGTGCACAGCTTTGACTTGAATATTGTCACATGAAGTCTTTTGCACTCTTGGCATTTCTTATTGCAGGCTCCACAGGTTTGTGCCAGAAGAACATGTACAGTAACGATGAATGTGTTAGAGAAACTATCAGCTGCATATTTTCTGAGAGAAATTTTTGTTTCAAGGAAAGATACAGTGTTTGTTAGTGTTACCATGTTTCAGATTGCTATATTTATATCCCCATTTTTTGTCCTTTTTCTGTGTAAAGACATTTCATCTCATAAGTGGAAACACGAACAGTATGACTATATGCTCTGTGCTTTTCTGGACTTTACTGGAGGACTTGTATCTAATATTTCTTTATAATGGATATTACTGTGTATATCTGGTATATATCTTTATTGTCTCTGGTACTTAAACTGTACAGTGGATTGTTTGTTTATTTTTGTTAATTAAACTGGTATCTTATACCTGAGCCTTGTTTATTGCAGCCTATTACATAATTAATTTGTCCACTTTTTAGTGGGAAAAATCATCAATATGCATTGGATTTGTGCAGAACGAATTTCAAAATGTCAGTATTTGTACAATTTGAAGAAAATGAAGAGTGTTTTAATTTTGAAGTGTGCAAAAATTTTTAATTAAACTTTCCTACTTGGTATCACAAACAGAGATTTAAAAGAGACAATCCAGTCCCTTATCACCAGATCTTCAGGTATATGCCTTTAACATAAGGCCTTCCTTCTACAGTCCCACATTAGCATTGAGTTTTGCTCCAGAAAAAGGGAATCCCATCATCAGGAATCTCCTACCTACCCAATCCTACTGCATCCTCAAGAACTCATGAAGTCTGGTTGTCCAGGAGTTTTGAGTCTTGTTTCCTTACAACAGTGATCCCAGATTTATACTCCTCCTTTAGAAAGCAGTGACAATAGGCACACAGGTAGCTTCAGTCTGACAGTCCTACTGCTGCTGGCCAGCACTAGCAAGTCGAGTATGTTGGGGTTGAGTTGTTTCTGCTGGGAGGTATCCCAGTGAAGGCATTGGTTCTTACAAAAGGTGTAGGAACTTGATTTGTATGAAATTGAGACCTCTTTGTACTCCTGTGCATTTCTGCATAGCGTTTAAGTACTTCTGAATTCACAAAGTGTAGTGCTGCCTTGTAACTATATGGTAATCCCTAAATTACTGTAATCCCTCCTCTGCATTCAGTACAGAACCAGTTATTGTTGGTAGCTACACAGTATAATGACTTCCATAAATTAATTAAGGTGGTGATTTGTTGTGGATTTTTTTTAACAGTGGCTGATTGTTCTGCACTTAGTATTGGGAGGCAGTTCACAGAACCTTGCTGCTGCCTTGGGTTGAAAATGTTCTGCTCATTTCCAGCCCATGTTTTTCCATGGCTTACTTATGTCATTGGTGGTTCAGGCAGCTTTGTCCTGTAGATTAAATAGTATCTTATCTAATTGGTGTTTACCTCCTTATTTGAAGCAGGCATTATCAATTTGCTCTTTGTGTCATTTACATGAGGTTCTCCTCTCTCTGATAATCTTAGACCTGTTCTGAATTTAGCTGACCACAGCTGCACGTAGTGCTCCATACTCTTTCAGGAATACCTTGTGTGCAGATATAATACATCCTGTTAAACAAAGGGAAGCATTTCCAGTAGGATCTGTAGATTATATTTGCCTTTCCCCTGTTGCATTGTCCTGGTGGCTTAGAATTGCTTTGAAGAACACTAACCTAGTGTGATCTCCCTTCTCTGTCACTTTCAGTTGATGATGATGATGACTTTCCTTGAAGAAAATGTCTCCTGCTCCTGTATTGAGCATAAAATTTGTGTGCAACTAATGTTTGTGTCAAGGTCATGAATGTATTTAACATGATCAGTCCTAAGTTTGCTCCTGGTGAAGTTTCATTTAGTACCCTAAAAGATTAATTTGTTCTGTTATATTCAGTGCATTGCTCAGTCCTCAGTCTATACAAATCCACTTTCTCTTCTTCTCCAGCTGAATGAGTAGTTTCACACACACCACACTATCAAAGACTTTATAGATGCATTTCTCCTGCACAGAAAATCATATGTCATATCAATGAGAGAATAAATTTATCAGGACATGCTTTATTTTTTCCTTTAAACCAAATTACTTGTGTTTACCCAAGGTTATTTTCTGTCATCATTTCTTCTTTGGTGGTGTCATTACTCAACCAAACTAAGACTAAAATTGCATTGTGTATGTTGATTAAGTGACTCTTTGGCGGAGAAATGCATAGAATATCATGTCCCAGAATAAGTGCCCAATATGATATTTTAGTGTTTTTCCTTTGGCTAGGTCTACTTTTAACCATCTGTTACTTACTAGGGCTCTTCCCTGTTGAGCAGGTATTTTCCAAACTTAAATTCTGTGCTGCTTCTAAGACAGATGAAAACGTGAGCATTAAAATAGGAGCAGTGCTTTTAATTGAAAACGTCATTGAAATGTTCATTGTTACTGAAACATTTCTCAAACTGTATGTGCTAGAAGAGTGTAGGTGACTGCTTGAAGCAAATGGACAGCATTTCTAATGATAAGAAAGCATCTGGATGGAAGTTGAATAGTTCACAGTGTCAGTAGTGCTTTGGTTGTATGTATTATTTTTGTCATCACTCGCATAATTGCATGAAGTGTTTTCAACTGCTGTTTTGGATAGCAAGAATGAATATACAGAAAGTAGAAATCATTTCATAGAGGCTGTTAGAAATCTATGTACATTTTTTTACTTGGGAGATGATGAATGTTTTACGTTTTTAATGACTGCACATTTATTGTCATAGTTTTTCTTTTCAGCGTAACTGTAGATCAGATCACATTCCTTACAGCATATCCCATGCATGTTTGAACTACTTTGAAAAAGTGAAATGATGTGATGTTTAGCTACAGAGAAACGTCAAAAACAATGCATTTATATGATATGAAAGATTTGCAAGTGCAAGCTAGCAATTGATAGTAATATTATAATTAGCTCTTTATAACAGCCTGTTTTTTATTCATGAACATTTTCATTTATGTTGACAACTATCATGTTTGCCACCACACATGGAGCCTTTTCTTTACTCAGAAGAGACTGAACATGGATTAGTATGTTTTTGGGCTTATGTTCTGAATTTATTGAAAAATGGTTTCTGGGCCAAGCCACAAAAATAAAAGTAGCTTGCTTTTAAGGTTTGGCTTTTTGATCCTATTGTTAGTGCTAGTGTTTGTAAGGGTAAAGCATACCACAGAGCACTGTAACTTCGAGGTGGTTCTTCTCAGTGAAATTGGTTTTTTTTATTGTTGAAATTGCTGAGGGTGTTTGAATGCTTCCTAATCCCATAACTGATACAAAAATTAAGATAGGTAAGCTAGCGGGTTTATAATAAATCAAATTTATGTTTGTACTTGCAAATAAAAGTGTTTTGTGCGTACCCACCCACAGAATAAGATTATTTACTTCTGACAGAAATATACTTTATCATTCCATTTTCAGCCTTAAAAATCTGTGTCTAACGGATCCTTTAGTCTGTCAGATAAATGAAGCGTGACACTGATCCAGATACTTATTCAGGCTTCTGAAAAAAATCAAAGTTACTGCTCCCCTAGGACAAGTACGTTTTAGTAGATGATTCAGACATGGTTAATTTTTTTTTCATTTCACCATAGTTTGGACAGGTAAACAGAGTGTGTCTGTGGAATTGAACATTTCTGTGACAGCTTTTCAAATTAGTGAAGTACATTTCCTACAAGGCATCTCTGCACGCTGTGAAAATCCTGAACTCGTTCAGTGCTTTACTCGGACATGGACAGGTTCATATGACAGTACAGTGTATGCTGTTGGATTTATTAGACAATGTTTTGGGGAAGTTGATCAGCAGGAGGCAAGACCGAGGCCCGTCACAATTTTATGTGTGGCTTAGGCATATAAGGAGAGAGTTAGTTTCTAAAGCAGCCTATGAAAAGAGGAGAGGGGAGATGCTTTAAGAAAATGAGAATGGGAGCCCTAATTTAAGTACTCTGAATTGCCCTCAGAAGAGCCTCCTACTTCATTAACTATATAGGGAGCAGAGCTAGATTAGGTACCTAAATCAGGGGTCTGAAATAAAGCCTTGTATTCTTTGAGTTGCTCTAGGTTGAGTATTAACCATTCAGCTAAACACTTTATTATTATATTGAGAGTTTAGGGGATGCTCTTTCTCTGGATAAATGCCAAAGTTAATTTCTCTTCTATTGAGTAGCATGTTCCAGCCTAATAGCAAGTTTGATCTTTTTTTCATCAAAAACCCCTCAGTTTAGCCCAGTGTCACCAGCTTCTGTGATTCTTTTTACTCATCTCATTGAAACTGTTTCTTGAAACATAGAATTGTAGTGTTGAGTGATCACAAAATGTGAGTAAGTAGTTGTTAATGGCCCAAGGATGCAGGGGGAATAAGCATGGTTTATTATTTTAAATCAAATATTCTTACTGTAGTAATATTTGACTCTCGCAATTTTAATACTTATGGTAATTTTTAGCAACTGATGGAGGAAGAGAACATTCATGTGAATTCTTTGGTCTGGAGAGGCTCTGCAATAAAGATCACACAGGCTAATCCTGGAGGAGTGAGGAAGGCATTTCCCTCTGTCTTTTGTGAGTGGGAGAGGGTATTTCAGTAAGAGAACTAGGGAGGAATATGCTAACCCAGTATATTTTGCTTTCATTAAATTAAAACCATTAAAGTGAAAGCCAAAACTAACAATATCATAGTCTGCATTTGTGTTACCCATTGCAGAATCTTAAATTAACAGTAGAGAAATATGTTGCCAATTAGTCTTTATAGTGCCTTATTTCAAGTATCATTAGTGTATATTTATTTCCTTACATGGGATTTTTATGTAGATTTTTTTTTTCTTGGAGAATGGCTTGGTATTTGCTTGCATGCACATAGTATATAAAATAATTAAAGAATAAAATAAATTATAAAATAATTAATAATAAAATAATGAATAAATTTAAAATTATGTTGTCCATTGTGTGTATCATGTAAACTTTCTCTTGTTAAGGCATCACATCTTCGGGGGGTTTTTTGTCAATACTCTTATTTATGAATGGCTCATAACTTTTTATGAGTTTATATATTTGAGACTTTAATAGCATTGATATGAATTGTCTTGCTGTGTACAGGACTCTCAAGAATAGTTTTCCACGTGATATGAAGAAGTCCTGTCAAGAGACAAAACTTAAAATTATCATGCCATAGCATAAGCCTGACTATGGAATAGGAACTCTTTCTACTTATCTGTAATAGTAGCTCAGTCATCATCACTTTGCATGGAAGTCTTGTGACTGAGATTTGCTTCTTCTGCTATAATTTATGAATGAGTAATCATTTTTGAACAATTGAAATTGAAAAATTATTTTGTAATTGAAAATTATTTCACTGTAGTTTTCAAGATAACCATTCTAAACTATGCATTTTATAAATGATATCAGAAAAACTGACAAGATGTGACTTAAAAGCATCTTTCTGATCCAAAGTATATGTGCTTAAGTAGGGCTTGTTGTGCCCATAACTGGGAATTGTAATGTTATGCACAGTTTGTTGCAGTCTCTGTTGTGTAGGTTCATCAGTAGTTCAGTCTTTATCTTTGGCTGTTCTTTATCCTTGCAACAGCCATCTCTTTTTTTGTCATTTTAGTTCAGACAGAATTAGTGTTCACAATTGGCAGACCAAGGACAAATGGAGACTGTGAGCCTTTCCCATGCCAGCAGGTGCTACAGTGGCAGTGTAGTACCACTTGTTGTTTAAGTCATAATTTGATTTGAACTGGTTGTGATACCAATTTATAACTGGCTTCAATCGCCCTAGTGGGGACCAGAATTTGGGGAGAGATATTACTACAATCTTGAAAATTAAATCAGAAATTAGTGTTTTGAAAATGGATTTTAAGATCTTTATTCTTCATAAATGATGCTTCTAACAAATGTTTGAAATAGGGTTACCTTGACTGAGCTTTTGTTAGATTATATAGGCTGTATAATGTACTGAAAAATCTTTTCTTACTGGGAGCTCTACATATATATATCAGCAGAAAAAGTCATCCAGGATTATTTTACTTCTTTGTCTTTCTGCCATCTTGATGTTTTTTAATTCAAAGTGGTTGTAGTTCATGAACTTTATTTTTCTTATTATGCGTGCTTCTCCTAGATACAGAAAATTTTTATCCATTAACTACTGTCTGTTCTTGATTTACAGGTTCATGTACTCTGGTATTATTTCTTTCACAGCTCCCACATCTTGCAAACCAAAACAGTTTCATGTCAGTTAAGCCAAATCTTTATATGAAATATGTGCAGAAAGTGGTTGATCATACATACAAATTTGTAAGTGAAGTGTTGTGTCCTTAGGTGTTTTTAGCATACCATTAAACTGCCAGTGTCTCTGGGTAGCTCTCTAGACCAGGTAAGCTAAGAAAGCTTTGCTGCTACTGTGTTATGTTAGTTTGTTAACAGAGCTTTATCTTGAGGGCATAAAGTTCTTTGATAGGGATTTTCAGAATATTGCCTTGATTTTTTAAATTCTCTTCTCAACCAGTGTTTTTCTGCCTGGAAGAATCCATTTATAAATGATCTCATATGGGATAATTTTTCCTCAGGAATCCTGCTATTTATAAGCATTCTTCAATAATAAATAACGAAATTCGTAGTTGAACTTGGCTCCATGGTATTGGTGTTTTTTGGGTGGCTGGCTAACTTAAGTGCTTAGTAGTCTTCACCTGTTCCTGCACCACCCTTCAGTTATATTGGCACAGCCAGTTCTAAGGATATGTGGGAAAGTGAACTGATCCATCTTAAAAGGCAATAGCTGGAGAGGAGAGCTATGAAAGAACTAAATTCTCCCTCCAAAAGCTGCTTTTTTACTGGATTATTTTTGTTGGTGAAGAGCTTGAGATTGCCTACAGAGTGTGCTGTAGCTGCCCTGCTCCATGTGCTGCAGCTGGTTGCAGAAAAACAAGTGTAACATCTGGATGGGTAAGGAATGAGATGAGAAGCTCATGTCCAGGTTCTAAAAATGTTTCTTTAAAATCTGGGACGCAACTTGAATAAAATATTAGGTGCAATACTAGTCACCCCATCTAACAAATGATGTTGCAGAATTTTTGGAGATTTAAGATAATGGCCATGATAGAGATCAAGGCTTTGGAAGAACTTGCTTTGAGACACGAGGCAGAGAACCTGGGATTACTTACATTTCAAAGGAGAATGTTAAGGAGTTATAAACCCATCTATAATGTCAAATGACAGTGTTGGTCAGGAACATCTATGATTCTTTTTTTGATACAATGTAAATTGAAATTACAATGGAGTTTAAAAATATGAAATCTGGATCTGGTAGAATGTACCCATTCTGTCATAAGATTCCTGTGATCATGGGATGTGTGGCAAGTCCCTAAAAGATAAAGAATTTTAAGGGCTGTTCTGCTTCTTGTTTCAAGGCTCAAGTCAACCTTTGTTAGGAGATGGCAGTGATATCTAACGTGTGAGATGGGTTCTCCACGCTGGCCTCTTGTAAGGTTCAGGTGGATGCAGTGACTAAATACTGGAGGTGGTATGGACATTGGCCTGTGGGCAGGTATGCAGGAGCTGAAAGCGTTCGGGATATGCAGGATAAATGCAGAGCTGAGTTCCTCAAGCTCTTGTCCTGAGGGGCTGCGAGGAGGTGCTTGGCCAGCGAGCAGCCCAGTGCATGGAGGCAGTGCTTTTGTTCTGAACTGTTACTAGAAAGCATTTGCAGGTGAGGGCTGGGAAAGGGCTTTTTGAAATTGAAGGCTTGCTGTGTTTCATCTGGCCAGCTGGGAGCAGGGAATAAAAAAATAAACTTATAAGCATTCCTGATGATTTAAGATGTGGTTGCTGAGGTCTGTAACCGGTACTCCGAAAATCTATTCTGTAGATTTGTCATCTTCATAAAAACTTATCATGGTGATGAAGAAGAAGGTGCCTTTTTTCTCCTTAATGTTCTCCTGTTTAGTCATTCTTTATGTAATGCAAGAAGAAAGGGATACTCAGAGAAAGGCAGTCAGAGCACAGTGCTCCTGTGCAGCAGAGTGACAGCCACCCGTGTTTTCCCCTTCACTTCTGCGACAGACCATTTCTGTGATACAGAATAATTGTATACATTAGTTATACATTGTATTTGTATATACATTTGTTCTGTTGTTTTTACCATCCCATCCTTCGTTAGTTGTAGAAATTTGGAATGAAAGCTTACTGAAGCTGTGACTGTTTCTGATCTCCATAAGGATACATACACATATTGTCCTCATTTGTGCACAGCACTGAGAACAGTGGGACCTGGTCTCCGTGGAGCCTGTGCACGCTACCAGAACAGAAGGGAAGGACATCACCTAGGCACTGTGTCATGCAGTACTGGTGCTGAGGTAGATAAAGTCTTCCTCCCCCATCCTACCAAATCAACTAAACTTAGTGGTCCTCATGGTTTTGGGAAGTGGCAAAAGAAACAATTCTTGCCTAACTCATCATCATTTTAGATCATTTGTGGTTTCATTTGGAACCTCATAATGGATGAGATTTCAAAAGACAAAAGAAATTCACAAAGAGGAGAGAAGAAACAAGGTATTTTTAAGTCAATGATTTTTCTTTTAATTTCAGGGAAAATGTTGGAACAATTCTACCTTTTAATCCCCTAAAAGCAACCCAGTTGTCTTCACAAATTCATGTTGACAGTTCATTGCTTGTCTGGATTGTCACATGAGTCTTAATATTTTGTTTGTGTTAAATGTAATGGTTTTGCATATAGCAAAAAAATATACTGCATATTGGGATTTTTATTAAGCCTTTAAAGGTTTCGGTGCTTTACAACATTCTCATGAACAAGATAGGAAATACTGGCTAGATGGAAACTGCTGGAAGTTGAATGTGCAAGACTGGTTGGGAGACATGCACAGAGCATGGTTATCAGTGGTACACTTTCCAAACAAAGAGTCTTGCATTGTGAGATCCACAGAAGGAGCTACTGGTTAAATACTGTTATGTATTTCCATTAATGAGCTGGATGATGAGCAGTCTTGTTAAATCTCTGGATGACCCCCATTCTAAGAGATGTCCACATATGTGTAGAACAAAATTAGGACTTAGGAAGCATCTCAAGAAACAAGAAATCATTAGGAAAAAATAGCCACAGTGCAACTCCTGAGAATGATTTTATACAGAAATAATTAACTATGCAAACATAGTATTAAGAATAGCTAGTCAAATGGGGTCATGCAAGAAGTTACAACCTGAGCATGAGATAATGTTGCAGTGCTGTCAGAAAAAAGCAAATGCTAGACTGGGTTTAATAAACAGGAAAATCACCTGAAAAATGAGTTAATCCTCTAGCTATTTTTAATGTTTATAATATATTATTATTGAAAGCTCTGAGAAGTGCATTGGGTACTGTATGCAGTTGAAGAGAGTCCAAACAAAAAGGTTCAAAGTTAGAAGTAATATGGTGCTTACAAGGAAAGCTCAAAATAAAAACTACCTGAAACTTTTAAGATATAAATAGGGAGTGTGTATTCTTGGTCCACAGCCCATAGGCTCAGTTTAACAAAAATAAAGGTGGCTGAGGCTCCACTTGTGGAAAACTTCAACAATAGGGAGCAAGCACTAAACAGATTGAGTTTAGAAGCCTTTATAAATTGGTATTGTGCAGAACTGCCAACAGGAAGAGCCTGTTGGCATTTTTAAGTCCTCTTATTCTCATTCCTATCTGTGGATCTTTTCTTCAGTCTTTTGTAAATTTTGATCATTTAGTTTGATCTTACCTACATTTGTTTCTTTCCTTCTTGTGCTGCCTGATATTTTCTTTTTCCTTGCCGTGCTCTTTTGTTTCTTCCATTTTCCACTCATAGTTCACGTAAAGAACAGAAAAACAATTGTTTCTCTTCCATTAATTACATGGTTTTTTTGGTCCTGCTTGTACAAAAGCATACTCTCACAAATCACCTTTCTTCTCAGGGGTCAGTTTTTCAGATCATCTTGTCTTGCAGGTGTCCACTGAGCTTAAGCTTTCTCTGCAGCTTCTCTCTTCCATCACTACTTCAGATTTCTATCTGAACTCTGTCTCTGTTCCCAGCTGGATCTCTCATGTTAAACTCTCTCAAATATTGATTTGTAGGTAATATACTTTCTGCACCTTTTATACCTTTTTATTTTGGTTGGCTGCAGCTTTTGGTTTTTGCTGCCTCAGGCATCACCATTTTAAAGGAAAGGCATCCCCTTCTGTACAGCTCCTATTGCTGGTGCTCTTTGCTTATTGGCCTTCTCAGTAAGTGCCATCATTTTTAAACCTTTCTCCAAGGTCTCTTGCATCCTGATTTAGTATCAGGAGTTAACTCTGGTAGTTGCTCTGATCCATCTGCACTTGAAGTCACCCAGTGGTTTACTAGATATGCTGATAATGCTGCTGATAGTTCTTATGTCCTTATCAAACAAGAGTCACAGTGTTAGGTGGAAATGAGCATCTGAATTCCTCTTTAGTGTTTTCCCTGATCAGAAATTTGAGTGCTGCCTTCACTTGCAAGTTGATGAGGTCTGGTTTTGCACTTGCCTTGGTTTTGTTCTTGTGTCAGGCTTTTATACAGTCATAATATGCTTTTTTGCTTGCTATCACAGAATGAATGGATGTCTTGCTGTCTCTTGAGTCTGTATTTTTTTTTCCAGAAAAGATATTTTGTCTGTTTTCTGGCGTCAATCAGACTTCAATTGAGGAACCCTCTGTAGTTGCTGTTGGCACGCTCCTCTCCACAGGGAAGGGAGGAACCAAGTTAACCCAGTTGAGAAAGTCTGTGGATGTCGCAGAAATCCCACTCTCTTACACTGTTTTCACTTAGTTTTTGGTTTACTTTGTTAAGAAGGGTTTTCATCTCGAGCAGTTCTTCATTTCTTAAAGTAGTTTCAGCTGTTAATCATGGTCATTGGTGCTGTCAGTTCTGCTTTTTGGTTTTTTACTTTTCATTTTGTTACATTTTAGTGTGCAGTGGGGGTTTTTAAGTATTAAAAGTCTTTAAGCATAAAATCCAATACTTTTCATTATTCATTTTCAAGTATGGCATGAAATAATGGAGAGATATTCCAGGATTTGCTTATCTTAACAAAGGCCCAGAATGAGTGCACTATTGCTGTCCTTTTACAGACATACATAATTTTCTTTGGAAAAATTATGTGCTCAAATAAAACAGACTTTGACATTAATTGTTACCATTTGTTAAGACCATTTTGTTCTGTTTGGCACACTTGGTTATCTGTAACAGGAAGGCAAACATGCGCTATTATTTTACTGATTATTAGTTAAGCATTCCACTTTGGGGAAAACGTAAATTAGAAATACATCAATATTTATATTTGAGTGTTTACCTTTTTGTGTATTTTCTTTATTTTGATCACATTTAGGGGAATTCCTTGGTACTTTCCAGTAATTCCTGTGACACTGAAAGTCACAAAAGTAAAAGACTCGGGCAGAGAACCTAACTGTACAGAGTGGGATGCACTACCTTATTCTTTCAGTGAGGCTGTAGCAGGTCTGATGTCAGTCACTTCAGAGACCTTTAGACCTCAGTGCTCATTTATTGGTAAAATGTACCAGCTTTGCTCCTGCATTATGAAGATCGTCTGTCAACACTTTGAGATATTCTCCTTTGTTATTAAGCTTGTGATGCTCTACACTGTCAGGTTTTTTGCCAATTATAGTTAAGGTACAATGGTGTATTCACTGGATCAAAGTCTCACACTGGCGGTAGAGGAATGATTTGTAAGTCTTTATTCATCTGAATCGTACAATAGAATACCTGAGGAATGCAAATAATCCCTCTAAGGACTCAATAGAAAAGCTGTTAAAATGACAGTCTAAGACTATTATTATTCTGAATTGGTGTTTTAGCCAAAGTAATTATTTCTTATCTTGTTGTTCCACAATAGTTCTTAGTTTATTAGTTACGATGACCATATTTACCAAACAGAGTTTGAATCAAATTTTTGACATTACTTCCATGCTCATTTCACTTTTTCAGGTTTACATGTTTCATTCCCTCTTTCTTTGCTTGGCACATGATTTAATTAGTCTGGAGACCAGTGTTAGATAATTCCTTAAAAAACAATCTATAAAGGATATATGCACATTTGTTGAAGTGCACTTATGGATTGTAGATTCATTTTGAGATATACTTTTCTGTGAAATGTTGGCATTTATAAGCTCTTAACTTCGATACCCAATTTGTTAGCCAAAATAAATTAGTTAACTGCAAATGATAGTTTAAGAAATGCTGTTAAATGTCAGATGTCCCATTGAGAAACATACCTTAATTGTGATTTTGAGTTCAGATGTTTCTGAAGGCAGTAGTGTTTCAGTATCAGTCCTGGATACCAAACTGTGTTTTCATTGGGTAACTGGAGGCAAGAAAAGATTAGTATAATGAGGATTGAAAAACATTGATGGGGTATTTACATAAGTAAATGATAGAAGACCAGCCTTATATAACAAGTGTGTGAAAACTGTTGAGTGAACTTCTATATTCTTCTTTGTACCATCTAAAACCATACTCAGTCGGCCATGCACTTAATCTCATAATAGCTCTGATCCCCTGCTATTTTCTCTGACAAATGTGTGTTGATGAACTTGTGGTTGAGTTCATTTTTTTCTGAAGTGACATTTGCATTGATTATTTAAAGGTTTGCAGGCCACAGTTTCAAAGCACTTTAGTATAATAGCAGCTAAAACCTTAGTCTAAATCTTGCAGATTAGCAGGACTAAGAAAAAGAACTCAGCAAGCATAAAGCCCTGTGCTGTATGGTGGGTGCTTCAGGTCTGAAACATCGCTGGCACCAAAGTGCTGTGTTTTATGATTTGATTATTTGTGTACAGGAAGTATTCCCATGGCTCCTGTGTTTGCTTGCTGAGCATAGAGCTGTTATTCTTACTGTTCACACATGTCTAGAAATAGTGTCCTATTAACAGTAGTGAACTCCTCCCAGGTAATTTATAAATGTCTCCCTTAAACTTACTATAAATACTTGCAGTCATGAATATGATGCTTGTGTTTAAAGATTTTTTAAATACCATCTACTGCTCTGAAGTTTTCACAGAATCACAGAATATTCTGAGTTGGAAGGGACGCGAGAGGATCATTGAGTTCAGTTCCTGACCCTGCACAAAGCATCCCTAGGAGTCACACTATGTGCCTGAGAGTATTGTCCATCTGGGTGAAGAAACTTTTTTGAACACCCAACCTAAACCACCCCTGACACCACTTCAGGCCATTCCCTCAGGTCCTGTCACTGTCACCAAGAGAAGAGATCAGTGCTGCCCCTTCTCTTCCCCTCACAGGAAACTGTAACTGCAGTGAGGTCTCCCCTCAGTCTCCTCCAGGCTGAACAGACCAAGTGACCTCAGCTGCTCCTCACACAGCTCCTCCTCAAGGCCCTTCACCATCTCTGTTGTGCCCCTTTGGACACTCTCTAAGAGCTTTATAGCCTTCTCATATTGTGGCACCCAAAACTTCCCCCAGCACTCGAGGTGAGGCCACCCCAGTGCAGAGCAGAGTGGGACAGTCACATCCCTTGCCTGGCTGATGACGCTGTCCCTGGTGTAGCCCAGGACAGGATGGCCCTCCTGGTTGCCAGGGGGCTGCCAGTTGTAACTTTAGGGTAATTAACATTCAAAAACTAACACCCTAAGTTTTTAGCTCTAAATTTGTTGTTTCATTCAACTCAAAGAAATGATGCTCAGCAAACTACTGTAAATGCTGCCAGTCACTGAAGATGAATATGAATTTTTTTTTTAATTTAAAAATAATCATAGTATAGTAGCCAGAAGCTTTGTCCTGGGACCACAGTAAAATGGTGGTAAAAACCAGTAGAAACATGGAACTGTGTTGATCAGCCATGGCATACTCCAAGATCAATATGCAGAAAAAGCACATGCAGCTTGCTATATAGGAGTGTAGTGTTCTTTCCTATCTTCTAGTATCAGCAGTCTTAGCTACTGAGATGCCTTTTTTTTTTTTTTTTTAATTTAAAAAAAAAAGTCAGGAAAAACTGAAGGCCCCCAGTTTTAACACTTTTAATAAATATAATTCTTGGAAGTACATTTTTCTGTCAGAAAGTTTTATTCACTTTTTAAACTGCAAGTATTTAACCTGTACCAAACACCTAGCTATTGTCCCAAATTATGCCTATTTCTGTAGATTAAATGCCAAACAGAAACCAGGAAACAGTGAAATGTTAATGGAGTACACCTGAAGCAATTGCTGCCGGTTAATGCCTTGACCTTGGAAAGCAATACACAAAAAGATGGCATCATAAATCCGTGCAATTCTTATGAATATGTATGTGCTACTTGATAATAATGAATGTGGTACAGCCATGCATGCACTACAAGATAATGTTGTGCCCTTTGTTGTCTACAGGTTGATAAAAATTAAAGAGTGGGTGGACAAGCACGACCCGGGTGCTTTGGTCATTCCTTTTAGTGGGGCCTTGGAACTCAAGTTGCAAGATATGAGTGCTGAGGAGAAACAGAAGTATCTGGAAGAGAACATGACACAAAGGTTAATTAGCATTCATTTTCCCTACACTTTATTATCAACTATTTCCTTGCAGTAATTTAATTGCTTGCGCTGATAGAATAATAAATGACAGAGTAATTACCATTATAAAGAGCGAATCTTCTCCTTTCTTTACCATGAGACAGAGTGAAAAGATTTATTTTAAATTAAGTTTTTAACTGTCATCTGTCATCTCTGTACAGTGTTTTAATTATAACATAGGTATTAGTTATGTATATTTTTGAGAAGGAATTATCACCAAAACTGTTTCGTCATCTATGGAGAATAAGGACAGTGGAGAAAATTTTGCCATAATTTTCGGAGGAACTGTAATAAATTGTTTCAATATTGAATTTCAGTCAAATAGATACGCTTTCATGACCTGGAGTCCTGAAAATTGCATGAGACAAGAGTGCTGCCTGATAGGGTGATTTATATTTATCCCATGTTTCTGTAGGTTGCCAAATAAACAAATCAAGATACTATCTTTATGATATTGCAGTAAAAAAGTAGTTCTTCTGAAGAGATTTCAAACTAAAAGGCTACTGCAATTATTGCTCTGTTCAAAAGTAGACCTGCTATCTTCAAAATATGTGATGTCTTTCCTCATAAATTGATTACTTGGCACATTTAGCTGTTTTATGTGTATATGCTGAATGAATTGGATTCCTTCCCCCCCTTTTTTTTTTTCAGTGCTTTAGCAAAGATCATTAAGGCTGGATATGCAGCACTCCAACTAGAATACTTTTTCACTGCAGGCCCAGATGAAGTGCGTGCATGGACCATCAGGGTAAGATTCATACTTATTCATCAGCTATATCCAGTTCCACACTATTGAATTCAGATTGATATCACTGACTTTGAAGTTTGTCATGGTGGCGGTTAGCTAGTCATTACAGATGAGGTTTTTGTCCAGGATAACTTTAATTATTTGTGAGCTGCTGAACAGTGAAAGTGGAGCTGCATTGATTGAGGCAGGTAACAATTGATTCTGCCTATTACATAGTCTGAATTTCTTCATCCTGTAGAATCTGTCTACCCTCCTCCTGTGGTCAGAGATAAGACGTACCAGTATTGTGCTTGCTTAATCTGTGTGACTGGGTTTGTCTGCAGTGAAATTGATGTTGCTTTTCATTTTGTATTCACTAAGTTTGTTTGGGTTGCGGATGGTTCATTCCTCCTGTGCTTTGCTGGGATTACATTTTAGCAATAAAAGCAATATAACGTCATTATATTCCTCGAGGATGCACAGTTGGGCTCCAAATCCTAAAATCAGTGTGCAGTAATTCAGGTCTTTTACTGACTTTAGTATTTAGACCTAGTTTATTTTGGTAGTTTTATATGTTTATCTGGGAACTTATGTAATGTCTAAAACAATATTATGTATTTTAAGTATTGATGCAGAATGATTATAGCCATAGACATCAACTGATTTATTCAATTTATTCCCAGAGGACAGTAAGAGCTGAGCTGTAGTGGTTTGCATTTGAATGTAAATATGTTGCAATATAAAGATCAGTGTAGAAAAAATATTTTGGAATGTGTACAGTTGCAAACTCTTACCTTAAAAATTACAACAATGTCAACTTTTTGAGGCACAGTTCAGTCTTTGAGCTTGTATTTTTTGCATCAGTGTATTTAGGGCTGTGCAATGAGTTTCAGTGCTGTATTTAATTTCATTCACTGGAATTAATTTGTTTTCATTAATCAACATAATTTCCTGTAAATTTATATTTTTAATAGTACTGCTACAGATGTTTGTGTATGTGTTTTAGCACATTAAACTTATTTTCTTTAAAGTGCATGTGGGGTTTTTTCAGCTTTGTTTCCTCATCTCTGTTTACATGATAACTGCTTGCTAAAGTCCCTGAGACAGCAACCAAAATAATATAAAAGCAAGATTTTGTTCTGATTCTTGCTGTAGTTTTTAAAAGCACATTATGAATTTCCTCTTTTTTCAATAGAAGTACTTGCTCTTTATTAGAGAATTTGAAAGCTGGTTTATCTTAAGACTGATTGTGAGTATCTTTGATTTAATGTGCAAAGATACTTAGTCAGGTAAGCATCAGTGAGTAGCCATATTAACCCAATACATCTTTTATTGTAAAAACTGTGCTTTACAGTGTCAGACTCCTTAGCACTTTAACATGCTTTATTAAGCAGCCTTTAGGTCACCATTATTGCTCAAATTTCTCTCCATGGTTGTGTGTGCACAGAATGTATGTCCTTGTAATTTGAAGCATGCAGCTATAATGCATTCTCCTCTATTGCATAAACTTAAATTATCGTATAGTTGTCTGTGATTTTTTTATTTTTTAGTGATTCAGTTGTTGATGTTTTGGTAAGAATACTCAGTTTGTTCTATATCAAACTTAATAAAATTATTCTGAAATAAAAATAAGCTAATGTGTACGGCTTGACGTTCATACGTCATTTCTCATTGCAAACATTGTTTGCCATGAATGTTATCTTTAATTGAAATTATTTGGATGTAAGTGAAAGTCTTGAGTAATTCAGATTTTCAAGTTACTTAAAAATCTTTATCTTCCTCACTTTCTGTGTAGAAAGCTAGGGGTCGAAGCGAATCTCACCACAGAACACAGTCATAGGTTCTAAAATCAATAGTGCTGTTGATGCGCATTAGGAGAAACAAAGCTGCTGTTCTTTAATGTCGGTTGGTTTATCTGTGGCGAAGGCACTGTCTGCGTCCCAGTATTGAGGATCGCCCAGCTGCATGTGTGGCATTTTAGCTGATATGAAACAAAGTTTCAGCAGAACCTTAAAGCTTGTAAAAAAGGAGAGACCTCTTTCCTGCAATCAATCTTCTTAAATGCAATTAATTTTCTTCTTGTCTTTCGTTTGACAGAAAGGGACGAAGGCTCCTCAGGCAGCAGGGAAGATTCACACAGATTTTGAAAAGGGATTCATTATGGCTGAAGTAATGAAATATGAAGATTTTAAAGAAGGAGGTTCAGAGGCTGCTGTCAAGGTGAGCTCCCCACTTTTTCTTCTCCCTCCAAATGTGCCATTCTTCCATTTCAATTCTGAATTTTCACTGGAAGAAAGTTCTTAATGCTAACTGAATCTTCAGTCACCTCTAGCAATAGACCAAAATTCATTTTCATCTTTTACTGAAGAAGGAGTTCAAATGTGCCAACTTACTGGACAGGAAGGCAACTATTTCAGTAACCAAGATATAATAGTGCATGGATTACACACCAGCACTAAGACTAAATGTTATGCTAATATATTGGGGTGGTTTTCTCTCTATTTACGTGTTTGTGTTCAGAATTTAATAAGTTTTAAAACTGACTTGTTTTTGAAAAATCAGATTTTTAAGATGCAAGAGATTTTTTTAATCACTTCTAAAAGGAAACATGAAACAGAAAAATCAGTTTTTTCTAAAAGTATGTCATCTTCTTTTGAAGGAAGATATTAAAAATGTCAGATGCAAATGGTTAAGAAAATATTATAATATGAAATTGTACTGGTTTTTTCAGGATTAGTGGGTTCCACTTTTAGGCTCTGATAAGCATAATTAGGATCTTAAAATTTACCATTTCAGTATTTTATTCAATTGCCCTTTGATGTCTTAATCAAAAATGCCATGCCTTACTTTGGTCGTTCAGGGTGGCTACTATGTGCTGAACAGACAGTGAAGATACTTAATGGAAAACTTTTCTCCTTGAGCCTACACTTCTTTGTGGTGACTCTTGTGTTGAGAAGAGTTTCATCTGCTTTCTCAACACTAGAGGGCAGAGACTGCTCAGGTGCCCAAAGTTGTGCCCTTTTAGAGCTGACAAATTATATCTGATTTGACATTATTAAGTATGAAATGAACTTGTACAAAAAATATTGTAACCAAAGCTGTTCTTCTCTGTGTTGCTAATGTGTTATTTCCTTCTTCTTTAAGCGTAAAAACTTACCTTTACTTCATATACATTTGATTTCTCGTTTGGCACTTTTGACATTTTCTTAAGATTTGTATTTTATGAAATTGCAATTACAAAGCACATTAGTTTGATTTACTCAGTCTCAGTATTTGAAGGTTTCTACACGCAATAATGTGTTAAAGAATTCAAAAGGTTCAGCTTTATTGTTTGCTATTTGATAGCTTAAAAGGTATGCAAAACTATGATTTCAAATTCAGCCTATTCTCAGTGGTATCACTAAGGAAGATCATACTGAGCAGCGGGACTTTAATAGGTTTGTTTGAACCCCAGGAAGTGAGGGAAAAAAATCCCATATAATTGGTTCGTTGCGGCATGTGAACTGCTTTGTGAAAAGGGAAGTAGAGTTGTAGTTGTAAAGGGAAGCCACAGCTATAAATAAATCTAATATTCTGCAGTCAGAAACCACTTTACGTAACAGATTCAAATTTTGCCACCATCAGTTTTTGATGCTCAAATATGAATGTTTTCCCTGAGAGGCTGCATCAGTTAACACCTAGCAAATTAATCAGTATTTTGCTTTTATATTTTTATTTGCTTTTCACAATGTGAGATTCTAAAAATGAAACTTCCGTGCTCAAAATCATATTTAATGATTAAATTTTTATTGTTATGACATAGCTGTAAAACAAGCAGATTTGCATTTGTTACTCAGTTTTAAAGTCAAGGTTGGAAAAAAACCTTGTTCTTAGAATAAAGTGTCATATTCCTCTGGTCTTTTCTAATTTGCATTTAATACAATGTTTCATGCCATAGACAATGCTAATTGCTTTTATATTGCTGGTAAATTTCAAAATTAAATTTAGGCGCTTGTAGGAGTCATCTTAAATAACAGTGGTAATGGGAGTTGCTTGCTTTGTATGTTATCAAGTTGATCGATTTTTAAGTTTGATTTTGTGTGTGTTTAACACCAGTACAGCATAACTAATTTAATGCCAGTGCTGTGAACTATACACTGAATAGCTCTGTGTGGGCTTTGTAGTCTACAGGGATATCACATTATTAGCAATCATATCTGCTTAGGCAAAGCTGGCTTCTACAGATGGCTGCTTTCAAGTGCAAATGAACTGGTTAGACGTGTCTTGTTTAATACATACTCAAGATTCACAAATGGGTATTGATTTTTTCAACCAGTGTTTCTGATAGCAATGGAAATGGATTAAATGGTCTCTAGAGAATTTAAAGGAACACTGTCACTTTTAATTAACTGTAAACTGGTAACAAAAATACATAAACTTACATTAATGTATCAAAATGTATTTAATTAATGAAGTCTATGCCACACTGATAGTGTGCACTACTGTGCTAAAAAAAATGTTGTGTTACTTTGTGGAGGACAGTTTTTTCTACATATATTTGTGAGTAATAAATGTATTCAACTATAAAATGTTTCTGTACCTGTGCCTACAGCTTATGTTTTCTGATGATCTTTACTGCACTGTTTTATTGGTATTTATACCATCAATCTGTCTAATTACTCTTAACTTTAAGCATTATTAGGATCTTCAAAAGAAAGAACTTGAAGCCTTTTACAGTCTAAACAGATTTCCAGGGGAAAGAAATAGGAAAACATTTGCAAAGTACTATTTTGTATGTATCAATAATGTTATGTGGGGTAAGGTCAATTACTATTTCAGTGTGTATTTATTGTCAGGGCTATCTTGGCTGCAGTTTTCCATAGCCTAGCATTACTGGGAACCACATTTAAATAAGGTATGGCAGCAACAAGGTTATCGAGCCTCTAAATTTCCAGGCAGCAATATGGGGAAATGGGCTGCTTTACAGAGCAGGTTTTGTGAAAGAAAGGTGTCTGAGTTAACTGTGTACCATTAATCTGATCTGTTCTACAGCAACTAAGGTCATTAGTTAACAGCTTTCCTGTAATGGGATCTTAGCATGCCACCACTGTGATAGTGTCATTGAGAATAATGGCACAGTGAGGTCTTGCATGGAAGCACTTTCTCCTGCAAGAGAAAACTTCAAAACAGGAATGGTTATTGAACTAAAGCAGAAGCTCTCAACTTTTCCATATTGTAGACACTTTTCAAGATAAATGCTTCTGCGGACCACCTCCCGCCCAGCCTGTCAGGCCTAATGCCACAGCCTCTGTAATACTGGGTTTAATTACGATGAGATAACAGTAGAAAAATAGAATAATAAATTGTAATGCAGAAAGTACTGATATTTAATAGATTCCTTGCCTATTTTCTGCTCTCCTCAAGTACAGCATTTTAATAACGAATTTTCTTTTCATGTCTTTGGTCCATATGCCTTTTCCTGTATCCTGGTTTCACAGCCTATCTGCTCTGCTGTCTGTCCTTCTGAAGCAAATGCCTTCTAAAGGAAATTCCTTACAGAAGAGCTGAGCCTGCATTTCGTGCTCCTGAGCCCTTCATTATGTGGGCACAAGCCAGCAAGAGAGCCCCACTCGCAGGCAGGCGCAGCTGTGGCTTTTGCAGGGTGTCCCCGTGGCCAGTGGGGACAGCGCCCTCGTGTCCCGGCTCGGGAAGCCGGGAGCCGTGGCACGGACAATGCTGGCTGCCCTTTCCAGCAGCGCTGCTTTCCATTCCTGCCGCCGCTGTTTGCCATCTGCAGGGCTTTCAGATGAAGGAAAAGAATGCCAAATTGAAAAAAGAAACAAAAAAAAAAAAATTGAACTGTTTTAGTGTCCTTTATCTTGCCAGGTTCTACCACTATGTAATGCAGGTGCATTTTAAGCACTACAGATCCAGTGGAGGCGAAATTACTTTTATATATATTTTTTATATATGTCAAACCAAGTGATGTCAAGCTGAGGAGTATTGTGACTGTCAAACTCTGAAGTATTACCATCTCTTAACCAAAATGTATTTAAATAATTGCCATTTGAAAATACTATAAAATGTCTAATGAAGTAACCGATTTTTCTTTTGTCTGTTCCATTTACAGGCTGCTGGAAAATACAGACAACAAGGCAGAAATTACGTAGTGGAGGATGGAGATATTATCTTCTTTAAATTTAATACACCTCAACAACCCAAGAAGAAATGAATACCAGATTTGTTCACTCAGAAATGAACTGTGCTGCTTCAAAAAGCATATGAATTTTTATTCAGAATTGGAATATCTGGAAACAAAAAGCATACAGTTTCTACCTAGGGAACCTCCCTTCCCCCCCAGTGAAATTATTCTTGTTTGTTTTGAATTAAAATATGGCACCTCCAGCAAACATGCAAGTTCACTAAATGTGAACAGCTTTGCATTTCAAACGATTAAGACCCTACTCCAAATTGTAGAAGCTTTTCGGGAACCATATTACTCTCATGATACTTCATTAATCTCCATCATGTATGCCAAGCCTGACACGTTTGACAGTGAGGACAATGTGGCTTGCTCCTTTTTGAATCTACAGATAATGCATGTTTTACAGTACTCCAGATGTCTACACTCAATAAAACATTTGACAAAACCAGCCTTGGTGTGTTTGGGGATGTCTGTATTGACTGGCTGTGGTGTGCTGAATGCGATACGGCACCTGGTGGATGCTGATTACAGAATTTTAAGACGTGTATGATACAGTAACTGGCAGTGTGGGGCAGCTGCAATTGTGTCTTGAAAGTGAGTCTTTCATGGGAATCAGAAGATTAGGATGCCAATGATTTGTCTCAAAAAAGTTAATGAATTTGTAGATGGACATTCACTGGAAGATGATACTAAGGATAATAATGATGGCAGCATAAATTATTTTTACTAGAGAGAGGAAATATATGTAGAAAAATCATGTTATCTATGAGACTCAAGCTTTTACATTCAAATAATTTTGAAAAAGTATTTCACTCTTGCCTTCAAATTAATAAATCAGGCTGGAGCTGTAGTACCTGATGTTGTGCATTGTCTCTCAGGTCTGGTTTTGAGGCCAGTCGAGAGTGACACAGATAGTGCTGTGAAGGAAGGGGTCACACTGTGCTGGACAGGTAAGTTGTTCTGAAATGAGGTTGCAGCTGGGAGTACTTTTTTACCTCTTTACTTTTTAACCATGAAGGAGAGCTGGTCACTCTGGGTAACAGAAAAATAAGGTGTTGGCAACATAAAACCAAGTTTGTGTTTTCAGTGTGAGGTGTAGAGCTGCCCTTTCTCTCAGTATGTTTAGTGTTTTTAAAACAGCCTGGCTTTGTCTGAGTGCCCGTGTGCGGGGGGGTTTTGGCCACAGGTTCAGTGGGGTCGAGGCTGGGAGAGATGCTGTTGTTACCTGTGTCTTGTTGCTGGGCCAGGCCTCTTGTGTCCTGGTGATAAATTCCCTAGCTGGGAACTTTGAAAAGGCAGCTTGCCACCAGCTCACCCCCCCGCTGTGCGTAGGGCACTGGGAGTGCTGGCTGAGACATTCCCTGGACATGCCACCTTTGAGCCTCACTGCTCCTTTCTGGGAGAGTGAGACGTGCTTCAGCCAGAGCCATGAGCCTCCTTGTTGGCATCATGCCCTTAATTGCACCAAAGAGAAGGAGGGGGGACAGATGACTTCAACACATCGTTGTTGATTTTGTTTTAAAGAGCATTTCCTGTTTTCATGGCAGGAGCAGGGAGAGTATTGTAGAGGAGAGAAATTAGGGCTTCAGATGTTTTGGAATCCTTGAAATTCTCTTTTGTATCATCTCCCTGGTATGGCTAATATTTGTTCCTGGTGTTATTTTGATGTTACATAATTGAGAAAAGATTAGGAGCATCAAATCTTGTGTTAAAAGTCAAATCCAAAAGAAAACAGAGTCTACCTGTTTCTCTTGGAAGTCAGCAAGGTGCTAGTACCAGAGAAGGGCTCATGCTGGGTTTTAGACACAATGAAAGGTGAGAAGTGGAGTATGTGTGCTGCTGAAAGAGAAGTAACCTCTTTACTGCACTAATACCCACTGAAACGTGTTCTCTTGTCCTGGCTGAAATTTGTTCTGGTTTCCAAAATACTCCCATGGACCTGAATTGTTTCAATTTCATTGTGTCTAGTTCATGATACCTCCCTGTTCTAAAAATAAAAATAATTTAAAATCAAACTAAGTTGTTTGTGGTAGACAGGGTTCTTTCAGGTTACTACAATATCCTGAATATAGAAAATGAATTTAAAATGTTTACCACAATTTAAAAAATATGTATTCTATAATGTTTTATGTTTCAGTTTATTAATTTGCCTGAACAGTTATCTCTTCAGCTGTTTAACTGGGTTCTTTCAACTACTGAAGCTAATAAATTATTCCAGAATAATCACAAATTTTATTAAAACAATAATCTGATAAGCTGTTATTTCTATCACCAGTGACTTGTGACAACTGCCATGTTAAATATGTGCAGCCCATGTTTCTCCTTAGTGGGTTTATGCATTCAAGATGTACAACTCCTTAAAACTTGTAGATATATGTAGCAAATGTAAAGCACTCTGTTTTAAATAGAGTTGTGATTTAACTTAAGCTAAGCACTAATTATTTTGCATTTCAGCCTGCACAGGCTACTCCAGGTGCAATGTATCCATCCTACTCACTTTTGCTATTTAAGAAAAAACCCATGAAATCTGTCTGCACGCTTTTCACTGCCACTGGCTTGGCGATGGTGGATAGGAGACATGTTGTTTTTCTAGCTGGAGGATGGAAAAACATTGTAGGCACTGTCTTCCAAAATACAGAAAGTAGGGAGTTTTGCAAGGGAGGAGGAGTACTAACCCCTTCTCTTGACTTGGCGTTCCTCAGTGACATTAATGGCATGTTTCTGGGATTAAACAAACACTAGTGGAACAGGGAAAAGGCTGCTACCAGCCTCCAAACTTCCAAAAGAGAGTGCCCCAAAATGGAGTGGAGATGGCAGTGAAAGGGGCTGGGGCTGCACTGCCCCTCAGGTTTACTCTGTAGGAGCAGATCTGGAGAGTGAAGCAGTTGGCTGGGGGGCCTGATGCTCCCTGGTATTTGAGGGGCTGCTTGGGCTGGTGGCAGGCTGCTCTCGTGAGGAGTTACAAGGGCAGTTTCCACTTCAGGTTCAAGGGAAACAGTTTGCTCTAAGATACCCAAGGGGTAGCCAGTTTGCCTGTTGTGAGAGGCCTGTGCTGTGCAGAGCAGGCAGGGAGTGTGTGTGTGTGTGAAGAAGTGTCATAAGGAGGTTCACTTTTAAAGGTATGTTCCTGGTCACATAAAAGCAATGCTGTAGACAAGGACTTACGGCTGTTGGCTTTTGCAGAATCAATAGCAATATCAAGGTGATGTGCTTGGGGACCTTTCAAACCATTAAGCAGCATAAAAAACACAGAAATTTAACTTTTGAAGACTATTTGTACCCACAGATACTTCAGGTATAAGATACAGTTTTCTGTCCTAATAGCCATTTCCTAATAACATATGGGAAGTGGGTTTGGCCTTTCTGTGTGGATTAATGTATCAGATAAAATATAGAAGTACTGTCTTAACTTCATGTCTATTTGTTCCTTAATTGCCTATGTCCAGCCCTGTAGAGATTGGTAGAATTGCCACAGTTGTTTTAAAGTATTTCATTTTCCTGAAGGATCCTTGCTTACCTGCTGCAGTTTTCCATCTGCCTTTTTCTCAGCCAAGTTCACCCTCTTCACCATCTCTTCCCAGCCCACAGGGTCTGTCAAGGACTATGTATGGCAGAGTGCTGTAAGTTGTATTTTCCTTCCCTCCTTTCCCACGCAGCAAGCTTGCAGCTGGAGTGCAGCACTGCAGCTGGGCTCGCTTTGCTGAGCACCTGGCACTTTGTAGGTGCTGTTGCCCCGTGGTGCTGGCTGTGGGCAGGGACAGCCCTGCTCAGGCCGTGTGTCCCCAGGCTTCCTGCCCAGTGACTGTGCCCCCTCCCTGCTCTGCTCCAGCAAGCTGAGAAATCACCCTCGGAGCTTCGCAAACATCAGGGAGGTGCATTCCTGGGGCAGTGTTTCATGTTCTTGTGGATGCCAGGCTTGTTCAAACTGCCCTTGCACAGCTGTGTTGGTCCTTACTGGGGTAGGGATGCTGCATGCCCCATTCCAGTGGGTGGTTTAAACACCATTTATTCTACCAGCTGTGGGATAGGGCCATAACGTTGCTTTTTGAAAAATCAGTGTGTCTGGTGAAGTTTTCAGTTTGAATAATATTAACTAAGTTTTACCATTTCTGTCCACTCACAGACTCAACTCATGGAGGATGTAGCAGAGAAAGTCATTAAAAATTTGTAATTGTTTAAAACTAATAATCACTTCTTTTAGCTTTTACTCCCTCCATACTAATTCCAAGTGTTTGATTACACTATTCCACAATTTCACTTCAATTAAAACAGGAAAACCACTGGAGGCTTTAAAAAGAAATCCAAGTAATGGTGTTCATCACAGTATCTCTGTGGATTGAAATAGCGGTGTGCAGGTTGGGCTTAGAAAGGTGTAAAGTAAATTTTGCGTTTCAGGGCTGTCTTTGGAGCAGTTATCTCTTGGCTTCTCTGCATGGGTAGTGCCCATTGCAGGTCCATAGGGACAGACACATGTGGCAGCGTGTTGCATGTTGAGGAAAGTTCCATGTGTGTGCTTGCTCTCAGGAGCGGGGCCGGGTCCGTGCTGCCATCAGAGCTCATCGTGGCTTTGTGCAGGTAATGCCTGCAGCGTTTTGTTTTCTACATGCAAAATGTGTGTGCTCAGCAGAGAAACTGATAAACCACACAGCAAATCAAATCTGCAGCTGTTGCAAGAGGGTGTGGGACGTGTAAGTTAACAAAACGCACGCGCTGAGTCTCGGAAAGGCAGTGCCTGGCAGCTGGGGGCTGCTGAGCAGCAGCACGGGGGTTTCCTGCCCTTGGCAGCTCTGCTGCTGCTGCTGCTGCTCTGGGAGGGGAAGGCTTTGGCTTTGGCACTGCTGGGCCCTGAGGGGCAGGCTCTGCACAACAGCGGAATTGAAAAGGCTTCAGTTGGGTATGGGGATTTCTCCAAACACAGCTAAATAACATACCAAGGGCTCTTTTGGTGAGAGAGGGGGTGGAAGACGACTGCTCTGTGTTGACCATGTTTTCATCCCCAGTGACCCAGCCCGGCACAGAGCCCCACCACAGCCACAGCAGAGACCCTCCAGCCCTCCCAGGTAGCGCCACCACGCCTCAAGGTACTTGAACCTGGAATCAAAAGAGCTGAGGCAAATTATTTTTTAGAAGGGCATGTAGGGACATAACAAGGGATAATGGCTTTAAACTGGAGAGTTTGTGGTTAGATATTGGGGAAAATTGTTCACTCTGAGGGTGGTGAGGCACCGGAAGCTGTGGATGCCTGATCCCCGGAAGTGCTGAAGGCTGGGCTGGTGGGGCCTTGAGCAGCCTGGTGTAATGGAAGGTGTCCCTGCCCAAGGCTGGGGGTCGGATCCCATCTCTGAGGCCTCTGCCACCCCAACCCATTCTGTGATTCCGTGAAATCCCTGCACTGCTTGTGCCTCTGATACCAAGTTCACTTGCTGCATTTTGGTGTAATGATCACAGCAGCACACGAGGGAGGGGAGGAGGGTTTATGAGGGTGATTTGGGAAACCCCCTTGAGAGGACCTTGAGAGGCACCCCATGGCCGTGCCTCAGAGGAGCTGCCTGCCCCCGAAGCACAGCACGAGGTGAACGCGTCCAGCCCCAGTTTGGTACCTGACAGCAGAGGGAGTTACCCTGGGCAAAGGGGCTCACAGGGCTTGATTTATTGTAAACATCTAACAGTTTAAAGGCTAATAAAGCTCTTGCTCAGTAATGAGGAAGGCTGTTGCCCACACCAAAGGTTTCCCAGGAGCAAGCCAGGCTCTGAGGGAAGAGCGGGCAGACCAGCCTGTGAACACTGGGGGCTTTGACCTGACCAGGGCACTGCAGATGGCCCCAGGCAGGGGCAGGGGCCATGGGCTGGGGCTGCTGCCCAGGCCCAGGCCTCGCTCCCTTCTCTTGTCCTGTGCTGGCAGCATTAGCCCATGAAGGGACACCTTGCCAAATATGTCAGCAAAGATTCTTTCAAAAGTGCATGCAAAACCCTCTGGCTGCTGAAGAGTTAAACTTCCCTGTAATATGAATCATGTGCAAAGTATCCAAATTTGGTTATAAATCCTGTTTAAGTTTCAAAGCACAAGTGTTATTGGAGGTAGCAATACTAACATCAAACAGCCTTGATAAGATCAACAAATTACTAAGTATAATTGTTTGTGCTGGGGTGTGTGCAAAGAGATAAATAACTCATAAATTAAACACCAGTGCCTGAGGGTGAGTCATTCATGGATTCAGAGCTGTCCTGACACTCACAAGCAAAAAGTAATTTTCTCTTAGTTCAGTAATTATGCATTTCAAGATATAAGATCAGCAATCAATGCTAGGTGTGCTTGCAAAGGTGGAAGGATACTTCAGCTATTGAAGTTTCCCATACAGAGATTAACAAGAAAAGTCTGTTTCTTTTCTCTGTAGTGGGGAGTATTCAGACTGAGGTACACTTTTTCAAAAAGATAATGACTAATAAAGGGATTAAGAATAGATTACAGCTCAGATTTTGCTGTTATAAATTGACAGCATTCTCCTGGCTACTAGTTCATATTAGCAGAAAATATGTCCCAAATTGTTAAAGAAAATCAACAACCCCCCTGTGATAAGTGCTGTTAGTCATCCAGGCTAGTGCCTGCTTCTGAGAGGCACCTGGCACCTCGCTGGCTGCGCTGCAGCTCACGCGCTCTCACGCGGGGTCATTAGAGCCCCTTCCTGACTTATTCATAAGACCCCATGAGGATCTTGGTCTAATCAGGGTTTTCCTAAGGACAGGGAATAGTAATGTAATCTGTTATTGTAACAACATCATCTTGATCTGCTTTTATTTACTAATGTTTTGCCAGCCATTAAATATTTTTCTGTTGAATTCAGACAGAGATCACACTGAGAAATCATATTTTTGGAAATGTGGTGTAAATCTCACAGCTGCTCAACAATAGTTGCTGCTGGGATAAACTCCCAGCCTGCAGGAGACAATTGATGTGTAACCTACACCCTCCTGACCAATCGGATCTCAAATAGCCTTGTCCTCATCAGTCTGGGGAGTTTTCTGATGGGAGAAGTATGGTGGGAATCCTTCTGGAGAAGGACAAGAAGTCTGTGACAGTTTTTGATGGGTTCTCTCAGTCCTCAACAATACTAATAGTGCATCAGTTTTCATCCACAGATATACAGGAGGGATGGAAACACAGCTGGTTTACAGTTTAGTGTGTGACGCACGTCATCTCCATGAAGTGATGCCATCTTCTTGTGACACCTCCATCCTGTGCACACAGCCTGGCCTCTGAAGGCTGCCTGAGTTTTCTGTGGTTCCTCCCAGGCCAGCAGTGCAGTCACATGGTGCTCAGGAACCTGTCACAGGTAATAAAGGACGATTCTGCTATTACAAGCCACCTTTTACGTGCTGTGTTGTGGGAAACCCCTCACCTGGAGGAGGTTTGTGTCCCACACCAGGTGCTGGTTTAGGATGTGCTTCTGGAAAGTGTTAGAGGTCATCACTGGCTTCACTGGCAGATCCATTCTGGGAAAGAAAGAGAACTGTTTAATTTATATTTACTATTTGGGAAAAAAGCTGCAAGCACACCCTTTTCTCCCAAAATAAAAATGAGCTAATGACTGGAGTGTTTAGCCCATTGGGGATGTCATTGTTTTCAATTACGTGCCATTCTGATGGGAGAGCACAGATTCTTAGGCTGAATGGAGATTTGTGCTCCAGCTATTTGTGCCTTTTAAAACATTTTCTTTACTACTTTAAGAGAAAACTGTAAAATGACAATAATGACATATTATTACAAGTAAATTACACTGCAAAATAGCATTAATATTGCAGTTGAAACCTAGAATTTGAAATAAGATGGAAATATTCGTTTGCACACAGCTTTTGTTCTTATCAAAGGCAATTTGGATTAGGAATGAGATTTACTTAGCGCCTGCACTCTCAGGCGAGCTAATGCTCAGTCACCTGGACTGAGCAGGCTGTCAAGCTCATCTGTCACCAGCCGCCACAGGAGCCTCCGGCAAAGCCCGGCGCTCCCGGAGAGCCACAACGGGAGCAGAGGTGCTGAAACAGCTCGGGAAGGCCTGGCCTGGGCTGCCCGGGGAGAGGGTCGGCCTCTGGTTTGTCTCCACAGCAGAGGCGGTTCTGTACCACAGAACGTGAAACCCACTCTTCTCCCGCCTAATGGAGAAAGACTAATAGGAATTAGAAATTGATAAACACAAAGAGGGTGCAGGGTAGTAATCGGGGACCTTGTGCTTAGGGACAATGCTGAGGAATTTAACACTCCATTTCATGAAAATTGTCCCCTGAATTTGACAGCCCGGTTCTTTAGAGGTCAAGGGAGTTTGGCTGTATTTTTCCTCTCCTCCATTCACAAAGAGGAAACCATCAAACCCTAGAAGGGCCACTTCGTACAGAGCAATTTTGAAGTGGTGAGGACTGCGGGAGAGCCCCTTTATAGGGGAACGTAGAAGGGATGGGGTGTCAAACTGCATTTAATTGCTCTTTTTTTGGGCTGTGTTGGCATTGAAGTTGGTTGGCCTTTCAAGTAGGACATGCTATTGTACATTTAATTAGGATGACCAGCAAGGCCCCATGAGCACCCCATGGCAGTGGGTCTTAAATCTTCCCCTCTCTCCTTGCTTCATCCCCAGACAGAATGGACCTCCCCTTCACACCTTGGGCAAGGGCAGCTGGCTCTCCAAGAGATCAGCCCACTGTTTGATGGCCACAGGATGAACGGAGGAACCCCAGGAATCCAATCACTTTCTTTTGGTCATAGCTTTCATTAATTTGTATTTGCATTTTCAGCACAAAAAAGAGTAATAAATCTAGAACATATCTTTCAGGCAGCTTCTGCCTGACATTACCCTTTCAGCCCTTGTTCTCTCTGCCCATCTAAATAACACAAGGCAGGCACAAAATTCCCACAGGGTGAAATAGGTGCAGAGTTATATTTCTATAACCCTTTGCAGCAGTGATAAATCTCTATTATGTGTCTTTGCAGTAATTTTGCTGTGGAGCAGAGGAAATGAACTGGCAGACACTGAATCCTGTCACGCGCTCCTCATGACCCCACACAGGTGATGTCCCTGGGAAACAGAAGATGGCAACGAAGGCCAGAGAGTGCTGCTGGGATGCTGCTGCCATCCTGGCTATGTAAGGTAAGCCCCAGACAACCTTCCCTCTGCACTGTATAAATGGGGCTGCAGGGAGGTGCAGGCTGTAAACAGCTAATTTACTCCTGCACTGCTGACACACACAGGGCAAACTGAGAATAAACCAGTGTATCCTTGTTGGAAACATTCTTATTCAGTAATTCCAAGACTGAAAGTGTATGAAGCGCATTTGGAAAGGATGGAGAAGTAACTTGACCAGCAACCTCTTGTGGATCTGTGCAAGTCCCCAACCTGGTGCCTGGGAGTGGAGCAATGAGCATGGTGCAGTTGTGCTCCATCCCACCACCCCCTTCCATTTCTCCAGTGAGAGGGGTGCTCCTGTGACAAATCAGGCATTGTTAACCTGTTACATAAGTTTTAGGATACACTTTGGGATGCACTTTGAAACTGTGTCTGAGCCATTAAAAACAAATTAAGAATACAAGGAATTAGGACAGCAATGGGAGTCAGAGGGTACGATCCCAAGGCTGCCTAGAGCTCCCAAAGCAGCCCTGCCAGAGCTCAGGCACCTTTGCAGGGTGCTTCTGCTGTGGGGGCTCTGCTTCCCTCCCCTGCTTCTGGTATCAACTTTTATAAGTGTCCTCTGTGCTCCTGATGGCATGGTCCCAATGACAGCAAACTGGAAAAGCTAAGTGGTGCTCAGCATTGCAGGGACTATGCAATGCTGTGCCTATTCCTGCAGGACTGGGAGCATTTCTGATGGGCAAAAAACCTATTATGGCAAACTGCAGTTTTGAAACATTTTTTGGTTCTTCCATGAGGAATAACATGAGGAAAAACAGGCTTGAAAAATGTTTTTATCTCCTAAGTAAGCTCCTGGAAGGGTTTGGAAGGGCATTGGCTTTGCAGCAGGTCTGAGATGAGTAGATTCACTCTGAAATCAGTGGTTCTATTTTCAAAGGCAGTGAATGTCTATTTGCCGGACTTGTGTTTTAATACCATGTCAGATTGTATCTTAGAAGTACTCATGGATTATTTCTAGCAATCAGTAAGAATACATATGTTATTTGTTTTCCACTAGATGTCTTTACTTGGGACAAAATATCTTTAAATGTGTTAGAAATCAAGTCAGACACTATCCCTGACAGTCACAGTGGGCACCTTCAAAATAAGAGAGCTGTTTTCTTTTGGGGGCTCAGAGACCAGCACAGGAGACCAAAGGCATTTTGGTGCCTAAGCCTTGCTGGGAGCCTGGCTCAGGGCCCCAGTACCTGGGAAGCATGTTGGCTCCCTTAGGAGTCCCTACCCAAGTGGGGTGTAGGAACGAGTGTCCCTCATCTGATGGTATTAAAATACCCAAACCCAAACCTCAACTAGTTAATGCATTTTTTGTAAAGTATCTCTAGTAAGACAGATATTCAAAAGCACTTTGCCAAAGCTGCTTCATTATAACAATGAGCAAAAATAAGCAGGAAATAAGAAAAAACAAGCAGGAGAGGTCCTGAGATAGGAGAGAGGAAACGCTTTCTCGGTGTCCCATGTTAACAGAGGAGTTTTAATGCTTCATGTCTGAAGTAATCTAAATGGAAGGCCATATCTAGGGCCAGTCCTGTTTTGGTTTTCAGGCAAATGCAATTTTAATCATAATGATCCCACTGTTTCCAGTGAAACTGCTCTGAGCTTGGAGTTACTGATGTGCCTATCTTTGCCTAAAGACAAATACATTTTTATAAGCGAATTAAGGGTAATCATGCTTTAAATCTTTGTTATCCCAGTTAGTTAAATTGGGGTCCAAGGAAACCTTTCTGGCCAGAATCAGAATACACTTCTGCAGGCCAGAATACACTTCTGCATCTTAATTATCTAAATATTTTTATCAAATTTGTTATTTACCAGAGCTCCTGTGATGAGTGGGTATATGGGAAATGCAATGAAATATTAAAATGTTTGTGACATATTCTTGCATATTTAATGATTTGAGGATTTTTTTCAGCAGCTGAATTTATGAGCCTGTAATACCAACATTTATGCTTTCACTTTTCCATAAACCTATGGAAACTTTTCAGAAAAGTTTTAACTACAACATGTCAATGAACTATAAAGGAAAGGTTTATTTTGTGTATACCCTCTTTACCTGAGGTCCATAGTTAGACTCTGCATTACAGCTTCTGGATCACTTGTGCTCAGTTTGTGCTTTTGATCATGCCACTCTTTGCACAAAGCTGAGAGAATTTCTGCTTCATAAAGAGGAAAATACAGACACATTTTGATGTCTATAGAAATCATGTTTGCTCTTGTTTTTGAGGCAGGGGAACTTAGGGTTTAACATCTTGACAGTTCTTCTTCGGTTTCTGTGCCATCAAAGTTTCCAAGAAGGACTTAATGGGGAATAGAAATCATTTGGTTGTGGTGGTGATGATATCCTTGATACGTTTTTCTTTAAAGGTTGTACATGGATAAAAATAGTAAGTAACCCAGTCTACTCATAACCACTTCATCCTTAAGTTCATGCAAGTTTAGGGAGGTGTAAGTGACTAAAAGGACGAGTGGCTTAAGATTCACTGAGTGATACTGCAAATACAAGGACTGAAATACCAAAGGAGTAAAGGATATATAGACCTTTGCCCATTACATCAAGAAAATGAAAAAGTTAGGAAGGGGGAGGGGGGGAATCCTGTGTTATATTTTTCAAGTCCTACTCCAAAAGGGGTAACCAGCCCATTAGTATAGGTGCCAGGAAGCTGCTTTTGTGACATCTCACCAAACACACCTACTTTCACTGGACCATAGAAAGATCAATCCTGTCTGAAAACCACCCATTACCTAAGACACCTAATTTATATTAGAAGCTCTCTAAAAGGCACTGTCTGGCCCCCAACCTTCACTGCCAGTGATAAAGAGGATGTTTTACACCATATGTGACACTTAATCAAAACCGATATTCTTTAACAAACCCTTAACCTCTAGCACACAGGAGTCATATGAGGCCAAGGGACAAGACACAGATCCAGCTCAGGGTGGCATATCCTTTGATTAAGATGATACAGATTTCCCATTTTTATCAGGGTTACAAATTCTGGATATATCCCTTTTTGATTTGTCAGCATTAAATTTCAGTAGAGGTTCAAGCCAAAGAGAGACCAAGACTAGTTCTGTCTTCAACTGTGTATTAGGAGATAATTTCTCTGAATCCTCTGCAGTAATGATCCTCTGATCTTCTCATCTTTCTGTAAGCAAGTTTTCCTGGGAACCTGGATTTAAACTATGGCACAAACCTTGCTTGCATCTGGGTCCTTTCTTAAGGAGGAGTATCTAAATACTCTTATTCTCTGAGCCCTGAAATGGACCTTTTTTTCTTTCCTTAGGTCTTTTTCAAAGAGGCAAACCTTCAAGTGACTTCTTTCACCCTCTCTTGGATTTCTGGGGCAGGAGGTTTTACTTATGGAGTATACAGTACTTTAGATGAGGATTGCAAACTTCAGGGGGTTAGACAGTTTTCACTACCTGCAGTGCATTGGAATCTCAGTTATAGTTGACTTTACTCCTGGGTGACTTCCCTTTCCCCCCAGTTTTTTAGGTGAACCCTTATTCTAGCATTTGCATGTGGCTGGTTTGGGCATGGAGAAGTCTCTCAAACTCCTCATCACAGCAGTCAGTTTGGCTGGTTTCCCCCTTTGTAGTCAAATTTTTCAGCTGGAGGTTTAGATTTTGTTAGGAATGTGGTTCTGCAGAGATTATTTCTAGTCACTATTCCTTGAAAATAACATGCTGCTTTATTATTAATGTGTGAAGGAGATCTTGGAAAGGGTTTTACTTTTCAGCTGTAAGTTTTTAAACACTGAACCAGCACATCTGTTCTGTGAGGCTCTGTGGCTGGCTGGAGGATATGGGCTCACTTCTGCCAAGTGCACAGTATCCTTGCTCAGCACACAGAAATGTGTCTTATTTGGACTGTTTTCATTGTTATGGTTGTTACTTGTACATTTATAAGCAAAGCTCTCTCTGTGAGGAACTGTCTTTCTCCTAATTTTCCATAGGAGCAAGGAAGCCCCTCTACCCTCACAGAGAAGACAAAATAATCTACAAATTTCTCTAGCAAAAAAGGACAAGATTTTGCATGAGTTTAAGATTCCAGGCAAAAGAGGCAAGTAGGAAGCAATGGCTCTCAAACCCTTCAGACCTTCTTTTTTCTTTACACTCCCTGAAGGAAAAGGGGCAATATATGTAGGCTACTCTCTTTAAGAGTGAACTTCAGTCATAGAAAGACCTGTAATCATGTTAAACTATATTCAAAGGCAGCTTCTGTTTCATAAATGCAAAGCTGACAAACAGCAATCTGGAGGACTGGTTCTAGTTTATGGCATATCACATACATCAAAGGTCAGCCTTTTATTCTCCCGTACCTTGGTTTTAAAGCTTCTTTAATATACAGAAGCACAATCAAGGAAGAAAGACTTGCAACTCAGCTGCCACTCCCAATTCCTTACCCATCTTGATTTCTTGATCAGAAAATTAATTGGGCCTTGGAATCTTAATTTTTCTTAAATCTCTTCAGATTTAATCAGTGTGTTCTGCTGGAAGCAATCTTTCACTTAAGATTTCATAGCAATGTAGCTAGAGAAACCATGTCATTTCCTGCATCAAATACATCAAAGTTATGTGTGTTGGAGTTTTTTAACTTTGTCCCATGCTTCAGTTTTAGTCTCTTTGCTCTGAGGAAGGAGTGTATTTTATTTCTTTTTCTGCTGGGGGGTGAATATGCTCTACTGCAATGCAGTCTAAAGTTAATAAATTCCCAGGGAAAGAGGAGCAGATACCTCCTCCTGTGCAGAGTGCTGGTACAGGAGCTGACAGCAGTGGCAGGGATGGTTTTCACAGCCAATGCCTTCTCTGTTGCACATGGTATGAAGCACAGCCTCTTGGTATCATTTAATTAAAAGGCAGAAGGCAGACTATGCTGTGACCAAGTGCTGCTACTATTATTTAATGACACTTCCCAAACATGAGTGCTCTCACAGCAGTGAGAGATGTAGCCTCCCTTATCCCTAACTTGGGCATTCAATTTACTGTTCGCAGTGTCCCAGTGAATACTTTGATTCTCTAATGAGACGGGAAGGTAGTTTGTGTTTCCAGATTTAAAGCTCGCTGTTGCAGAGATCTGGCTCTGGCATTTGCAGGAGGAAGTTGCCTTGGGGGGCCAGAAGGCTGCATTACAGCATTTAATAGCCTGCTCAGGTTGCCATTACATATGGGGTCAGCTAAAAGCAGTGCAGACCCATGGCAAGGTGCCTAGTTTGTGGTTTGTCTTAAATTGAACCTTTCTAAAGAAGCTTATCAATGTTTAGAGAGTTTTCCTTTTTGTCTTTGTTTAAAACCCAAGATTTGGCCCCAGTGTTAAAGTCAGGGCCACACACAGAGAGGAGTCTTGCTGGGTTTCCTGCACAGGTGCAAACCTCACTTTTCACTCCTGTGCATGCTGCAACTTTGACCTCCCTCTGCTTCCTCAGCCTGCGAGGCACCTCAAGGGTGGGAGTGCCTCTGAGGCTTTGTTAAACATGAATTCAACCCAGCTGAGGACACGAGGGTGTGCTAAGGGTGCTGGAGTGTGGCTCACCCCCACCCAGGTGGGAGTCTTCTGCAATTCTCCTCTCATCTATTCACCCCTGGCTGATCTTCCCAGAGGCTGGTGAACCTGTAATGAGGGACACTGCTGTGTTAAAGGCACCTGTTTCATTCCAACCATGCCTGAAAGCACATGCTGGGCGTTGCATGGCTGGAAGTTACCTCATGCTCTGTGACTGGGAGCTGCTGTAAGATGGGCTCCTGGACTCAAGACACCTTTTCTTCTCTAGTCCCAACAGGAGCCAGCAGCAACTCCCTGTCTGTTCCGTGCTTTCCTCTCCTTGTCAGCTCTGTGACCTGCTCAAAGATGGGTATACACAAATGCCTGTACCTATCCTCTGCTTTGCAGGATTAGGAAATAAGTAAAACACCAGCCATCTGTGTGTTCCAGCAATCACAACAGCATCCACAGAGCATGGACTTTGGTTCACAAATATTAATTTTAAAAACCCTCTTTCATATTTGCCTGGAAAGAAAGCTGGAGCTCATTATGGCTGCATGCTTTATGGAAGCCTTGTAAGTGGTGAGTACAAGATACCTAGTAAAACTTTTACGACATGTAATGACATCTGAGTTATCTGTTTTCTGGAAAATATATTGAAATTGCCAGTTTTGGCCCTGGGATTAGGTTGTAATACAGGACAGTTATAGTTTTGAGAAAATTCAGGAGTAAAAATACAAAACAGCTTGACACAGAATAATAGAAGGGGAAAAAAGGCTATCTTAAATGCTGGTGGCAGGCCAACATGAGTATTTAGAAATTAAATCCTAAATCTGATTTGTGGACTAGCAGCAGCCTGAGATGAGTGCTGCAGGGATCAAGGGACAGTTTTGAGGTCCATGCACATCCTGGCTCTCTTGGAGAGCTGCAGGTGCCATCCTCAGGCCAGTTCTGCTGGCTCCATCAGCAGCTGGGCAGGGAGCTCGTGGGAGCTCTGCCCTCTTTGCCCCAAACCTCCCAACAGACAGACTGGATGAGTGGCAGAAAAATGAAAAAGCTGATGGCTGCGGAAGGGTTAAGATGTCTGTTGATGCCCAGTTTGGCCATGCAGCTACAGCCCTGCTTTCCAAGAGGCTGAGACCTTGTACACTGGCTCTACCTCTCCCCAGGGCTTGCAGCTATCCAGGTCCCACAGACTCCCCTGCATTTGAGGAGGATGAGGATTTTAGGTCTTTCAAAACCAGCCAGGAAAAGAATTTAGAGCTCACCTAAAATGTGTCATGAGCAGCAGGTTGCTGGATGCAAGCATGGAGAAGGAACCTAACTCATTCCATGGGAGATACATGCTGTAGCAGACAGAAGGCTACAAAGGCATGTCACCCCTGTCCTGGAGGAGGGACGGTGCTGCTGAGGGCTGGCACACCTGTGTGCCCTCAGGTCTTGGCTGTGAGGTTCCATTGCTCCCCTTTACGTACTTTCTTTCACTTTCATTGCTAATTGGCACTTTTTAGCCATTTTTGCGTGTGGAGCGTGTTAACACAGGATAGGGTTATTACCAAATTAATTAGGAGCTCCCTCCAATTATTCCTGCTGTGCCTGCCGGGCTCTCCCCGCTCCCCCCGACGGGCTGATTGGCTCCCTTAGCCCCTGCGGCTCCGAGCGCCCGAGCGGCGCCGCGGGCTCGTTCCGGGCTGCTCCCGCCCCATCCCCGGCGCTGCCGCCGCTGCCAGGCTGGCTCCAGGTGCCCGCCGAGCGCCGGGACCCAGCGAGCTCTGGAGAGACTGGAGCCGAGATGCTGCTCTCAGAGGTGAGGGTAGCTGCCCTGGCTCGGCCCCAGCGAGCCCAGGGATGGCTCCAGCCAGAGGGCGACACTTCTGCTCGGACAGGTAAGCACGGGGGCTTCAGGGTGCTGCCGCGCCCCGGCAGGGCTGGGCAGCACGGCTGTGGCTGGAGGCCAGAGGGCACGGCTGGAGTGCAGAGCTTATCCCAGCACCAGCCGCGCCTCAGCCGGGGTGAAGCTGCGGTACCTGGTGTCGGAACCAGCTGAGGCTCTCAGGCAGGGAACAGGGATTTATGTACTGAAACTTGCAACATACAAAACCACAAAAGCAGCTGAAGCCAACCAGCATGTGGACATTTGCTTAATTGAGAAATAAGCACATAGTTGTGGGTCAGTGACTATACAGCTGATTGGCTGAGGCTATTTTATTTTGGAATAATTTACAGTTGTTAAATGGATTTGGAAAAGCCTTAATAGTGGTTATTAAACTATTGACTTAGCCTGACGTGTTCAGTGTAGTAATCCGTGTTTGTGTTTGTCGCTGTGACGAGGCTGCTGGAGCTGGGAAAGGTGCTGGAGCGCTGTCAGCCCAGGCAGGGAGCCGCGGGGACGGGCGGCCAGGGCTCCTGCACGGACCTCACCAAAGCTCTTCTATTTTATCTGGGTCAGAAGCAATGCTCTGCTTCCCCATAGCTACAAATTCATTATGTGCATCTCCATCATCATCTATTGAAACTAATTTCATGTCAAAAAACCCTCCTCTACAAAGAGTGACTTTTTTGCACCTGTGCAGAATCAGACTCGTTTTCAACTGTTTATGCAATGAATAACTTCAAGTGCAGCACTTGTCGAGTTTGCCCTTCTGGCCAGCAGTTCAAACTGTTCACATTCATTTATACCACGGTGCAGGATACATTTGCTAAGGACTACAGAGCACATATTTTTCGATGCGTGGAAGAAATCTCTCTAAATGAACTAAATATCTTTCCTACTCATCGTGTCTCCTGTCCACAGGTGATGTACAGAGCAATTCCTATTTTCTTTTTATTGTTTTCTTTTGTATGATGGTTAAAAAGGCAGTGGACAGATACTTTAAAGACAAATCCCTTTTTCTGCTCTGTTTAACCCCTTAAATGCGCACAGTGATAAATGCTGGTTTTTCCTGAAACACGGTTCTGTGGGCTGGCAGCTGTGTGTTAGTGTGGATGTTTTGCTAGAAGGAATGGAGCTCTTGAATATTTCCCAAATATATTTTTTTTCCTGCAAATTGTCAGTTGATGACCAAACTCCATAGATATCAGGAAGAAGGAATGTTAAGCAGTTAGATTAAAAAAAAAAGAAAAAAAGAAAAATAAAAAAAGTTGCCTCTCCAGATTTTGGCTCCCCTGTCTGTGACAATATTGTTGTTTCATTAGTTGCCCAGTTAGCCAGAATCCCTTCTGGGAGAGACAGGCCCTACATGTCAAAAAGAAAACAAACAAATACACAGTACAGTAAAACTTCTCATCCCTGTTAGTTTTCAAAGAAAAATATAATTCAAGACTTTTAAAATATGATACAAGGGCAGAGGAGGTCAGAGGCTCCGAGGGCACCTTTGGAGGTCATATCAGAGGGCTGCTGTCGGCAGCTGATGGCTGCAATGTTTTTATTTACTCCCCATCCTCTTTTTAAATCCTCCACTTTGGAAACACTCCTTCAGTGTGAATAACTCGCTGGACTGAAGGGGATTTTGAGGTTTCATGGGAGAAGAAAAGCCCCACCTACTGAGCAGCAGTTACAGAAATGGTGTGAGGCCTGTCGCGAGGAGTCTGCTGTGAAGTGTGACCATCTCTCCAGTTTGGGCAAACCCTGACCTGCAATGGTCAATTCCCTGCTGAGGCTCTTTGCCCACCAGGACTCCTACACCAACCCGGTTGCCTGGCATGCTTGTTGATGTGCCAGAAATCACGTTATTGCTTTTCCAACCATTTCACAGGCCTAAGGCCAGATGAAAAAGCTCCTCTTCTGGCAGCATTCCCAAGTTTTTTATGTGCTTAGCAATGAGCACCCAGGTAACAGCAGTGACAAAACTACACATCCCTGTCTGGCCATTGCACTCAAGCAGTTGCATCTCTATGTTCTGGTGATGCAGGAGTTCACTTGAAATGTGCAGCCAGGTGAGAGCAGTTTTGTTTTACTAATTATTATAAATTTTTATTTACCAATTATTTTTTAAACATATATGGACCTATTTTCTTCCTCTTGCCTTTTTAAGAATGGTCGCTACTATTTGTACATTAGAAAGCCCATGTTCTCATTTCAATTATTCTACAATTGTTTTCTAGAGTTGAGAGGTATTCCTATATTAAAATATCTAAAGTATGAGTATGCTCAATGGATATTCATGCAGTATTTCAAATGAGAGTTGCTACTTTTCCCACATACTTAGTAATCCAAAAGGAAAGAACAACATGAGAATTTTCTGTCATGGAATGAAAAGCACACAGAAATCTGGGAGCTCCAAGTATTTCAGACCTGTGTAGTGTCACTGGATTTACCTCCAAATACTCTGTGAAGTATCCTGTGTGAGAGCACTAACCTAGATAGTTTACGTAAGACTGCAGAAATTCAATTCCAGAAATGAACCTTCGTATCTCTAGGAACAGCTGGAGAGGCTCAGGTCTACTCATCCTGCTCAGAATGGACACGAGGAATTTGGATTAGATGCAGATGGAGTGGGGATTTTGTTAATGACAGAAAGAGAGGCAAACATGTTGAGGCATAACTGCCTGAGCACAACCACAAAATATCTGTGTACGTATTTCTGACTTTAAACGATGAACACCATAAACATGCTATCATACAAGAGGCAAAGCATATGTAAACGTAACAATATCCCATTAACTCTCCAGCAAAGGAGAATTTTCATCACTCATTCATATCCCATTGAATCAGCACAAAGATTCACTGCTGGCTGTTAATTATCCTCTACAAAGATCTGGTTATTTTGTTCAATTTTAGTAAAGGCACAGTTGTTATTGTAGCATACATAGAGAGAATAGTACCTCAGGGATCAGGGAGGAAAGAAATATGCCTGTGTAGAATTTTAACTAGGAGAGTTCTATTGCACTGAAGGGATTCGTAGGGCAGGATTTTGATATGTGCTTCAGGAAATTAAGCTTTTTCAAGACAAAAAACCTTGCTGTGACTCTCTGAATATGTGATACCACTCAGTATTTGAAAGACATCAGCCACTTAAAAATAGCTTGCTGTTACTTAAAAGAATTTCTAAGACTACTTTGACTGAAGGGTAGACAGGAGGAACTGGTCTGCTTTTCTCTGAAGTCTGTGACCCTCCAGTCACATCAAGGAAGGTGTATGCAAGAGTTCACAAGGCCCATTCATCTCCCTGGGGTTTTTGAGGGGCACTTGGAGGCCACTAGCCAAAGGCAGCAATCCACTTCCTCCACACCAGCATGCTGGAGGAGCTGGGACCTTAGACAGGAGCTTTCTTGGCAGGATCCAGTGTCACAGCAGCAGAGTGCCAGCTGGAACTGCCCTTGGGCTGGGTGTGATGCTGGAGTCACCAGGACTCACTGGAGGTGAGGAAAAGAAGAGCTGGGAGCAATGGTGAGCTATGCCAGGGAGCTGTGTGCTTTGTGCACTGAACTGCTGCAAACACTGCAGTCACTTGGCACTTTAGGGGCTCAGGAAAGATCTGCTAAAGGTGTTATTTTAGATGGTGAGTTCTTTCCACATGCCTTCCACTATCTGAATGTCAGGCAGGGGGAAGCGCAGCCATGAGACACTTGGGTTGCTGAAGTCACTGCTGTTGGTATGAAGCAGGTAGGTGGCTCTGGGCTCACGTAGGAGGACTCGCCTTGCTCAGAGGCAGCACTGCAGCTGCAGTGAAGTCAGCCTCATTCCCCGTTTCTCATTTCTACTCGATGCCTCTCTTCTCCTTGGTTGTGCAGGGATAAGTATAGAGTTCACAGAGTGGCTGTTTGTTCCAAGTGTGCAAGGAGAAAGTACAGGAGAAAGCATGTATCTTTGGGTGGAAATACTGAGAAAAATAAGAAAACAAAACAAAGCTGAAGGAAGATATTTAAAACTTCTATGAATACCCAGAATGGCTAGGGATGAAGAGAACACAAAAAAGATACAGGGTCAGGAAAAGGAAGCAAGAACTTTGGTGTGGGATAAAAGAAACCACAAGACACGACAGGATGATCACCACTGGTCACCGAGACACTGACCATGGCACAGCCCCGCTGAGGTGCCTGTCCCTGCCACACCACTTGGATGTGACTGCTAGTCCTGCTGCTTCCTGCTTGACTAGACTCCAGCAGAATGGGACAATTTCTTTTGCAGTCCCTTGTGGTTAATCCAGTATAGCAGCAAAGGAAAGACCTGTGTAGGCTTCCCCCAGAATCCCACACTTGGGCTGATTCTAACATGAAATAGAACAGAATCTATGAAATAGATTGATTATACCTTCTGCCCATCTGTCAGCATTAAATCCTGTCCAGCTTGGAGCAGCTACTTTTTTTTTGCTCCACTGTAATGGGAAGATTTATGATCAGAAACTTCCCACTCAGAGCAGCTAGAAAGAGTTCATTAATGAAGTGTGGTATGTTGTTTCCTTTGCTTCTTTTAAGTTCTTTGAGAGAGAGGTGGGAGATGCCCACTGCCATATGGCCAACAAGAGCTATGGAGTGTCTCTCCTATGATAAGATCTGATAGTTAAACCTGATGTTTGTTGCTCAAGTGATGCCTGTGAGCAAGCAGGATTCCAATGCATTTCTACTATTCTACAGCAATTCTGCATTTCTATTTCTACAGCTTAGAAAGTGTTGCAAGACCATTTTTGTCTGTATGTCTTCTTGTCACTAGAATTATTTTTTGCATTTTGGCATACCCTGGGTTAGAAGGGTAGACCATAAATGTTTTTGAGGTTTTAATAGTGTTACTACTAACTGTGTAATATTCTAATAGCTGCTTGTAAAGCTCCTGTTTATTTAGGAGAGACTTGTATCAATCGGTATAATTTTTAATGTGTAATATTAAAACATCTTGAGAGGATTTTAAATAATTTTTTTTTCCTATTGCTTTTTAGTGATGAGTCAGAAAATAGTTTTGATGCCCCTTCCGCCTCTGATTTTCCTGGCCCCCAGCTGTTGTCCTGCAGCTGAAACAGATGCACACTGTACCTCCCAATGTCTCACTGGCAAAAGGAGAAAATAGCCCTCAGCAAAATTCTGTGGGAGATATGCTGTGCTCCGTGTGTAAAGCTGGTGGATCAAAGATATAAACTAGGAGTATGTGGGGTTTTCTTTCAGTTCCTGCAGGGGGGTAAGGCTTGCCTTAACTAGATTTACCTTCTAGGAATGCAAAGTCAATGTACAAGAATTCTGGGTCTTCTGGTTTCCTCAGTGTTTGGACTGTTTTTATCAGCCTCAAAATAAAAAGATAGCAAAATTATTGTGCAAAATGTTGCAAGAGAAACAATCAGCTGGCCAGCATCTAAGGGATGTATTTGTACTCATGTCCCAGAAGTTCAAGTGTGAGCAAGTTCAGGTGCTCAGGTAGAGCAACGGAGTGGGCAAATTCTTTGTGCTCTGACCTGAGGAGTGGGGAGAGTTTGCTTTCCCTCCTCCCTTGTGTGTTTTTCCCTTCATTCAACCAAGCAGCCTGACCACCCAGTGCTGCAGCGTTTCATTGCTATTTTGCATCAGATGCACACAACCCAAAGCATGGCCTTTCTAGTACATAAATTGCATCTTCTTGTTATGCCTATCCTAATCTATTTCTACAAGTGCTAATTCCAGTAAATGGCTGTAATTTTCTTATGGCTCAATTCATACCATGGTTAAACACTCCACAACAAAGGAAGGGGACATTTGCTTGTGTAGCCTTCAGTTTTGGCCTGAATACTGTCTTATACAGGGTTAGTCTTTATGCACAAGGTAAAGAACACAAAGACAAATGTTGACTGAAAGTCTGAAAGCCGTTGGAGATGAGCTGGGATCTCTGAATGTTCAAGAAAATGTGTATCAAAATCCAGAATACCTTATTAGAGTGGTATTTGTAGTCTTGCTTTTCACACTTTGTGTTGCAGCAACAGAGGGAATTCTCTCAAGGTCTTTGTTTCCTGGTGGATGCTGTGCCTTAATGGCATTCAGGGCAGCGTTGTTGGGAAGAAGCAGATGAGCTCAGCTTGGATCACCAGCTTTGAGGGGTTGGGCCCCCTTAGCAAGGCCTGGATCAGCCCAAAATACCCATCAATGACACACCTGAAGAGAGAGAAGTCTAAGCAGCGCTGAGCCACAAGGTAGGTGACTGCAGCTTTGGGTTGGTTTGTGCTGCCTAACAGAGCTCATTTGGGACTTCAGCATGGAAGCAAATGTGTCAAATGCACAGGTGATGGATGGAGTGAGTAATCTCAGAAGATATGTGAGAAAAATACAGAGATGAGATCAGCCACAGAGGAAATAGACCAGAGGCTGGATAACAATGACAAAGAAACAAAGGGGGTTGGGGGGGTGAGAGTGATTCCACCTTCTTTAGAACCATAGAGTTATTTAGGTTGAAAAAGTTCTTTAAGATCAAGTCCAGCCATTGACCCAGCACTGCCAAGAACATCACTAAACCATGTCTCTTAGCATCACATCTCTCTGGGCAGCCTATTTTGACGTTTGATAACCCTTTCAGTGAAGTGATTTTTCCTAATAGCCAATTTAAACCTCCCCCGGCATAACTTGAGGCTGTTTGCTCTGTTCTATTGCTCGTTACTTGGGAGGAGAGGCCGAGTCCCAACTGGCTACACTCTCAGGTGGTGTGGAGTCACGAGGTCCCCCTTGAGCCTCCTTTTTTCCAGGCTAAACACCCCCAGCTGCCTCAGCTGCTCCTCATAGGACTTATTCTCTAGACCCTTTAGCATCTTCATTGCATTTTTCTGGACAGGCTCCAGCACCTCAGGGTCTTTCTTGTAGTGAGGGGCCCAGGACTGAAGACAAAATTTGCGATGTGGCCTCACCAGTGCAAAGTACAGAGGGACAATCACTACCCTGGTCCTCCTGGGCACAGTTTTTGGGACTAAAACAACTATCCAGCATAAGTACTGAATCAGAAACATTTTCTTTTTGTGAAGGAATCTAGAATGTATTTTAGAGCAAAAACTTCTGATAAAATGAGTCTGTCTCCCGGGGTGGAAAAAGGAAGCTTATTCAGCATGAAAGGTGTTAAAAAGTAGCAGAAGGGGCTTATCCTTCTCCTACTCATCCTTTATCTTTTCCTATGAACTACACTTCCTCATTAAAGGATATGTTAGGTAAACCATGCAAACTTTTTTTTTTTTTTTTTTTTTTTTTTTTTTTAAATATCATGATTACACTTCAAATGTAAAAACAACACGTGTTGCTCTGGGCTCTTCCTGGGCTTCTCCATGAGTGAGTGTGTACCTAAGGCACATGCTACTGCCTTACCCAGGACTCTGCAGGGCTGGCACTGCAGGAGCAGCCAGAGGGCAACAGGGCAGAACAGCCAGGGGCCAAGGGAGCACTCGGTGCCGGGGACTGGAGCCCTGGTGGGAGAGGAGTTTGACAGAGACCAGACATTGAGACAAACAATTTTTGTAATGGCCAGATAAGATGGTAGCAGGAGCAGAACTGTGGAACAGCCGGTGCCTCTGGGCAAGAGAATGTTACATCTTTGTTTTGGTTACTTTTAATAACTTTGTGTTATTAACAAGGACCCTGCTGAATGCCCCTTCCCAGATGCAGGCAGGCTGCTGGAGCTAGGCGTGCCTGCGTGATCCCTCCCACAGCCTGCGGAGAGGGAATGCCTTGGCACCCCTGGGAGCCTGGCTGAATCTCAAATGCCAACCAGGGCAAGTGAAGGAAAGGTCTGTATGGCCACCAGGTCAGCCTGTGGGGGCATCTTGATTTAATCATGTCTCATATATGGCCAGGGGTATCATTGTATTTTTCAGCTTTGCTTTTTCCAACAGTTTTAGATACCTCATGTGAGGAAAGTAGTATCTTTTAAAGAATACATTCTATATTCGGTAGTGAGTGATTTGAGGCATGAATGTGTCTGAAGGAGAAAGCCTTTTCAAGCAGCATGCTGCTGGCTCAAAGGATCCCACAAATTCTGCTGGGCCCTGCCTCTTGAGTCGTGCTGCCCTCTCAACAGCTTGAGCCTTGAGGAATCAATTCTGGAACTGCTTGAGACTCTGCATGATATTCTTCAATGGTCTCTTTCTACTCAGAAAGAAAAATGTCAGAGAGAATTAACAACTTAGACAGGCAGGTGGCAAGGCTTGAAAAGCAGAGATGATTGAGACAGGAGCACTGTCCCACAAGGAAACAGCTACTAATATTGCACTGGCAGTGGGCTTGGAAAAATTAGTTTTGGGGTTTTATTAACTACAGCACAACCTTAAATAAAAAGGTGGAAAACCAGATCTAATTTGTCTTCAGCCAGTATATTGGCAATAGAATTAATGGACAAAATGTTGGGAATAGCTTCTATTAACATCCATGCTGAAAATCTGAAGTTGGCTGTAATGCCATGGGGCTGTAAAGAGACACTTCTTACACACAAGCCTGTGCAAAATGGTCCAGAGAGCATGGACCAGGCAGCAGCAGGACTTGTGGGGGTTTTGTAGGATTTCAGGCTCAGGCTTTGAAGCACTTGAGAGGACTAAGATGCCGCTAAATTCAGAGCCTCTCTCACCATTAATGCCTCAAGTTGTTCTCCTTCTGCATAACTACAGGTGCATGGTGGAGGCAGAACCTGGGCTGGTTGAGCTTGGGAGCTGTGCCTGCAGCTGGTCTGCTGCTTCCAGGAACACCAGCCAATGCTGTGTGGCAGCACTTTGCAAATTGTGAAGGTATGTGGAACATCTACAAGGAAAGGAAAATTGTTTTCCAAAGAACAGAATGGAACACTAGTTACTTAGTTAGAAGAGAGGAAAAGGAAAACTGTTGATCCATTCTTCAAGATAGATGGTGAAATGGAGGATGGACTGGGATTAAAAAATGGGAATTTATTTCTTGGTTCTACCATGAGACTTCACAGGTAACCTCTGACACGGCTCTTGATGCTCTTGCACATCTCACTCATGTCTCTGAAACGGGGATAATGTCTTCCACGAACAAAAAAGATTTTATGAGAACATCCTCAATGGCTGGAGTCCTCAACTGGGGAGGTAGAGTTGTATCAGAGGGAGTTCTCTGATTTCCTTCAATTATGGGCACTGCTGAGTTAGATAAGAAGCAATCCAGCATTTCAAATAGTTTTGGAGTTGAACAGTGTTGGTATCCAACAAAGAGCAAATGTTTTTATTGAGAGATAAGGATATTTTGTTTCTCACAGTGTCAACTCAAAAATATTGTTTTTTGTAGATTAGCTACAGCAACGAAAATACTTTGCGTGTTCACTAGTTGGGAGTTCTCAGACTTGCTTAATACATCCTCAGTGGTCTGGTACAGGCTGGAATGGGGAGTTAAATTAAACACAAGATACTGGGCAGGGTGAGGCTTTTTCACTTAGGATAAAGCCAATTCTGTTCTCTGTGAAGCCTGTGCTTACAACCCTCATGCTGATGACCACACAGCAAATATGGACAAACCAGTGAGGAATGGGAGAAAGGACCATCAGTTCACTGCCATGTTGGTTGCTGCTGAATTTTGATGAGAGAGTGTCTGCCTCTCTGCCCCCATAGGAAATCCTTAATGCACTTTAATTGATTTTTATTTGACAAAAGTGGTATCTAACTCACAGTTTACAGAAGTCAAAATTTGAGGTCTTTTATTCTGACTTTGACCAATAAGTTTCTTCTCCTCATGGAAAGCCTGGGGGCAGATTACAAAGTTTCACAGATAATTTGTAAACCCTTAAAATTGTTGTGAATTTTTGGTTTTGTTTTGTTTTCCTGTGGCCTTTAGAAATCTGCTTCCCAGCCTGCCTCCCGCATTGCCTGAAAATCATGGGAATAAAGAAATGCTTGCTGACTTCCAAATGTGAATTACAACACAGGGTCTGTGTGAGGGTCTGAGTCCCAGAACCACAGAAATCAAGGGTCTGTTTAGCTTTGAGCGTCTGCAGGGTCCTACTGCTCTAGGGCATTGACTATTTAGTGAGCAGTAAATAAGAAAAAGGCAGCTCTCTCCCTCTGGACTAGAAATAACTTGCAGATTTAATTGACTTGTTTTACTGTAGATATTTATGCCCAATTGTCCTACTACAGAAATTGTATAATTCATCCAGGAAATAAAATGGCTCCAACGACTAACTTGAGAGTCACATAAAAAAAAAAATCCGTGAGTACTGCCAGCTTTCTAAGGTTTTATAATACTGTTCCCTTAGACTGTTAGAACTGGAGTCAACTTGTTAAATATTTACTTATTTAACAAACATGCTGTTTTAACCTCCTCCTTATACCCTTCAGTAATGAATGACAAAGTGCAAAAAGAAGGCTACTCACCTAGTTTATTTTAGGTAGGTAAAAACAGGGACTGGAATAACAAACTGAATAGAATGGGTATTTATACTTAAAAAAATAGCAAAATGTAGCTAGTTTAGAAGACTAAGAGTAAACTCTAAGAGTTTAGAATAGTTAAGAGTTTAGAAGACTTTACTGCTCCAAGCCTTGGAGATTATTTATGTCTTGCTAGATCATTGTTGTTCTCTTAGCAACAAAAGATTAAAAAAAAAAGTTCATTAAAAAAATCTCAGGATAAGATCACAAACATGTAGCAGCAAGAATAACAATGCTACATACATCCCTTTGTTGCCCAGTGACAAGAATGGGCACATCTGTTTTACAGGAGTTAATCTTTTTGGGAAGAGGGGAATAGGATTTGGATGTTGAATCCTTTTATTATCTTTCCTTTGTGTGGGATATGAAGGACAGTGAACCAGAGCACGGCTAGATATGGCCACAGGCATCCAAGGTGCATTGATTGCTTCAGCACCTGCAAGCAAGATTGCTGAGCTTGAGAGACAAGTTTCCATGTTACACAATATGAAGAATAAAAGGTTCCTGGATTGTATTTTTAGAGATGTAAGTGTGCTTAGCAAAGGAGGGTCTGATGTATACAGTGCAAGAAGAGAGGGACAGATGAAAGCTGAATTACTGTGACTAGAACATAAGAAGTTAGGGAGTCATCCAGAAGGGATTGTGAATGTTGGAGTGTCAAGAGTTTGTCCCTGGAAGTGTTACTGGCAGGTGATGAACACACAACCCTGGGGTGAAGTAAAGAAAGCTTGTCCAACACTCCCAAGCTATGAAGAGGGAGAAACATGACTGAGAAAAGCATAATAGTGGGTAAGTGGTTTCTGGAAGATTGTGTCCATTGATACATGGAGCAGCACTGGGTTTGGACTCCTCTCACTGTTTGTTTCCTTTAGCATCCAGTGAGGTGCCAGAAACGTGTGACACTGGCAGGAGTGTCTCTGGCAGACCAGCAGAGCTGGGGGCTCTCCATTGCACTGAGAAGGGTGAGCAGTGCCAAGAACTCTGACTTAGCTTCCTTCAGCTGTCTTCTGAAGGATACCACACCTGTATAGCAGAAAAAACAGGAACATTTAGAGGCCCAAGAGGTGTGCCCCTCACCAAACTCTTAAGAATGGTTAGACCGAGGGACATCAGTGATGTGACAGATCAGAAAGTGGGATGAGAGGCTTTTTAACAGCACTGGCTCCTGCTACCTTAAGATCAAACTCCAGGCTGTCAGGGCATGAACTTTATCTCTAGTTTGCCATGAACTGGAAGATGCTGTTTTCTCTTTGTCTAGCATGCTGCACATGTAGATTCTTGTAAAGCTATCCTACGGGGTCTTTAAGAACAAAATCTGGTCCTTCCTTTCAGGTAGGGTTTCAGCTCATCAGGTTTGAGAAATCTGCATTTAAAAAAAATCTTTTTTCCCCCAAAGTCAAAGGGCAAAAAATGGAGTATGTCACCATCAAAGCTGGACAGTGATGGATTAGAAATCCAGCACAGACCAGTAGTCCTCTGAGCTGCAGATCTGATAGGGCTTGGTTCCCCTTGGGCAAATCTTATTTCGATTCTCCTAGGTCTACATAGCTGGAAGCTCTGACTGCAGCTTTTCCTGTGGGGTAGGGATTGGTAACATCTTTCATCTTCGCAGCTTTCTTGTTGTTCAATAAGGGCTTAATTCAAATGTCGGTGGGTCTCCTTTTACTCAGCAGCTTGTTGTTATGAAACATACAGGAATTTTTCAGACTTTTTTTGCTCTGTCAGATGTGGTTAAAATTGGCTACTGTTTGTTCTTGTTCCTTCTCTCTTGCACAACATGCAAGTATGTACATGCACATCTGTGTGCACACATGCGCGCGCACACAGCGATTTATTTTACATAGGAAGAGATAATGATCTCAACCCCATTTTAATTTCTGCAGGAATCCAGGCTAGGAAAAAAAGTATTGCAATGTTACTTCTTTGAGAGAGGAAAAGGAGAATGAACTAATTTTTTTTCTGTGCAGTACACAGATTATTCAATTACCATTTTGCTTAAACATAATATGTGTTGCTGAAAATCTGGCACTACTATTAAAAAGTAAAAGATGTGGTGGGCTCTGTGTTCTGGAAGTGCAGGGTTGTGCTTGTGCACGGCATGCACACTTTGCCTCCAGTGCCAGAGTAGTTCTGCTGAGACTGGAGGAATGCATGGGGAACAGAGGCTTGCCACAACATCCTGTCTCCATTCTGTCTTTTGGACCTCTGCCACAGAAAAGAAGGAATTTTATCCTTCATTTGTAAGTAATTAAGATGATAGCGGAGTTTGAATTTTCCAACTTTGTGAAAACAAACTAATAGCAATGATCCACTTCAATAACTCAGATACTAATTGACACAAGAGAGAGAAACAATACATTAAAAATAATTAACTTTTGTTAATTAATTTTTAGGAATAAGAAGGACACCTGCAGCATGTGCAGATGTTTGCAAGTGTCATTCGACTGGGAAGGTTGTGCAGTAGTTTGGAAACAGAAACAGGTCAAAAGGGCCAGGAATGATCTGCAGCAGTTTGAGAAGTATATGATTGCTTTTGAGCTGCAATAACGGTGATGAAGATGTGCCTTTTTTAAGGATGTTTATAGAAGCCAGAGGTTAATTAGCAGTTAAAAAGCATCCACTGGTGTTTTATGTGAACATCATGAGTGTGTTAATTATCATTCCAGCCTTGAATATACCTCTTTCAGACTTAAGCTGAAACAGATCGATGATTCTTTTACTGAGGCATTTCTTAGATAAATTTTAATTAGTAACCTTCCCCCCTCCCTCCAAACAGTTTTCTTCTATGACCAGAAGTGGAATTTCATCTCACTCAGCTTTCCCTTCCTTGGTGTTTGTGATGCAGTTCCAGTATCTGTGGCAAAGCAGGAAGGTAAGAGATAAGGGGAGTGCATCTGTTACCAAGTCTTGTCCAAATTATAGATTCGGACATCGCAGACATGTAGACACAGGAAAATGTGAAATAAACCCTAGAACTTTCCATCTCCTTTTTCAAAGTTAGGCACAAACCTAATTTGTTCTGTTCATCCTAATGCTTTTGTCTACTCTAATAAAATGATGCTTCTAGGAAAGACCATAGGAGTTTTATATGCCACTGTGAACATGCCAGAACTCTCAAAAAACTGGGGTTCCCCATAGGGAGACTGGACCAGGAACAATGGGGGCATTTAAGCCCCCAAATTGAGATGACACAGGGCTGTGTGTAATCCCCTAGCACTAATTAAAACAAAATGCTGAGAACCTCTCTGAGGTCTGGTTGTTCTTTGCATCAGATACCTACCTCTCAGGGAAGGCTCTCATGTCACTGTTTCCTGTCTAGCCCTCTTCTATAGGTTGCTACCCTTTTCAAAGATCCTCAGGGATTTTTTTTCCTTAAGAAACAAAAAACCTTCCTCACCCAAAGATATGTAAGAATTCAGAACTTACATACAGGTTTCCAAATGACCTTACAGGGACACTCATTTCATCTCTCACTGTTCAGACCACACTGTGGCCTTCTGGCTGCTGGACTGAGTCTTGCCAGAGAAAGCACGGGATGTGGTTTGGACTACAGCCCCAGACTTCCTTCTCCTAGAGGGAGCCACAGAGTCTTAGTTGCTTTTGTTTTGGGAATGGCAATTCAGACTGAGATTCTTAGAAGGCACTTAATCCCTCCAGAAAGACTTCCTTTCAGAATTTGTGCACACATAATTTGCTAGTCTCTTTCATTTCACTGGCCTGCTTTCCTATCAGTACTATTAAAAATAACAAATTGTGAGAAAGAATTACACCAGACAAGAAATAGACAAGTTTTTCCCATTCACGTGACTTCATATTTTATCTATGTATCTATTTAATTACTTCCGTTCCAATTTTGTGATGGGTAATGGAGGAAAATCCTTAGATGCTATATTACTGATTCTACAAGTCACAGTTATGTGGCCTCTTCCTATGAACAATTTTTCTAACCTTACCTAATGGATCTACAATTTTTCCCCCAATTATTTCTATGATTAGGTTTTATCTGTTGTGATGGCCTTGAAGGGCAGGAATTAAGGATAAACAAACAGGATAATGATGGGGCCCAAAGACAGTAACTTCTAGGAAGTTTGAAAAGACATCTATTTCTCATTTAAGAGAGGTGAAATGAAGAATGATTAACTTGCTAAATGGCAAGTTTTCAGGTATCTGAAACTGATAACTGATCTGCTTTTTCCTGTTGCCTCTTCCCAAACATGAGGGAGATTAAATGACTTTGTCTCATCTTCAGTAGAAAGAAATTTTGTTAATAAAAAATATTCTTACTTAGATGGACTGTGCTGCCAGTTGAATAAAAACCACACATATTTTGCAAGATTTAACTAATATACTCTTTATTTATTTATTTACACAACTAAAACCAAGATAATGAAATCAAGGGGAAAAAAACCCCAAAAACCTTGGGCGATTATACCGAACTTTGTGTCTATTGTAATGACACACTTTAACACAGGAAAGTTTTCTCTAACATTATTAAGAACAGAACCTGTTTACCGGTCAAAAATACTAGATGTCTCTAGTGAACTTGAAAATTTGCAAAACATACAAAAACGTATCACCTGGGGAAAGTTACAGCTGTAACAAACAAGGAAGAATTTCTGATTAAAAAGGAACATGACTTATTTTGTCCCAATTGCTCAGAAAAAATTCATAAATACAATGACTAGGTTGAAAACAATGTTCCAGAGGTCTGTCCTCACATATTGGTGCATACAGAGCTTGGACAGACTTTCTGTTGGCCCCATTCCTTGAAGATCAGTCATCTGTGTTGGTGAAGAGTCACAGCCTTCAGATTTGTGCACTGGGTTGTTAGGCTACTTATTCACAGGTTCTTCCTCTTACCAGGCAGCATGTTTCAGACCTCCAGGGAAGTGCACGAAGAGCCTGGAGCGGGCACATTCCTGCTGTGGCTGCCCATGAGTTTGCTAGGCCTGCCTCTACCCCATCCATAGCTTCTACTGGATGTGAGCAGACCAGTGGAAGCCAATGTCTCCCCTGCTAACAGCTGGATCCAGGTAGCACACATTTCCCTTTGACCTTTCTTTAATGGAGTTGTTTCAAGCAGAGACCAGTACTCTTAGAATTGCTTCCCCATTTAAAACAGAAAAAATGCTCTCCTAAAATCCAATTTCACAAAGTATTACTTGTCTTTCATATGTTTACACTTGAATACCATCACACTTATGCAGCAGACTAAACCAATGCCTTCATATTTCACATGCTCTCACGTAACATTTGTGCTCCGCTAAAGGCTTGAAATCCTGGGCTACTGACAAGACACTTTACACAAAACATAGCCAAAAGCAAGTTCCCGTGTTGCTCAGCAAGTCTGACACCCTGGATTAATCTACTCACAGCTGCTGAAGGGAGTCTCACTTCTCTTTGTCCACTCCCATCCATGGAGCTCTGTTGCTCCTCGTGTCTAGTTTGACTCAATTTTGCTTGCAATATCAGAAGCACATTTTTGCAGGATTTTCTTATGGCAATGTCCATGAGCTGTTAGGTTGGTTCAGCTTCTGGGTAGACCACACCCACTGCTAAAGCCTACTTCCCCCCAGCAAAATTTTTGTTTTTGTAGCCAGAAGAACAGGGAGGTGCTTTCTGGGGATGATGACACAATGCCAGCCAAGACTCTTCTCTAACCACTGCTGATTTTATACTGGCAAGGGCTCATTTCTCTATTTGATGAACTCGAGTCATGCAACTATCTCAACTACTACGTGCTGACTCACAAAACCTCACAGGTCAACTTCCTGTCAGTCCTGCCTGTGGCCCTATGTAAAGATGACTCAATATTCCTAAGCAAATGGACCCATTTTCCAGATTCTACTGAAATTTTGAACAGATTACTAAAACAGAAGAATGTATCTCAAATTCAAAAAGATACCTCTCCTGAATAGTTAAGTTTTTTTTATGTTCTAGTTATTTTCTGAGGTATGAGATTTACAGATAATCCTGCTTGTCCCTCAAGTAAAGGACACATTTTAAGGTAGATTGTTGAATGGAATCCCTACTGATTCTTCACAGGCATTTCAGACCCAGCCTTTCAAACTAAGGTTGACCTGAGCCTGAGTTTTCCTGGTGTTACATTCTGTCACAGCAGAATGCATTCCTGTCCATCTTGTCCAGTTGCATTCTAGGCTTCAGCATGGCAAAACCACCACTTAACAGGAGAATGGAGTATCACAGCTGTGAAAACTGAACTGGACTACATACCCACAAACCTTCAATAATATAATCCTTTAAAGAAATGCAGGGCTACCCATAGCAGGGACCACTAAAGACAAAAATAACATGTCATAACTCAGAAATTTTGAACAACTATAGAAATAGAAAAGCTGTTTCCAAGTATAGCAGACACTGTGCTGGATGGAAGTTGTGTTAAGACAGTGCACTTCCTTCTGAATTTGCACTGAACTGACACTGAGACTGAGCTCCAAGACTTAAACCAATGAGATATGAGATATAAGTAACAGTGGACAAATACAGCATTGAGCTTACAACTGAAATACAGGGTAGGTATCAAGTTTTAGTATTCTTTCCAAGTTGCATCTTGTTTCATCTGTCAAAAGCTTCTCTCAAGTTTCATCAGAAGCTGGTAGACATTGTTTCCTCTTCCATATTATTTTGCTACTTACCCCAAAGGCTGCATCTCAGTTCTGAAACTGCTGCATTTTAGTATCTAGTAGAAGTATTCTTATTTATAGAGCAGTATTACCTTCTCAGTATCTACACAGCTCAAATTACAACACAACATTTTCAGCAAACGGATCAAGAATTCATCCCAGGACCTGCAGTTAACCTGGAACTGCCTAGAAGCAGGTGGCAAGGTCTTAGAGAGGCAAGGCTCTTTAAGAATAAACTGGTCATGGTTAGTTTATTCATATGGATATGGTACATCTGCTGGGCAAGCTCAAGAAAGAGGAAACAACGGCTCCTCTAGTTGGGCATGGAGCTCAGTCTCTGGGGCTACTGCCCCAGTGCTAAGGCTGCAGGAAAAACCAGCACCAAGGGGAACTCAGACGTCCAGTTCTGACACAGCATCTCCCTCATGCATCCAGGATTTTTCTAATGATTAATGTCTTAATGCTAGTATGTTGGTAAGCAAAAAAACCCTACAAATAATGTTTTTTCTCATTTTCTTTTTACATTTTTTTTTCTTCTCATGTGTTCTTAATGGCTGCTGGGAAGCACTAAACAAACATGTGATTTCTATGACCAAGCAGTTTGTATTTAACAATTCTGAGTATCTTTACATCTCTTTTTCATATGAGCATATATTTTTTTGCAACTTTCTTGTAATTTATCTTGATTTTTTGTCTACTTTTTAAACGGTCTATTCATATTCTGGTTTAGTTCTTTATCTGAATTTAATATATCATAACAGTGTCCCCACAGTTTTAGATATTTGACTGGAAAAAAATGGTCCTCTGCTAGTGTTAAGCCTGATTACATCTAAGTTTCATTGCACTGGAAAACTACTTCATATATAAATCCAATCCCACTATTGGTATTTCAAATCTTTCTGTCTTAAAGCACTGCAGTTACGTCCCAAGCCTGCAATCAGATCCATGTAGGTAAACTACTCTATTGACAACATCCCCCTTAAGTCAGACAGCTCTCAACATGTACCCATCCAGCTGCAGGAGAAAGAACACCTTTCATATTTAGATTAAGCCCCAGACATTCTTCCTAAAGCAAAATGCCACTGATAGTATTTGGCAATACCCTGCTAAATAGCAAAGGCTAGTTTTTCAATATAATTTTCCCCGTCACAGCATCTTAACAGAAATTATTTCTCTTATATCTCAGTCTTTAAATGAACATCTCAGTTACTGAAAGTCTGAAGTCACCAGTAATAGTTCTGGTTCCAGGATAACAGACTCTCCTGTTTCACTAGCAACTTCTGACATTGCCAAACAAACACTTAGTTCTTCTAGCTGTAGAAGTCTTTTTTTTAATACTGCAATCGTCAGGCAATTTTGCATTTTCATTTTCTTCCTGAAATGTCCTTATGTATGCATACTGATGGATTTTTACAGGTTGTGTATATTAGCTTTCACTGGCTAAAAATGATTTCTGACATTTTTAAAAAAACCTGAGACTTCTGCTCCTAGTTACAACTTTTGTTTATTAAAACAGAAAATACAAATTGCAAAAAAACCTTCTTCTTTATGGCTGTGTTATCTACCTTGTCAAAAACTAACTCTAAAGTAGAATTACAAGACTATGTAAATAAATACAGACATTTAACAAACAGAAGGGTTTGGTTGTTTTTTTAAACTACCTTGGCAAAAATTAAATGTGACAAAAAGATTAGGGATTAATTTACAACTTAATAGTAAGTCACCTGAAGATACTCTCAACATACCAGCAAAAGTAAATGGGTTAGAAATAAGACTGTACATCACACAGTATGAACAATCTTTATCCATCATAACTTCCTGTTATTAAATTCACATTTTCTGAGTGCATTTTTTCCTGTTCTGTAATAGTTTCTGTTAAGCTTGAGCACTTACTGCAAGGTCATAGTGCTGGGACTGATTAAAAAGCACTGTTTATTCTCTGCTCAGAGAGGCAGTTGAAAATCCTGACCACACTTCTGGGTTTCCTAGTTACTAACTTGGCCATGAGTTTATCTCAGGAGCCTGGGACTCCACACATTCAGCCCAACTGTGGACATACGAGACTGTGCTCACTGTATCTCCCAGTTAATCCTCAGTTCTAATTACATTAATGACTGTAACAGGAAAGTAGGTTTGAGGTTTTTTGGCCTCATTCAGACTCCCTGGAATACCACACTAACTGTAACCATGAAAACATCATTTTTCGGGAGAATTTGCGAACTAAAGGTCAAAGCAGCGCCTCAACCTGCACACTGTCCTATGACCCTGCGGACGCACTCAGATGTGAGGGAGGGCCAAGCCCAAACTGTTCCCCTTTACAGGAACCCTTCACAAGCTAAGTGGTGTTACACAGAAACAGGCCCCACTAATAATCATTCCTGTATCATCATATACTTATGTAACGTTTTAAACATATTTCCTGTCTTAGTTTAACAATCCGAGAGCTCCCAGTTTCCTTTGTGTTGCATAACACGAGACACAGACCAGCAAACTGACATGGAGGGGAATCTTATTAATTCTCCTTAACACGATAAAAATAAAGCCTGCTGGTACAAATGTTCGATCCGTGCCAAGGCTCGGGTGCCCAGCTCACGGCAGGAACCCCCGCTGGGAGAACGTGGCGCGTTCAAATCGAACTCGCGGCCTTATCCGGGACGGGTTTTGTTCTGCCTTGGAGGCAGTGCAGGTTTTCGGTTCCGCCGCCCGGCTCAGGCAGGTGCGAGCCCAACACAGCGCTTATGCAACGGCGGCACGGCGGGGTCGCCCCGCTGTCCCCGGCGCTGACCCGGGCGCCCGGTCCCGCAGGGGGGCGGCCAGCGGCAGGCTCCGGGCAGCGCCCGCCCGGGCGGACCGGCTCCCCTGGGGCCGCCGCGCCGACATCTTAGCGCCGGAGGGACAAAGCGCGGCGGCGCTGTCCGTCGGCCGGGCGCTGCTCGGCCGCCACCCCGGAGCCGCGGCTGTCGCCGGCCGTGAGTGACAGCCCCGGCGGGGAGACTTCGAAAGATCGCAGCCCTGGCCCGGCGCCCCCCGGGCACAACAGCGGCGGGGGCGCGGGGGAGGGGGGCTGGAGGCATAGCGCCACCGCCGCGCAGCCGTGCCTATGCGCTGACCCCTGCGGGCGGTCGGGCCCCGCGGTGCCAGGGGAGCGCGGCGGCGTGCCGCCTCCCAGGACGGCGGGTCCCCGGCCGGCGCGGGCCGCGGCCTCCCGGCGGGTCCCGCTCATTGTTCCCCGCACTAGCCCTGGCAAACAGGAAGCCGCCCCGGCATGGGGCGCCCCCCCCGCCCCCGGCGGCTGACTGGCAGCCCGGGCGGCCCGTGCGAGCGGCGGCGGCGGCGCGGCGCAGCCAATGAGAGCGCGCGCGCGCGGGCGTAGGCGGGAGTTCCGGGCTGGCAGGCGGGCGGGCGGGCGGCGGTGTCGGCCGGGCCCCCTCTCCCGCGGCAAGCCCCACCTTTCGGCTTTCCCGCACCGTCAATCAAAATAGGAAAAAAAACCCGGAGTAGGCTCGGGCCGCCGCCGCCGCTTCAGCCCGCCGTGAGCACAATAAGCATGTCCCCGGCGGCAGCCGCCTAGCCCCAGCCAGCAGGGCCTGTGTGCGAGCCAGCCAGCCTGCCTGCCTGCCTCCCGCCCAGCCAGCCAGCCAGCCGGCCGCTCGCACTCACACCATGACCGGTACGTACGCACCGACCGAGCCGCCCCGGGGGCTCCCCGCTCCTGCTCCGGCCCTGCGCGTCCCCGCTCCGGCCCCGGAGCGTCCGTGTGCGAGCGAGGCGAGAGCGGCACTGAGAGCAGCAGCAGGAGGAGCAGGGGGAGGAGGGAGAAGAGGGGCAGGGGCAGCAAAGGAATGGCTGGGAGGGAGGGAGGAAGGGAGGGAGGGAGAGAGAGGGAGGGGGGTGATCGCTCCCGTCAGTGACTCTCCCCTCCCCCTCCCCGCTGTGCCCGCAGCTCCCGAGAAGCCCGTGAAACAAGAGGAAATGGCTGCCTTAGACGTGGACAGCAGCAGCCACAGCGAATATCTCCAGCACGGCAACGGCGCCGCCTCGGCCTCCGCCGGGGCGGCCGCCCCCCAGGTGAGCGCAGGCCCGGCTGGGCCCCTTCCCCCCTCCCCCGGGTGACACGTTGTGAGCGGGTGCGGAGCCGGTGCCGCCGCCGCCGCTTCCTGTGTGCGCGTCTGCGAGGAGCCCGGTCGCTGTCCCGCACTAACCGCCACCCCCCTTCTCTCCCTGAACCCGCCCATTGTGGGTAGGACGCGCAGCCGTCACCGCTCGCTCTGCTGGCGGCCACCTGCAGCAAGATCGGCCCGCCGTCGCCGGAGGAGGATGAGGCCGCCGCCGCCGCCGCTGCCTCTCACTCTGCCGGAGCGGTGAGTGCCCGCCCCGCCGCTCTCGCACGGCCTGCCGGGGGGAGAGACAGCACAGCCAGCCCGCCCGCCCGGGGGGAGGGACGGGACACACGGCACTGCCCGCCCGGGGGGAGGGACGATAGCAGGGCCGACCTGCCAGGAGAGGGGTCCCCGGGCTCCCCTGCCTCTCCAGGAGGAGCCGGGCTCCCGGGAGGAGGAGGGAGCCAAGCTCCCCCCTCCCCCGCCATTGGGAGCGGCGCCTTCATTTACTTTCAAAAACGGGGGGAGGCGGGAAGCCTCCCTCCCCCGACCCTGGCACCGGAACGGCTCGCTCGGAACCCGGAGAGGCTGGGAGGCATCTCACCTCCACCTGAGCGCGCCCCCGGTATCCTCGCTAGGCTGTCAGCCTGGAACCGCGCAGCCAGGCAGGAACACAAAATGAAGGCTGGCTGTAGGGAAGGATGTAGTGAAGTAAAATGGCTGTTTAGAAGCGAACGCGGTGGTGGAAAGCTGCTTCCTGTATCGCGCTGTTGTTCTAAGGAGAGTTATCGTGCGGGTCCTTGTAGCATTTTCTGTCCTTATCTCTCATGCGCCGTTGCCTCTGAAAGGAGCCTTGATGACCTCGGGACCTGGTGTGATGAGATGGATCTTGCAGACTAGAAACGTATTCTTGCTGAAGCTAGTTTAACAATCCCTGTAACAAAAGCCTAATGAAAACTCAGGTTCCTTAATTGGTCTAGCTAAATCTCGTGTTGACATATGGTCATAAAATTCAAAGCTATAATGCATTTCTAAATAACTGATACCTAAAAATATTGGTATATTAAAAGAGAGTTCAAAAATACCTTCTAAAATGACGTGATGTGATTTTCTGGCCTTGGCCCTTGGAAAATTGCACATATTACCTCTAATTTTTTTTTTTACAAAACCATCTTTAAAATTGGAAAAAAATGTGCCTTTTTCTTTTTCTTCTTTTAAATCATGTCTTGTTTTTTAAACTTGCTGTGCAACAGCCTTGTATGGTGTTAGGATTTTGCAAATAGGAAGAAAAACTGCAAAGCATTGTACTGGTAAATGAAGTGGCTTTGTCGAGCTTTTAACAAATGTCAAAGTGTTACTGATGGAAGCTTCTAAATACTTGTTAAACTTTAAAATACTTTTCATCTGTACCTTACAGCTTACTTTACATAAAGGGAGGTTGAAGCAAAATAGCTGTCTGAGGTCATACAGGTTGTAGACTAATGACAGAGCTCGAAAATATATTAGGATTCCAACCCCTTTCAAGCATCCTTTCTGCCAAACCTATTTATTTGCTCAGGCAGTGTGTTTTAAAAAATCTTTCTAATGTTTTAAAGTGCCTGATAGCTTTAAGATTTGTTTCATAGTACTGGATGCATACAGTGCTGAAGAGCATAAACATACTGAAAAACAGCTGATGTTTAAATGATTGCTTGCTTTCCTATATTGACCTCTAAGGTTGTTCTCGCTGTACAGCTGGAATTGTGTGTCTTGGGGATGGATTGATTGATTAGGATGAGCAGTAGGTCTGACAGGATACTGGAATGCTGGTGCAGGACAAATGGTTCCTGGCAGTTCAAAATGGGCAAAAGAGATTTGTTCTGATACTTCCTTACTCCTGTTAATATGTTGTTGTGTTAATGTTTAAGAGGCTTTTCAGGGGAAAGCAAATGCAATTCAAGAGAAGTCAAAATCTTAGTTTAAAACTTAATTGAATATAAGCTCACTCACTACTTTCCATACGTGCAGATAGGCCCTTCCTACATATCTTCTGTGAGTTAGGTTATAGCATTCTGGTAATTTTTACACTCCTACAACCTAACTCTTGAATGATTCAGAATATTTTGGGTGGAAACTAAATATAAATTGAAGGAGATACCTAACAGTAGCTGAACTAGACACTGCAGTTAATTAATATGACCTTCATAAAGAGAGGGGAGGGACTAAAGGCCCTGAAATATATTTCTTGTGAAAAACAGAAGAATGAAAGAGAGTTAGTGCAATAAAGAGTCTCTTTTATTTTCTGGTCCTCCATTTTTATCATATTGGAGGGTGGAAGAAGGAGGAAGGTAAAAAGTCTTATATTGTAGGTACCTCATAAGTAATCTGGAAAATGAAATCTATATGCACAGACAGACATCATTCTCTTCCTGTAGTTTGTGATGCTCATCCCTTTCCCAGGGGTGTAGCTCAATCTGTTTGAGACCTGTGCATGGGTGATGGTGCCTAATGTAGCAGTGGGAGGGCAGCTCTTTCCTCTTATATTCTGTACTTGGACTGCAGTTCTGACTGCTGAACATCTGGTAGAACTCTCAGTCTGCGCAAATGGATAGTAGAAGTCAAACTAGGTATTTCCCTCTTAGAAGTGGTTGAAGAGCCTGCACATCAATGGATAGCCATGCTGCTGTTTCAGGGTTGATTTGTTACTGTTTTACTGACATTTGCTTGGTAGAAACTGGCAGAGCTGGAGCCAGCATGCTGGGCTAGCATACTGCTTCCCTGGCTGAAATAGTATGCTGCAGCTGCTCCCCAAGAGACCAGCAGTATGATTTAAAAGCAACAGCAAAACTCCCATAGGAACACAGGGAATATTGCGTGTCTGGGATTTGGGGAAGAGCTGGAGCAAATGTGATTGTGTTTGTAATGATCTAGCTGGCCCTGCTTTGAGCCCAGGGCTTGGACTGGGTGACCTTCAGAGGTCCTTTCCAGCTGAAATTATCCTATGATTCTGTATTGGTATTGGAGTCCAGGCCTACTGTTTGAATGGACATTGCTGTAACACCACTGAAAGGATTAGTGAGGAAGTAAAAAGACTAATGAAAATGGCAGCTGCTTGTCATAGAAAGCAAATGAAGGCAATTGACAGAACTAAACTCAACCCTCTTCTCCTTTCCATCCTGTCAATGACCTGGCAGGTTGTCTTTAGTTAGTAAGGTTTTCAGCTTGACCAATGATTCTGGTTGGAACTGTATTTCTTTTTGGATGAGAGGCACTAGCAGGCATTACTGCTGATCTTGTCTTTGTGCACTGATGAAGATCGCAGTCTTTCAGCCTTGACATGGTGATTTACTCTGCCTAATGATCAACCAACACCAGTTGCCTGATGGTGTTTGATATTAATGTAGATGGCCTCGAGTTTGTGGCTGACTTACCTGAGCATCTTTTCCTTGGTTGCCATACTGCTACATCCATGGTTGGTTCAAACACTTGCCATGGGAACTTTGCCTTGAATATTGCTACCTGCTGGCTTTGTGAGAGCCTTGCTGGATGGTGTGTGCCTGACCTAGAATGACAACTCATGTTTTGGCCTCTAAGGGTATCTTTGTCTGTCTTGGGAGTTCAAAATCTGAGAAGTTTTAGTTTGAGTCTTGCTTTTTCACTATTTATCTTTGACTAATAATTCCACTTTAAACTTTCATATTTAGGATTCTTTTCATTTAGTTATAAATACTCTAGTTTCATTCTAAACATCTGCAAAGATTTTAGCATTAGGTGAAAATGAGAAGCAAAGCAGAAGATGGTAAAGCTATACATAAGGGAGGAAACAAAAAAGCAGACATATTTAGGTCAAGCAAGAGCCTTGATGGTCAGCTGTATGGTTGTAGCATGATCAGATGATTGCTTAAGAAGCTACAAAGCTGAGATGATAACCAGTTGTTTATGTTCTCTTACTTCATTGTAATGCACAGCTAAAGGCTGTCTTGGAGCTCTCATGCTCCCAAGGGCCATTCTTATGGTTGTGCTGCGTGGGACTGGATAGGTGAGGATAGGGTGCAAGACTGATGGGAGGCTGGAGGGCGGGTGAATTGGGAGGAGTGGCAGGCTGGCTGAGAAAAGTGCTGGCTCTGATAGCCACCAGAGAATGGGAGCGCTGTCAGAGGTGACTGCCCCAGCCGAGGTGTGGAGATGCACCTTGTGTGCAGTGGGCTGCACTGATTCGCTAGCCTTTAAAAAAAACAAGGTTGGGAGGAATTATTTATATGATTTATTTGTGTTGTTGCTTACCAACAAGATGTGGAAAACATTTGGACAGGTTAATAATTAGCATATGTGGGGAAGATGAGTATAATTTGTCTGCTGTAGACAAAGCATTTCTGTGTATCCTGTACAAGTATAGGTTGTTGAGTGTTTTAAGACTGCTTTTGGCATATCTTGAGCCTTAGAATTGAGTACCAGTGCTTCACAGAATTTAATGAAAGTCTGGAATTATAGTAGGTTTATGCCTCAGAAGATTAACTATCTGAGATGCACCTAGTTGAAACTCAGTTTAGGAGGAAATAGGAGTAGTGCTGACAGGATGGAGAAAGAGGAAGGCGTTTTCAATTTCATGTTTTCCATCCACTAGGCAAAAATATGCCTGAATGCCACGTGTGTCACTTACCCATACTACATGGGTTTCTGGCCTATATGGTCATTTTGAGGAAGTTCAGAATTATTCTGACATCCATTTTTGCTTTTGTGGGTGATAGGATAGCTTCCTGATGCTAGGTTTCTGGATGTGAACAGATGCGCCAGAATGTGTTCAGCCACTATAGAAAAGTCTGCCTGGAATGTCTTACTTCTCTCTGTTCTCTACTTCTGCAAAACAAAGAAGTTTCACTAGAATGTGATGGCTAACAGTATATTTGTCCTGCTGCTGTCCAGAAGCTCACCTTTTAATGTTCTTTGGTTTTTGTATTCCAATTATGTCTTTCTAATACTGGGTCAGAACTAAGTGTTGAAGTTCTTTTAGAAGGTGCTTAGGGATGTTCTTAAAATTTTTGTTTTATTTCTCCTATAGTTTTGGAGAAAGCAAGAAAATGTATGGTTTAAAACATTTCCATATTTAAAAACAGCATAGACAAAAAAGTTTTCTAATATTAAACATTAGCAAGAAGTCTAAGATTTCATAGAAAGTTGAGGCTGGTATGGATGTCTGGAGAATGTCTGGTCTGCCCCTCCTTGCTTAAAGTAGAGTCAGTGAGAGGAAGTTGTTCAGAGCTGTGTCCAGTGGGTTTGAATACCTCCGAGGTTAGAGACTCCACTGTCTCTCTGGGCAGCATGTTCCAGAGTTTGATAACCCATATGATATAAAAAAGAGGCTTTTTCTTCTATTATGGGGGACAGAGTCAAACGCCTGACTAATGTAGTGATAAAGAGTATGTCTTGCCTAAGCCTATCTACCAAGCTAGTCTTCTCATCATAGGGCATGGTGAGGTTAGTTATTTCAGCATTATTTCCCCTTCCTAAGTGTAGGCTGACTACTTCTGAACACTACTTTTTTTTTTTACCCCTCAAGATTATTTGAAAGTTAATTTTTTCAAGGTTATTTTCAAGGTTATTTGCTCCAGTGTCTTCCCAAAGATCAAGATGTGAGGCTGACTGATCCCAGGTCCTCTTTCTTCTTCTCTTGATGATTAGATAGACCATTCAGCAGCTGAGTTGAAACCAAACAAACCATTCCATAGAGTGCTAGTTTTGCATGTAGTTACATTGAGATTCATATACATATATAGATTTAATAATTAATAAACAAAAGAGGTTACCTGTCATCTAGTTAAAAATGTCTCCTCCTTGCCATGCCTCGTTTCTTAGTACTTCAGCTTCCTTGTTTCTACTAAGGTCAAGGATATTGTATTGTCTTAATTTGGAAAAGTTCTGAACTTCTGCTGATTGATAACAAACTGTTGAAGTTTTGGCTCCAGTTGTCCATGTCAAGCAAAAAGTTGTAGATATTCTTTAACTGAAATACAGTTAGATATATTTCACCAGATTGGAGTTTCTTTTAAAATAAGATTTTTAAGCAGCCCCAGATAATGTTTTTTCCATAAAATGCTCTTTGTTTCTCCAGACATTTGATTTGGGCAGAAGTATTTCTCTAAATTGAGTGGCTTCATTGGCAGAGGGCTGAAATATGCAACAGAATTAATTTGTCTTAACAAACAGCTTTGTGTCAGCTGAACCACAGTGACTGATGTTGAACACGTTTTTAACCTATGGCAAATACAAGATAGAATGTATTGGCTCATACTTTAATGAAAGAGTTGAAGCAAGTGCATTTTATCTTGCATTTGTAATGATCTAAGAATGCACAGATAGTTTACTGTAGCTTGGTAAACACATGGTATTATTAAACCCATGCATCAGAACCCTAGCTCTTTCATAAAACAACAATTTGGATGAGGCAGTGTCCAATCTTCTTCATTAGGTGTGTGATTTTTGAATGTTTGGGCGCTCCTGACTCATTATCTTCCCACCTCTGGTTGTTTGGCTGATGCTTTTGCTCCAGGGCTAAATGGGGCAAAAGTGACTTTCTGAAAAGTGCAGTAAAAAGTTGTCCACCAGCACAGATGAATGTTTAGTAGACTTCTGTAGTAAAATACTGATGGCTAATGACATGTGCTCATTTGACATGTTGAGATGCAGGTGTCTACAAAAACTACCAGTTCTTACGGGGGTGTTTCTCTGCTTTCCTCCTCTCAGTTTTACTTTGGTAAAGCATATTTTATTTCTTTATTAAGTCCTATTACTCAGTATGGTTTAGATCACTTCTGAAAGGTATTTTATCTTCTGTCTTTCTCTTATCTCCTTTCACATTTGACTTAATGTTCCTGTAATTTTATTTAAATATATTGAACACGACAGTTACTAGATTTTTATTTATCATGGCTCATGATTCTTCAGGAATGAGACTTTTCTCTCAGAGACATCTCTATTTTAGCCACTGGAAATTATACAAGGCCTGTTAAAGAATCAAAAGACAGGCTGAACAGTCGTTGTAGCTTTCACTCTTTGTTGGTACTTGACCTTTCTTCAGGTGGACATATCATTTGATTTTAATTCATCCTATGCCATGTGTCAGCTACTCTCTTTACTCTGTTCCTGTCTCTTTTTCTTGTTTCCTGATGCTGCTTCCAGTGAATTCCCTGTTGCTTCCTGTTCTCTCCTCCTTGGCTGAGTAGTGCTGAACTTTCCTCAGATCTTTGTCCCTTCCTCTTGAAACAGCCTTTGGATTGAAACAGTCCAGCCTTCTCTTAAAGGAACAGCTGCCAAATAACTGCTGCCTGAGTATCAGTTGATAAGGAAACTGTTGCTTTATCTCTACCCTCTAAATAATTTTCACGGATGGCTGAGACAGCAAACAAACTGGTGTATTTTAAATGTAAAGCTCGGTAAGTGACTGGGCTGCAGATATTGCTGCTCATGTATCAGTGGCAGAACTTTTGAGTTACTACAAAAGTGCTTAATTGCCTGAGGATGTAAAGAAAGGTTATTACTCTTTAGTTAGTAGGAAAAGAAGTCCAAGAAATGTCTTCTTGTCTCAACAGACTTTGTGAAAGAACATAACAGTCAACCTTGTTATGACAGGCTGATGATGACCATTTGCAATTAGAGATCATCCCCAAATACTCTTCACCATAGGGTTTTTTTCATGCTTTAATGCTAGCAATTTTGATAGCTGCCAGATAGCTTCTTGAAGGCCTCACCCTCTTTTTGCTCCTCCCTCCACATGATTCAGCTGGTGGTGTCTGATACAGCCAGCTGCAAGAGCAATATGAGTAACGGGTGTTTCATGTTGCATGTGTAGCATAGCTTCATATCCTCATGTGTGGCTGCCCTGAACTTCTCCATGGACTGACAAGTGCATCTACTGAAAGATTGGCTCTGTTGTGCTAAATCACTGCAGAGCAGATTTTGAGGGAAGATTTCACTACATCATGAAAACGTGAGATGTGTGCCCAACATGAAAATGCCAATATGATATGGAAATCAACATATGTTTTGGGAGAAGAATAAAGTAGGTCATTTCCGTATCACTAAGGAGACAGGTTCCCTTTGAAGTATTTCTGTGGATGATGTTACGTATGAGTAGACATAGACATGTTACTGCATATTAGATCAGTCCAGTTTAACCTAAGCTTTCAACATTTGCTTGTGCATAGTTTTCAATCAGTGAGAAATGATATCAGACTTGTAATGGTTTGTATTGGCTCTTTTATTCCAACAGCTATCAGCACATTATATTATACATTTATTTTATAATGACACACTTTAAACATATAACAGTCACGTTATGTTTAAAGGAAAGATGGATCAATATAAGAGGAAAAGAAAATAATAAAAGAGAATTATTATCCTCCTTATTGTGTTTCTTTTCCTTGAAGCATTAAGGCCATAAAATTAGTTTTGTTCTGGTGATGCTGAATCTATTTACTAATACACTACCTGAAAATGAATCACTTATGAACCACGGAATATTTTGAGCTGCAAAGGATCCCCATGGATCACTGAGACCAACTCTTAGTAAGAGTCAATGGTCTGTGCTGTTGAGGGCTGAAGAAGGCTAGCATTCTTTTGTTTTTTTGCACAATAATTATTTTTACAGTTCTTGAGAAGAATTTAGAACCACAATATGTGTTTCCTTATTGAAAATGAAGCTTGGTAAGCACAGTAAAACTTCTAGTAAGTACTCAGACTTAAATACACTATTTTTCCTTTACATGTAAACAGTGTAGTGTTATGGGCTGGAATAGGATAAGAATGTGAAACTAGACAAGTCCCATCTAATGCTGTGGACTAAATTCACTCAGGTGCATTCTGTAGGATTCTTTCAGACTGGCTGGGTCTCAGTGCTATGTTAGGAAAGAATTAAATGTGTGCTGTGTTTTGCATGTCCTGGTTTTGTTCTAAAGGAAGTCAGAATGCAGCATCACAAACAAGTTGTGATTTATTCTGGTAACTTCCCTACCAGGAGAGATCACAGGATGAGTGCAGAAGGACAAACCAGAGCTGTTCTTTCTGTGTCCTCTGGACTCTGCCAGAGAGACTAGATTTGTTTCACAGAGCTGAATTGATTGTAGGACAAGTTAGTTACATGTTGCTAATATTAAGTTATTCCATTGGTTTACTGTAGTATGGTTAAACAGATAAGGAGACACTTTACTTCATATTTTTTAGATTGATGGTTACTTAAAATACCAAGCTGGTTGACTATGCAAATCTGTGCTAGGCATTGCAGGATGTTAAATGTAATTCTTAATACTGTGTTCTGAAAAAGCTTGCTTTGGTAAAGAAAGGTAAGTGCAATTTACCTTTCCTGTACTGAAAAAAAAGGTCAAATGCATAATAGGTTCTTTAAGCATCTGGAGTCTACACAGAAACACTGCCTTTTCTATTGTTATTAATGCTCTTAATTGTTCAACTTAATGAAGGTAGATTTTTTTCCCTCCTAACTGATGCATATGACTAATAAAAATATGATTTCAGTGTAAAAGTTCTTAGTCTAGAAGTCTTCTTCCTTAGCAAAACTCCTACAAGCTTATAAATACTAGAGCTTTGTGTTTGTTATGTGTAGCAAACTGAGGTTGTCCTATCTTTCCAACTGTGTGACTACATCACTTCTTAACATTCTCTGTACTGCTGGAAGTCACAACATGCACAACCAGCAAACAGAGCTGAAAGGCAGTAGAGCTCCAGGAGGTAGAGGCAACACTGGTTTCATGGCGGTTCCTCCACCTGTGTGCAATAGGTGCCTGGCTGGGCACAGAGTGTTTCTGGGTCTCAGGGTAAGTTGGTGATGAGAACTCCAGCAGCCCCTGCCAGCTCTCTCCTTCCCGCAGCCAGGGGTTTGGATTACCCAGCAGCCCTGCCACCAGAATAACCCTGCTGCTGTCACCTGACATAGCCGTGACATAGGAGCTGCATTTGACATGTTCGCGAGCAGCGTGCGGCTCATGACCCGCAGGCTGGCTACCCTGACTTAGGCAAGAGATCCTTATAAAATCTGTGTTTCATAGTTTTGATCCAATTGCTGATGGTCATATGAGCTGTACTGCATGTTTTCCAGTAGTCTATCAATATCTGATGCTGAATTGCATGACTGGTCTAACACATAGTCTGTACAACATTTGTTTTAATTTTTTGTTTTCTTTTTTCTTTTTATTCAGACAGGGGATTTGGCTTCTGTGCAATTAGCTGGAGCTCCAAACAGATGGGAGGTCTTGTCTGCAGCTCCTACCACTATAAAGGATGAAGCTGGTAATATAGTACAGATTCCAGGTGCTGCCACAGTAACTTCAAGTGGGCAGTATGTCCTTCCTATTCAGAGTTTGCAAAATCAACAAATCTTTTCTGTTGCACCAGGATCAGATTCGTCGAATGGTACAGTGTCTAACGTACAATACCAAGTAATACCCCAGATCCAGACAGCGGATGGTCAGCAGGTTCAACTTGGCTTTGCAGCCTCTTCTGATAATAGCAGTATAAATCAAGAAACTGGTCAAATTCAGATCATTCCTGGCTCGAATCAAACCATCATTGCCTCTGGAACATCTTCAGCTAATATTCAGAATATCTTATCTGGTCAGTCTGGTCAAGTCCAGGTTCAGGGAGTTGCAATTGGTGGTTCGTCTTACCCTGGCCAAGCACAAGTGGTTGCTAACGTCCCTCTTGGACTGCCAGGGAATATTACTTTTGTACCCATTAATAGTGTTGATCTAGATTCTCTGGGACTTGGCAGTGGTTCTCAAACCATGACAGCAGGCATTAATGCAGATGGGCACTTGATAAATACCGGACAGGCCATGGATAGTTCAGATACTTCTGAGAGGACTGGTGAGCAGGTTTCTCCTGAAATTACAGAAACTGCCACTGATAATGACTTATTTGTGCCAACGTCATCTTCATCACAATTGCCCGTTACCATAGACAGTTCAAGTATATTGGAACAAAATGCAAACGACTTGACCACAACTAGTGGCCAAGTTCATGGTTCTGATCTTCAGGGAAATTACATCCAGACATCAGTCTCTGATGACACGCAGGCTCAGAATATTCAGGTCTCCACAGCACAGCCAATTGTACAACACATACAGCTACAAGAGTCGCAGCAGCCAACCAGTCAAGCCCAGATCGTACAAGGTATTGCGCAACAGACAATCCACGGTGTTCAAGCAAGTCAAAGTATATCTCAACAAGCTCTTCAAAATCTTCAACTGCAGCTGAATCCTGGAACTTTCTTAATTCAGGCACAAACAGTGACCCCTTCTGGGCAGATAACCTGGCAGACATTTCAAGTGCAAGGAGTTCAGAACTTGCAGAACTTGCAAATTCAGAATGCACCTGGTCAACAAATAACTCTGACCCCTGTGCAGACTCTCACTCTTGGTCAAGTTGCAGCAGGTGGTGCGTTGACATCAACTCCAGTTAGTCTAAGCACTGCTCAATTGCCAAATCTACAGACAGTTACAGTAAACTCTATAGATTCTACTGGTATTCAGCTGCATCAAGGAGAAAATGCTGGCAGTCCTGCAGGTATTTATTTTACTCTTTTACAAAAGATTGGTTTTTATTACTGCATGTTGTTGGTTTAAATTGCAATAATCACAACATCATTGTCTTGCTATTGAAGCCTACAAATACAGTGGGTTCAACATGGTGACGATGGATTTTATTTGAAACTGCTGTTCAATTAGAAACTGTAATTGTAGAACATAGTCCTACCTCACTCCCTTTAGTATGAGCTCATGTAACTCCCAAATAGTTACATTAGTTAACAGCACTTCAGTGTTTGTACTTAAAGGTCTTACCCTGGAGAAGATCTGTATACTAAATTGAAAAGGGGGAAATCTGTCTGCCAGCTGCCATTCTTCTAAGGCATCAGTATCATTAACATACCCATTCTTTCTAGTCCTGAATAGATGACATTTCTGTGGAAAATCCAAATATTTCTGTTTATGCAATTTCTTTTCCTCTTAAAATTTTCAGACCTCCTGAAGTGCTGTTATTCATCTGCTCTTTCGTTAAATTAATTTCCTACTGATTTACTATCAGTGCTACTATGATGTAGGAAACTTGTGTAAGGGTCAGTGAAACAAGCATGCATATATCAAAATAGAGGCTGTGCTTAAGAATATGTGTGAATTTTCAGTACTGCTTACTTGTATTATGTTTTATAGTACAATCCTTATGAGTGTCACAGTGTTTTATCATGGTGGAGAAGAAATATTGCTTTCTTAAAATAGGTGTTTCTTAATGTGAGACGAAAAACGTGCCTGTTTATTTTTGATAAATTTGATACAGTCCATTCCAAATTTTGGGGCATAACTAGCTAAACAAAAACAATAAGAGATGCTTGTGGACCAGGAGGTTTTGCTATACCAGAAGCCATTTAAACACATTATTGAGTTGTGCCCAGGCTAGATATGAGAGGCAGGGTGAGCAGTAGAGGTCATTTGGGGGGGAAACCATTGCACAAAGTAGCTTGGGAATCACTGTTTTAGTATAATCATGTGATTCAGCTCTCTGGTTCATCAAGATACTGAAGCATAAATATTTAAGTGAAGCATGCATGGTTTTGTATGTCTGTTTTAGCTTCTGAGAAGAATGCAATGTTAAGTGAAACATGCTTAGAAGACCTGCAGAATTTTGTTTCAAAAGGCTACTGGTTATAATACCTATAAGTTACTGATACTGCTGTATTCTATGTCAAGAAGCTTGCTTTCCCATTTGAAATCTAAAATTTGAACTGAAAATACTGACTGTGCTGGGATGTTTTTAGTTAATTTTGTTTTGGAATTTACTTCTGTATTATGAACTTAACATCAAGTAAAGAGACTAAATGGGATATATGAAATGTGATTAAATAGGCAGAAGTACTGGATGAATAGCAGAAACTCTTGCCTGAAGTGCATAGCTATAAACACCTGGTTATATTAAAGATAAGATGGAGATTTATAGTAACATTTTTCTTGTCTAGGAATAATAAATGGATTGGAATGTATTAAAACTGCCATTCCCTAGATTTGGGGAGAATGTAATTGGCCCTTCCTTTATGTTAGAAGAAGCTCCCTTTTCCACCGTAATGATTAGTGTGACACTGCTTCTGACAGAATCAAACTGAATTATCTTGATTGACTTTCAGTGTCTTTTCCATATGCATCTGGTATTTTGCCTGAGAGAATCTTTTTCAGAGGTGTTCCTCCCCTTCTTTTTTATAACTCCTCACAGCCTTTCTTGAATTTGGAGAATAAATATGCAATTAGAAGCAGATTATGAAATCATAGGGGGCTTTTTTCAGTCAAAAATATATTGTTGTGTTGCAAATAAGGAAAAGCAGTTTAATTTTAAACCAAAAGAAGAAGGTAAGTGGAAGAGACAGCAGAATAAGAGAAGTTAAAGGGTGTGAAGCTACTTGATTCCTTTTTTTTGTCCACTGCCAATGAGCTTTGAAGCAAGATAAGAAGGGTTTCCCTGTATTTTCTTCCTCAAGGTGGATAATGCACTCCTTTCATACCAAGTAGAGTCAGGCTGTATTTTCTGTTTTCATTTAAGAAAATTTGTCTACCTGAGGTAAAAATAAAAAGAGCATATTCCTAGTTTTGTGTCAGAGATGGCTGGTAGTTATCTGAAGTCCAAATAATGTACTTTGTTCTGTTAGCAGTGTGGCTGTGAAAGCAGTTAGGTTTTAGATTTTCATTGTTACGGCCCATTGTGTGAAAGGTGTTCTTCCAAGGCTCACTCCCCAGGTAGGCAGCAGAGGACATCTTTCCTGTGCTTGTGTGTGAGGGAGAAAAATGTCTTTACCTAGGTATTACATTGAGTTTACATAATGGAAAACCATTGAAACTAATAGTTTTGTCTAGTAAATATACAGTTGTCTTCAAAAGATGTCCAGTAATTACGTTTCTACCAAAATGTCCATTCTATGCATAGACCCACATTGCAGTGAATTTATTCTGGAAAGTCTTGGCCAAGCTTGTTTTTCTTAGGATGTTGATTAGAGCTCATATTCCTCATGGTGCTTAGTGTTGTGGTGACCAGGGGAAGGGTATTGGTTAGTCACAGCCGGGACTCTTCAGCATTGCTTTTCTTCCAAAAAGCTCTCTCGAATGGTATCTGTATATTAAGCACTGCAGGGAGATGCCTTTCTCACCTGTGTTTTGGCTTCACTCTTCTGGTCTTGAGAGGAAATTAACCTGAGAAAGCTCTCTAGAAATGTACTTCTTTTGTTGGCAGTTTGTAATAAAATACTGCGTTGTGTATGACAAATAGTCATTACATGCACAGTTCGCATTGCTCTTTAGTGATTTGCCTGGTCAAGAAAGGTGGAGTTTTTTATTAGCATGTTTCTATAGATTTCTTCTTCAAACAGTTCATGTAAGTAGTGTTTATTTTGGAAAACTATCAGGAGCTGAAATGTACCAACTTGGCCTTCATGTTTCTGATCCTGTAAGTTTTGTGAGCTTGGAAGAATTTTTAAGTTACTGGATTTTCCTCCTGCCCCCAAGCCATTGTCCAGCTGAAGGACACTTAATGATGTTAATCAAATTCTAATTGTAATAGTGTCTCAGCTAATTTATTAATGTACTGAATCACTTTGGGATTGGTTGTTTCCTGGAAAAAAATTGGCAATTTTACCAGGTCTTATATAGGTTGCATAACTTGTTACAGGATGCTGGATAATTTTTTTTTTTTAATATACTTCTTTTGACCATTGCAGTAGCACCTGAAGACACTAGCAAATGACCTGAAAGAAAGTAGCATTGGCTTGAGAATGGACTTTACTGCTTATCAACTCAGACACACTCACCTGGAAGATTCATTTATTTCAATAGAAAAAACCCTATCCTACAAACAGTTTTCCAGGTGGTCTACAGCTGGAATCAAGTCAAAGGGATTCCTTTCAAGAGTTGACTGAAGTGTCACTCCAGAACTGAGGTCTTCATTTCTACATCTTTCTTCCCAGCTCCTCTTCTGCGGGAGTGTACCCAGCTGCTTAAGGACTCATCTCCTGCTGCCATTGTCCTTAGAGCCAGGCCTGTAGCTGACTTACACAGCTGGCAGTGAATGGGAGTGGCTGGCTCTTGTGGTGGCAGCTTCATTCCATTCCTGCCACAATCTGACGGCTTTGTCATGCCGCAGTAATTCAGCTACTCTAAATTTGACCCAAAAATTGGCTGACAATTTTCAAGGTAAATAGTTGCCCAAGTGTCAATTTATCTTTCATCTGCTGATATCTTGTGAGGCTTTGGTCTAATATCTGTTTCCTGAAACAGTCTAAATGCTGAAACAAACAAAATTAAAAATTAAGTATTCACAGTTTTACTTGCTGGGATGGTTGTTTCCATGTTTTATAGTGCTTTGGATGAAGTAGTGCAGAGTGCCAATTAAAGCAGAGCTTTCTTCCACCATCTAGAACTTTTATAACTGTTTTTGGCTGGTTTTCAGTGTTTCTCAGCTTAGTTGTTTTTTAAGTTTCAGTTTTTAACCTTATTAATTTAAATTTCAATTATGCAGTTTTTCCTTCTAAGGCATTCTTTATAACAAGACTGTGAGACAAGGGCATGGTATAATTTTGAAATAGAATCTGATTTAAAAAAGAAAAAAGTGTTATGAAATGCAGGAAGTAAACTGAAGCAATGATAAGTAAATATTTTCATCTGACAGTGTCTGACTCTGGCTATCCAATTTTCATTTGAGGCATTTAGTTTTTATGTTACAAAATCAAGACAGTTGAAACAATTCTCCCCACTATTTTCTTAATATGAAAATTAAATTGGAAACGGGTGAATTTAAGTTAGTGCGGGAATTAGAGCTATTTATGTTCCAATCTTGTGTAAATAGTTTGCTGTCAGCATGCTTAAATTACATTCCTTATTTTAGCATCATTTCCAAAGGAAATTAATAAATTGTGGAAGAATTAGATGATCATGCTTGTCTGTGTTTCACAGTTGTGCTTATAACAGCACGTAGTAAATTATCTCACTTAAAGTTTGCAGAACTTCAGTTAGTCTGGTTAATTTTTTAGAGCAATATCTATTCTGCAATAGAATGATATTTTTTCTTCACATTCTTGAAAATACTGAATTGTTGCATCCTTCCTCTGCAATAGTACTTCATGGGCTTTTCTCCTCTTTGTTCCAAAACTGCTTATTAATGAATTTTCTTCACAGCTGGTGGTGGTGAGGTGAAAGTTTTTTGCATGCATGTTACTCCTAAGTAAATATATGTTGTATGCCAAGTGTCTGGGGATGCAATATAGATTCTCAGAGCTAAGGAGGTTAGCTTGAGTTACCTTAGTCTCAGATATCCTCAGGATGGTCACAAAAGAATATATTACCCAGTTTCTTTTGCATTTTTCAAATACTCTTTTTACAAGATACTCCTGACACAAAATGGAAACTCTCATACACCTGTGGGGATCTATGGCAAGTATCCATGGAGTGAAAGAAGGAAGGGATTTTTTTCCAGTACTGCTACAACTTAAGAAGAGGGCTGGAAACTTGTCTTCTGTCTTTTTTCAGTCTCAGCACTTTAGGGCCATTGCTTTAGGTTCTGTGCAGTTTTCTTGCCTTTCGAACCTCCTGGCAGTATCACATACTTTGTTCTGATCTCTGAGATCAGTCCCAAACTTTCTTGGCTCACAGAAAGTATCTGAAGTTTCTACCAAGGACAACGACAGTCTTTCTATAATGCTAGGAATACTCACCAGGACCCTAGTTCTGATTGCCCTCTTGAAGATCAGGCTGGGCTGTAGGTGGGTTGTCTTTTACTGCTTGTAGAAGACTCAAATTTATTCAAAAGTCAGTAATTTCAAGAGCAAAAGGTGATAAAAATACATAGTGTCAATGACATTGTCATAATTTATCATGGAGAAATGATAGTTCCCAACCTGCATCTAAAATTCATGCCAATATTTAATTCATGTATTCCAAGTATGTCTTGTACTTCATTTAATCAAAGTGTTTTCCTGTATCCTAGTAAGACACTTGCTGTGCAGAACTCTCAAGTATATTATATCAACAACGGTGTCATCATTGATTTAAATAAAAAAATTAGATTTTAATCTAATTGTTCATATAATTGCATTTTGAGTGCACTAATTCTGTCCCTACTTCTTTGAGTCTTTGTTTACTCTTTTTCAGTGTTATCACAGTGTTAGCTTTTTTCTAACCCACTGGAGCATTCACATGGCCAAAGGCTCACAGCATTAAAACTGCAGAGAGCTCTTCAGCCTTCTCTTAAAAAGTGTCAAATGAAAATTATCCTAATCTGTTGATTTATTAAGTGTTTGCTTCCGTAGCTGTTTTTACATGTTCCTGACTTACTGTCAGTGGGAAGCTTTTCATTGTCATCTACTAGTAGGACAATTATTTGGCTTTTACCTAAATACAGGACAGAAACACTTACTGAACAGTTCTGTCTTCCTGAATTACTGCTGACAATTCTGTCGTTTGACCCTAGTAGCAGTCTGATATTCTTCTGTGAAGAGATACTTAGTCCTGCTGGTCAGAGAATTCTGTGTCCTCTTGCTTTCCTTACATATTTCTGGAGTTAGTGGCTTCTTCAGTATTAAGCATGATCAACTCTTCTTCCCCTGTTTAATTAGACCTTCTTAGATTTTCAGCTGTGAGAAGAATAGACAAAAGTAAGTGCGTTCTGCAGCAGGCATCACTGTCTATAGACATCTCAAGTGAATACACCTAGGGCAAGTAACTGTTCCTTGATGCATAGTGTATTCCTTGAGGTAGCACTGGCTGAAGAACTTTAATCATTTAAATACTTAAATATTTGCTTTAGAGTAATGTATAGGATCAGTTGGAGATACACTGTGTGGCATTTCTTGCAAGGAAACAAATCTGTTACTGTGGTTTTTAATAATCATTTTGAGGGTACTGCTTGAGTACTCTAAGGTCCTGCTCTTAGGCTTGCACACAACACTTGTTTTTCCTCAGAAACTTAAAATCTGATTTAGAGCTATTGAATCTAGATAACAGTCTTTTTTCTGAGTTGAGGTTCACCAGTATTTCAAGATGATGCTTTGCAGTGTACCTCACGTTGCCTTGTAATTTATTGTGTAATAAAAATGTCTAAATTCATGCTGCAGATTGGGGGGCAAATCAGAGTAAAAATCATTATTTCTGTTGAGTTTCCTGTCTGAAAGACTTGAACAGCTGGTCAGCTAATAGAGGGAGTTTAAATTAGACAGTTCAGTTTAGATGGGATGGAACAAGAACAGTGTCTTAAGAAATTTGAATTCCAAGGGAATGTGGGTTGAACTGTAGAGAAAACAGGAGAAGATGGAAAGGAAGTGGGAATTAACATCTCTTTAACATCTCTTTTCTTGGGAAAGGTAGGAAGGGAAGCCCCTATTTGGAAAAATAAACAATCAGAAACAATTGAAATGGCAGTCAAATTGTGATTTTGTGAGGAAATTGGTGGGACGGTATGTGCAGTGCTGCTGTGAATCCGTTTTTGGTTCAAAGACCATGTTTGAGATCAGGAGCTTGTAAAGCTTGGCTGATTGAAAGGGCAGGGTGGCTTTCAGCATCTAGGAAAAGCAGCTGAACTAGAAGCTCGCATTTTGCAGACTGTTACAATGTAATACCAAGTGTAGCTTTGTGACATTCTGCAAAGGCAGATACATTAAAAAAATCTGCATCCTCTTCCCTTCTCGGTTGACCCCTGTTTCTGTGGCTCTTGGACAAACTAAAAACTTTTTCCATAGATGAAGAAAATAGCATCTTCTTAAGTCCTGGTGGAAACAGACCAAGACATAATGTGAAGATTAATTGATGCATTCATCTGATACCTGGAGAAGTGGGTAAATGACCTGGGTATATCAGTGGGCAACAGTATTTCTCTCCACACTAGATTATAGTTCACATGTACTCAAGAATACTTTAAACTGCATTTCCATCTGCATTGTTTCATCCTGTCAGTTTAGTTACTCTTCTCTGAAACAATTTAAACAAATCTCTTGCTTATTGGTTTTGTTTGCCAAATACACTCAATCTTGTTCCATGTTGTAGCCAGCTCTGGGCTTTCTATGACTATGAAATACTACCATTGGATCAGAATTATTCACCAAGATCCCAATTTCGATCTTGGAAAAGCCAAACCTAAACCAAATTGAGCACACTAGACAGGAAGCAGAGCTTGAACACAATATATGTTTTTCAGAATCTGTTGGCAGTTTGAAACAATATCTTTGTCTAAAATTCCCCTTGATACTTACCTAGCTAGAACTAAGTATTGAATTTAAAAGTAAGGGCATATAGAAATTTGAAAGTGTGGAAATAAAAGACTAATGAAGAACACGTAACCTTTATTTAGCCTGTGTTTAATTGGTAGAAGACAAAAGTTGCCTCAAATTTGCTAGTGTTTGCATCAGCTTGTCATGACTTCAGGGATTATATAAATTCTTTTAGGCCTCTTTTTTCACAGAGTTTATGTAAATTCTCTCAGTTCAGAGGCTGAATTAGAATAGAGCACATCTAGAAGAACACTGTGGAGAAATGTAGTCTCTGGTATCTATGTGAATTTTCATAATCTCAAATACCATTGCATTGGAGAACACTTAATCTCTAGCTCTTCTCCATGGTTTGCCCTTACAACAGCTTCATGAGTGGCCCCCCTCCTCCTTCCAAAAAATACTGGAGGAATTTTAACCCTATCTCTTGAAATAATGTAAAAACCTACTTGGAGAGCAACAGACTCATTGGTTCTGAGGACCTCATTTAAGGCAGTCACATTCATTGTGGGTTTTGATGCAGTTCACTCTCTGCTATACTACTCCTGGTGAGGCTATTTAAGCACTTTATCTATTGATATTTCTTGTAATTGTGTTTTGTTTAAAGTATAGTCTACATGGATAAGTATTTAAAAGTCCTGTCTATAAATTGCCAGTTTATGTTGTACTTTCCTGTGTGCCAGGAGTAGAAGATAGTCCTCCTGATGAATAACTAAAGCAATAGCTACATTTTGTGTCTTACCAAATAACCAGAAAGCACAGCACAAAATAAAAGCCATAGTACTACTTTGTCTTCATTTCAGTTTTGCATTTTTTAGAATAATGTTATAAACTATTGTGTATCTATGCAAATTGTTGTCTTCTCCAGTATCCTCAACTGTTAGGTATGTTTTGTCTGCCCTGCTTTTTTTTATCACCAAGTAAGTTTCCCAGTTATGCATCTATCTTTATAGAACTATTATAAGTCTCTGTGCTGCTGCAGTAATGGTGGTGATTGGGAGAAACTGGGAATAGAGAGATACTAATGAAAAAGTGGAAGGAACTCATGACAAAAGTTTGTAAAGTGGAACAGATACTGCATAGAAGGTAGAAAGTCATGGATACTGGCATGCAGTGATAGACTTTTGGACATGCTTCTACTCTTACGTGTATCTCTATTATTAGAGTGTGACTTTGGGAGGTCAGTGTAATAAGAGAAATCATATGGAATGTTTGACTTCAGTAGTGGAGTTGGGTCTGGGAAGCACAGATCCATACCCTAATTTGTTCCATTCATCTTTGCATATATCTTTTGAAGTATATGTATGCAGTCTTAACTCTATTCAGCTACTGGCTTTGCAGCTACACCATATGCCACTGTCTAATGTTAGGGAGATCATAATGAAATTACCTTCTTAAAATGTTGTGTTATTTTATTAACACTACTTTAATTGTTATTTTAAATAAAGCAAGAATTTAGACAGTGTACATTTTGTGCTACATTTGATTGGTAAAAGAATTTTGAGTATAATGTGTAACACACAGTTCTAAAGAGCTGGTTGGAGATTTGCATTGGTCTGTGCTGGCAGCCTTGCTGTATTTAAATTCCTATTATGTGCCCTTTTGTGCAAGAGTGAATCAGGCTTCTGCTTTTTTCTAAAGTTGCTCCAAAATGTATTAGTATACTTAGCAGTTATTTGACAGATAATTCTATAAATTTTGTTTTATAGTGGTTTAATATTTGCTTATATAAAATCAATTTTATATATAACATACAGATAATAAAGTTGTTTTTTAGCCAAGTCTCAGAAAAGAGCTTAATTTGGTAGCAAAGGTAGTTTGGTGGCTCATGCAAAAGACCAGAAATTGCCACAGGTTTTCTAGGTCTTCACATGAAAGATATTTATTATGGTGCTGTCTGAAGTTGTGAACTTGTGATGGTAACAGCAAAGGTGTGCAGGTGACTTTGGGCAAGCTTATCACAGTAGTGCCACGTGTGTAAAAAATCATCAGATATGACTGTGCTTGCTTCTGGATTCCCACAGCTCAGAGCCTATCCCATTCATGCAAACTTAATTTCTGACTCTGACTTTTGCAGCCAAACCAGATAAATATTCTAGACGTCCCTGGTTTTGACCTGGAGTTCTCTTCCCAATGCAGTGATTTCCTAGAGAATTACTTTAACTGTGGTTACATCAGTGATGTAGAGTTCAGGACAGTCCTGCATATGGTTATATGTGTGCAAAAGAAAGGCAAACTGCTGCTGGGGATGACTGGGCTGAGACTCTGTTAGCATCAAGCAAATTTTTGTGTAGCAATATCCTTTAAACAGATGAATACTAGAGATGATTTTGAAGGTAGACCAGGTAACTATTACTCTTTACATATTTTGTTATTGGTTTCTTTCCTGATCTCTACTGGGACAGGATACTCTTCATCATATGACCCAGCACAGTTTTTCTTATGTTTTATCAGGTAATCTGCAGCTTTCTCTTCATTACAAAGATATGATGGCTGATGCACTGACTCCCAGAAAGAACTTAAGAGTGGCCACAATGCTCAGTTAAACTTTCAGTGTTCAAGGATAAAAGTCTACATGATAATTGGGTTAGTTTTGCTGGAAAAGCAGTCTCTTGAATGTGTCCAGAAAGATAGACAGATGTTAGTTTGAAGCTTAAAACAAACAAACAATCCAAACCCTACATTATGTTTGTTTGCTTATTAATTTGTGCTAGTGGCTAATGATTTTCACAGAAAAAAATGCAAAGTAAACTATTCTGCTGAACCAAAGAAGGGGCTGGGTTCAGCATTCTAAAATGATACATACAAACTGTCTTTTTTTGGAATCCAGACTTGGAGTCCACTGGGAATGCACAATAGTGTTTGAGGGGAAGATGTTCCTATTAAAATGTAAATTTGTTAAAACAGTTGTTGTTATGACACTGTAATTAATTCTTGGATTAGATTGAATGAATGCTCTGCAGGAAGAGGTTGCACATACTTGCAAATGTCCATCCTGTAAGGAATAATTAGGAGGCCTTTTTGCATACAGAAAACTGCTAAGACCTATTTTGACTACTGGTATATCGAAACACTGATGTGGCTAATCTGTTGCTTATCTCTGTCTAATGCTGAATAACATTCTTCCCTAAATGTTTTCTATGTATTGTGTAGAAGACATAAATTTCAGGTGAAAAGAGGGAATGGAACAAAACCATTAATTTATTTGTTTTCCTTAGATATCTTGGTCTTTCTCAGGTGCACACCTTTTATTAGATTGATTTCTCACATTACGTATCTCTGTGCATACTAAAACCTTCTGAAGACCACTGAGGAAGGCTGTTGCTACTACATGTGACACTAATTCAGAAATGCTGTGGAAACAGAAATGGCTACTCAGGATCACTTGAAACGTGTGTTTACATTTTCTTCAACCTCTGTCCAACTTCTTGTTCCTCAGTTTTTCCCAAGTTTTAAGCAAGCAATATTCTCCTGGTGACAGCATTCCTCACCAAAAACAGTTCAAACTTAAGCTATAACAAAGGATTATAGTTTATCTTCAACTTTTGAATGTATAGTAAGATAAACTTTTAAATACAGGTTACAAGGGCACAGAAGCAATGTCAGAATGCACTTAAGGATGTTGACTTTTGACTGGCGTAGTGCTCTCAAGAATAAAAAGATTTGATCATTATGGTTTCCTTTCTGTCTGTTTAATGGGCTACTTACAGATCTGTCTTTGTTCTTTTCCCCAGATATTAGGATTAAAGAAGAGGATCCTGATCCAGAAGAGTGGCAGCTCAGTGGTGATTCTACACTGAATACTAATGATCTAACACATTTGAGAGTGCAGGTTGTAGATGAGGAAGGGGACCAACCACATCAGGAGGGAAAAAGACTGCGACGAGTAGCATGTACATGTCCCAACTGCAAAGAAGGTGGTGGGAGGTATGTAAAGTTCACTGTCATATCACACATGTAATGATGAAAAATGGATAATGGGCAAGGAAAAAATGAACTTTTGTTAACAGCAGTTGTCTGCAGTGAGAGGAAACTACAGGCTTATGCAAAGGAGTTTATGCAATAAAGGACTACCACTTCCATTTTGGGATTTGAAGATGAAAAAGCAGATTATTCCACCCTTTCTGAGTTATTCCTTTGAGATTATTTTAAAAAATGTGGAGTTAGATGTCGCCTAGTACAAGTGAGGAGGATAGAATGTTGCCCTAAAAATATGAAAATGAAATATTTTGGAATATGCATATCTGTGATTGGCTTCCTATCATATGTCAAGAACTTGATTAAATCCTGTGTTCCTGCATTTCCTCGGTGATTGAGCAGTTTTCCACAGTTTAATTGCTTAGAGTGTTACAAAAATACGGTTTTCCTAGTCTTCTTATTCACTGGTTTCCTAGGAAAACAATATAAGATTTGTATAATATTTCTAAATAACAAATTTTGAACTGTTTTCAGTCAAAACTAGTGAAATTTGACTAACAAAGAGGTACTAAGCTCCAATTCATTAAACTTCAGTGTTGCATTGGAACCTACACTTTATTATTGTGCATCTCATTAAAATATTACTATTTTTTTTTGTTCTGAAGATTGTATTCTACTTCCAAACACTTAATTTTGAATGCCTTGTTAATGGATATGAAAGGGGAAGGGTAATAAGCTGCCTTTTACAAGTGAAAATATTTAGTTGTGTTTGTTCTTGAGAGAATTGTGCAGGGGCTTCTTTTCAATATGCTAAAATTTGTCCATTTTGATAACAGTTTCTAAAATGGAGATCTTTATTTATTTGGGAACTATAGTGTAAATCACTAAAATGTCTTTAAAGAACCCATCAGTGTCCAGTGGCACTAAGAGTTCTAATAGCACTGGCTGACTTATTTCTCTTACCAAGTCTCTTGTCAGTTCTTGGTGCATATTCTAGATGCCTGCCTTGCAAGCACAGGGAGGTAATATCTCAGGCAGCCATGCCAAGTAAGTATTAAGTGTGTTGAAGAGAAAAAGACTCTGATACATTTACATCACTAGCAAAGGTGGTGATGATATCTGCATGTTATCCAGCATCTTTGTCCATCAGATTCCTCTTGTTAAATTTCTATGTCTAGTTCACTGCAACATGGCACAGACATTTCTAAGTTCTTGGTGAACTCTGGCTCTGCTATGAAAATCTGCCCAAAGTATATCCTGGATTGAGATTTGTTTCATTTCAGGAGAAAACTCTGAAAATGTGATTGGCACTGCATGTACTCTTAGAAAACAGAGATTCAAGGTGTTAAATCTTCCTTGTGCTCTATTCCAAACTACAATGGTTTAATTTAGAAATCTGTAATGTAAAATCCTTGTCCTTCTGAGTGGAGTTGCTATGAAATGAAATTTTCATGTTTCAGCCCAAGAGAGAATCTTTTTGAGAGATGGTTTGGGAAGTCTGGAGAAGGGTGTAGTCTGGCTGAAAACTCAGATATGCGATTTTTGGGAAAGAGTTGAGATAAGAGCTACAACAGAGTTAAGATAGATGAGAATCTGAAATTCCCTGTAAAGAAGGGCCTGGACACATCAAACATACAAAGTAACTAGGAAAAAGTAGGACAAGAAGTCAGGATGTGAGAAGAATTAGAACTGGAAGAGAAACGGGATAATGAAGGAGACAATGATGGGGAAACAGAAAAGAGTGCAAGTGCTTACAGTTGCTAAAGCAACTTTCCCACCAGAATGCAGAATTCCTTTAGAGTTTAGGAGAAAGGAATAAGCCCACTTGAAAGAATATTTGAGTGTTAATGTTCCATAGCTGCTAGAGTTACCTTTTTATCCCTAGTGCTGGAATTCTGAGTTTTGATTAGTCTTTTAACTCTGCTGATGATTTGCAGAGTTTCAGATGATAAGACATTTGCTTTTGTAAATTCTTTCAGATAGCATTCATAATTCTTAAAATGATGTTAAAGTTGCAAAATTTAAAATCGGGCAAATGCTTAGTTAATATATTCTGGGCAACTTTAACGTAATTCCTTGTGCATATACATCATCACTTGGTTTCTAATTACTTGACTGCATACTATTTTTTTTATATGGCATCAGTGCCATTTGATGGATGGGATGGCTGATACACAGGGAATTAATCAGGGCTGTGTGATGATTGTCACCTGCTTCACTTATTGCAGCAATTGGGAGGTGTTTAGGGAACGAGACACAGGACTGCAGCAACAGTGCCCTGAAACTTTGGAGGTGTAGGTCTATATACCCCATCTTTACCTCTGCAGAAGTACTGAGTTCATTCCCGTGAGGAACTTGATTGAGCAGACTGTGAACATCTAGAGTACTCAGGGAAAATATGCTTCTAGTACATTAACCTTGACACTTCAGGCTGGTGGGTGTTTGACAATTTTGGCCTTAATCTCTTTCTCCCTCCTACCTGGAGATACAAAGTGATTGTACCAGTTCAGGTTCACCATACCAAAACATTAAGATGATAAAACCATTAATATTTGTGAGCTGCTTAGAGACTGTGAGTGAATGTTGTCAATACCTATGATGAGGCAAAAAAAGCCCTGGAGAAATGAATAATTTTGTACTTAACGTAGTACAGAAATAACAAGTAACTACTAAAACAAGGAAAGTACTTTAAATCAGTGTGAAAAACTGAATAATGTTTCACTCAATTAAAACTGAGCTCCTGTGCTCTGAATGGAGAAGGAAAATGGCTTCACATATGCAGACTTCTTCATAATTTCATCTATCATATAGTGTTGCTTTTAGTATTTCTTGCTGCATTTTCTGTTTTCTGGATTCAGAGGCGAGTTGAGAAGTTCTTTCTGGTTTTTGTTGTTGGCTTTTGGAATTGAACTACATTGCAATCTTCAGATTTGTACCAGTTTTGTGAAGTGGGAAGCCGCTATTATCTTTGCCTTACTTGGTGGGAGGGAAAGTAGGAAAGGAAGATGATGTATTAGATTTGTTAATTAACACCTTTTAGCCCGAAGCTTATATAATAAATGGGGAATAAGCAAGTGGACAGAGAGATACACATGCCTCAAAGGATGACTCTGTTTCCAAACAGAATGTATTAGGCTTATAGTTAAGGTGTCTGAAGTTAAGTAGAAAGTTTAGTCTCCTCTCAGTTACACCTAGAGATTTCACCCTCCTAACAATTACATCTGGAACTACATTGAGATATAACTAGTACTGTCTGGTATATAGGGGAGCTGTGCTTCTGAGTACCACTGCAGGTGCGTAACCCTAAAAACCACATTCTTCAAATAATTAAGAAGTGTGTGGATTGTCCTTGAAATACTTAATGTTATTGCTGGAAATACTGCTGAATATAAAGTCCAGTTTCCAGTGGATGAAGGTGTTTCCTGCTGAAACTGTGGCAGTCTGCCTGGTTATTGAGAAACGTCATATCCAATCTTCGCAAAGCTAAAATGTACTGTGGAAATACTTCAATATAAATATTAATATTTAGACTCCACTCAAGGAGTAGGCTGGAGTCATATACATCTATTCAGTGATGATGGCTATTGGCCAGTGCAGCAAGATGGGCTCTTAGCATCATGTGTTAGGGCATAGTGCCAGACTGTCACAGCTGCAGAGTGTCCAGATAGAATTTGGCTTGTATCCTGTTAGTTTAGAGCACACATGAAACAAACATGCTGGTGCCCATATGAAGTTGTATAGAGTAAACACACTTAGTTGCTAATTCACAGTAATCTTGTGAGTTTCATTTTGTGGATCCTTAACTTCCCCCTCACTTGGAAGTTGGGCGCGTGCTAAGGAATTCTGTCAGCAGTTAGATGAGGTGCTTGGAACTGCGTGTTCTGTATCACCTGTGCACAGTAATGACTGCGAGTTAAACCTTGGTTTCCTTCAGTCTAGACTAGAGGTGCAATGAAGAAATTTCAAACGATTGACATAGGAATATTAACATTATTCTGAGGGAATTTTGATGTGACTTCATCCAATTCGTGTACTATATCATGCCAAGTTATAAAATACTTGTACTAATTACTGTGGAAGGGAAGACATTGGAGTTTATTTGGAGAACATGTGAGGGTAAAGTCCTTAGATGATTCTCCTGCTGCAACAGGATCAAAAGCCTTCTGGACTCTGCTTCTGCTTCCATTGAATTAGTTCTGAAATCAAAACTTGTATTTGTCATGACAAATAATTAGTAGGTGCAGGTGATGTTTTTATCTTCTGAGACAAAATGACTAATGAAGCACTATGAAGATTGCTCTATATTGAGAATTCATAGAAATGTTTCCAAGGACTTAAAGGGATTTTTTTCTCCTTACTTTTCTGGACTGTCTGTAATGTTTTAGGTACATATGTGATTAGGTTGAAATCCCCCTTTAGACACTGTGAGGTTTTAGAGTGAGTTCATTTTTGTGCATGTTCAGAAATGCCTGTGGCAATTGCTAGCTCCTTGAAGCGTGTATGCACTTTAACCTGAACCTTTGTTAGATGTAAACCAGAAGCTAAAACACCCAGTTTAAAGAAAAAGCTTGCCATGGGGTGACAGCTGAAAATTGTATAATCAGTCATGGACAATGGAGCACCCAAGACTGATTTCAGAATCTACTTAAGGTGTTCTAAGTTAATGTTGCTCATGAAAAAGGTGGCATGATGCCTGGCTGCATTTTCCAATCTCCTCCCTTGTACCAGCATTTTCCATTCATATAGCTGTGTTGTCAGCCAGACCTATTCCCTCAAGTGCCCCTTTCTGCAGTAGCACTTAAATTGGCGAAAATCAATCATGATACCCTGCACCGGCCAGACTGATCTCTTTCTCTGGGTCTATCTCTTGTGATTTGATTAAAAAAAAAATAGTCTAGGTATCAGGTGCTTCCCCTGATCACCTGCCATTTCGGTGAGGCAGCATCTTAAAATAAGCATCAAGTTTACTCTGGATTATATGATCTGTGAATTCTGTGTACGTTGTGATGGATTTCTTTTTTTTAACTGAAAAACCAAGGAATTCATTTAAATGTCAGCAAGATCAGCTTCCATTTCTTTTAGTGAAAGCATTCAGGTTAGTATGCTTGTCTTCAAATCTCAGACTGATTCTCAGGTTTCCCCAAGATGCCAAAAGTCCCATCTGTTCTCTACCCAGCTGCCAAAATCTCCAGTGTCCGTTTTGGCAGTTGCAGTAATTTGTGTTTTTCTTTGCCAAAACTATCTTTGATATGGTAAAAGCCTGAAACTCTGAGAAATGTAAAATATGGACACTTCAACATCAAAGTGGTACAAACTACTGTTTCCATCTTCACATACATGTATGCTTCTTAGAGATTATGCTGCTGTCACATACATTTCACACACAACTGAATTTATAGTTTTCTGTGGATCTGGGATAGCATTACAGAATTTATTTCCAGCTCCTTATGGAGTGTTCTGGAATCCAGTTTGTATTTGAAACAAGAACATGAAGTTGCTCAGGTTGGTTTGCAGATTTGTTGTGGTATGTGTAGCCTCATGTATGTATATGACCAGTATTTAGGAGGAATGTATTAGAATTAATAACCTCTCTCTGTTTTTTTTCTGTTTTAAACAGAGGCTCCAACTTGGGAAAAAAGAAGCAACACATTTGTCACATACCAGGATGTGGCAAAGTATATGGGAAGACGTCACATTTGAGAGCTCATCTCCGCTGGCATTCTGGAGAGCGTCCATTTGTTTGTAATTGGATGTTCTGTGGCAAAAGGTTCACTCGCAGCGATGAGCTCCAGCGACACCGAAGAACGCACACAGGTTTCCAGTCTTTGATTCTGGTGTATTTAACTAAAGGAGTGCTATGGACTGGGCTAGGATAAATAACTTTTAAGAGGAGAACAGATCTTTGAATTGGATTGATTTTAAGGCAATGTGATTTTTCTAAAATCAGCTAAATCTTATCTATACACTTCGGAATCTTTGGTAGGTCTGAGGAGATAAAACACACACCTCTTGATTCAGAACTGACATTTAAGCTAATGTTTAACATAGCTTAATCAGAATACTTTGATTCAGGCTCAGCAATGCATTTCATTTGTTTGAACCAGATTATAACTCTTTTTCTATCTTAAAACTTCAGTAAGAAAAAAAGGGCTAGGTGGCCTGGGGATTAGATATCACTCCTAAAATCAAAGAAGAGCATGTGATGGTGCATCATTCTACACCTTTTAGTTTCATGGTTAGACCACCAATTAGGAACTTCAGGTTCACATTTCCCCTTCTATCTAATACAAAGAAAAGAAATTAATGTAGATATTCCACCTTATTAAGGAGCAGTTAGTTTAAAATCTGTTGTCTGTTTTATCTGTTTTCTGACAAACTGCATTCATATTTGCATTCAACAGGATGTTTACCTTTTAAAATCATAGTATTTGAAAAATCCATAGATAAATATTTTTTGTGTTTATCAGCATTTACATTGCTTAGAAAAGTGTCTTTGGATGTCTGTGAAAAATATTCCATGTTGTTAATGGTGTGCTTTTGTGTAGGCATTTTGGATGTTAAATCCAAGCTGGGCCGTTACAGTTTGTCTGGATGGACAGGCTGATGGTTTTTTAAAAAAAAAGGCATGTTGAATGATCCAGTTCAGAGGGTGTGGCTAATAGCTCCTAGTGTACCTGCCTACCAGTAAAAAGTAGAGAACTGCAGGGATCTATCCTTTGGCCTCTTGTAAGATTTTTATCATTGACCTGGAGGAATCAACAGAATTCCTCTGTTAACCTTCTTAGGTTTGTGGATGACCCCAAACGGGGGTGACCAGTCAATGCACTTGATGGCAAGACTATTGAGAGGGATGGAGGCTGGAGGAATGGGTTAACAGGAATCCTAGGAAATTCAGCAAGAATCGTTACAAAGTACTGCACCTGGGGTGGAATGAACACTTAGGATAACACAGGCTAAGCATGTAGAGGTTGGAAACAGCTCTTCTGAAAAGTACCCAGGTGTCTTGATAGACAAGTGGAACATGGTCAAAGACCAGCAGCAACGATCCCCAGAGCTGTATTAACAGAAGCAAGAGCCCTGATCACAGGGATTATTCCCTACTTCTGGTTAGACTGCATCTAGAATATGGCATCTAGTTTTCAGCCATTGATGACAGGATTGAGTTCACTAACGAGTGACCAGGATGATGAGGAAGCTGGAACATTTGCCTTATGAGGAAAGACTGTAGGATTCAGATGCACAAAGAGAACAGTAATGGCAGGGGGGAGCTTCGTAGTAATTCTCTAGTTACCTGCAAAGGCCATCCTTAAGAAGGCGGTTACTTTCCCTGATGATGGTGCATTGGTTGAAGAATAATAGACAGCAGATGTATGTTGAAATAAGAAGGGTTCAGAACAGCTATAAATAAAAGCTTTTTAATTGTGGGGATAAGCCAGGCACTGGAAGAGGATGCCTATAGAGTTCCTGCAGTCTCCATCCTTAAAGGTTGTCAAGAAAACTGGATAAATTCCTCAGCAACCAGATCCGATCTCATAGGTGACTGCTTAGAAAGAGATCAGAACACAGACATTCAGAGGTCCTTTCAAACCTGAATTACCCTATGAGCTTGTGTGTCGGTCTCAAGTGTGATTCTGCTATAGGTCATACAGTCTTCTCTGTCCATCATTTGGTAGGTTTTGTTCTCCTTCTAGAAGTTATTTGTTAGTAATAATTGCAGTGAAACTTAGCAGCCTGAGAATATGAGATGGCTATATTCTCTAGCATGCCTGAAAGATCTCCCCAAACTCTGTGACACACAGAAAATTAAATCAGTTCTTACATAAATTGAATGGGATTTGTATGGGTGTCAAGAAATGTAACACACAAGTTTATCGTTCAATCGCTTTCTTCCTCAGTATAATTCTTGTTAGAATTCTGACTCTAAAAAGCATTAAGTTTAATTTTTAGTGTTCTTGAATATTTTTTTCCTTCTTTGACAGGTGAGAAGAAATTTGTCTGTCCAGAATGTTCAAAACGCTTTATGAGAAGTGACCATCTTGCCAAACACATTAAAACGCATCAGAATAAAAAAGGTATTCACTCTAGCAGTACAGTGCTGGCATCAGTAGAAGCAACATCTGATGATACTTTGATTACTGCAGGAGGAACGACACTTATCCTTGCAAATATTCAACAAGGTTCTGTTTCAGGAATAGGAACTGTTAATACATCTGGCACCAGCAATCAGGATATTCTTACCAACACTGAAATACCTTTACAGCTTGTCACAGTTTCGGGAAACGAGACAATGGAGTAAATATTACACAAGATACCTATTAATTGTGGTTATTTTTATACAGTAGTGAGAAGAATATTGTTCCTAAGTTCTTAGATATCTTTTTATTGATGTGCAAAAATTTTTGGATTGACAGTAACTTGGTTATACATGACACTGAAATGCCTTACTTTGTATGATATTCCATAGTATATTAAAATGGTAAAATTGCATGGGTTTTGTAGGTACTTTTGGAATCTAGAAGAGAAGAAATTTTACCAAGTTATATTAAAAAAACAAAAAAAAAGAATTTAACGATGGAAATGGTAGTCTAACCAAATGCATCAATCCTGTGTGGTTTAGTGTAAAAAAAAATGAGAACATGTTGGTATTTATCTATTGTAAGATAAAAGAAGTTGATGGGTGAAAAGAAATCACATTATGATAAAAGAAATTTTGTAATTTTCTTGATGACTGGAATTTTTATTATGCATAACTGACAAATCAAGTTTCCAAGCAAATGTTACATAGTGTAGGCTTTACTTAGCTCATCAACTTGTCATTTTGAAGCTAATTATTTTAATTAGGTTAACTATGTACAATATTTTAAGCATTACTCTTGTAAGATTTTGCAAACTACATTTTAACATGGAACTCTAGGGATAGTCACCTTTTAAATCCTATTGAAAAGCCATGTTTAAGATTTAATTTGCCAAAATGATGTCTTGTTAATATTCTTTCAATAACCAAGGTGGGCAATATAACCAATGTTTAAAAAGCTTAAAATGTTAAGAAAAATAAATATGTATAGGTTGAAGCATTTGGGTGGTAAGGCAGATGTTATAGTGAAGTATATCCCTTCTTTTGAACATTGGAGGACCAAAAATAAGGTGTATTGCGTCTCAGCAGTGATTTTTATCTAATCTTTTTCCAAAAAAACCATCTGTATGCCAGGGCCTTAAAAGCCATCATGTAAATTACCAGTAAAATATAACATATGCAAATACAAAAGAAAAATCACTTCCATATTGACAGTACTCCCAAACATATGGATATAGTCATAGTGAACTAGGGGGGTTATGAGGTTTTTGTTTGTTTGTTGTTTAGTTTTTGGTTAGTCAATCTGCATTTAAATATCAGCCATCTTTCCTTTTTTGCTTCTTCCCTTAAAAATTGTATGTATCCAGTACATTTAACTGATAAACATATATGTTTTTTATTATGCTGAATTTTCTTTTTATTTTTTAATTACTGTTTATATTTTCAATTATAGAAAATGTACAAAATGAAGTTATATAGCCAGTCTGTAAGTGCTATACCATTTTCAAAAAATGTACAACAATAATTACTGCAGTTCACCTATTTACAAACATTTGGAAATCTGTTCATTTGTTATTCTTAAAACCACCTCAAATTTAAAGGCTACCTTATTGTACGTTTAAAGTGTATTATAACAGTGTGGTAGTTAATAAAACACTATTTTTTTTTCTTTTGACTTGAGTTTACTGTGCTTCTTGTTAACTAACAAGGTGTAATTTCATAATATGTCTTGATAGCCTGAGATGTTTTATTATTTTTGCAGTAGATGGTGGGAAGCAGAAACGTGTTTTCTTTCCCTCTGGACACAGAGATGGTAATTTTCCACCTCCTCGCTCACAAACCCCCATCTGTATGTGCGTGGACACGAATGTGCTGTGTTGGTGTTGTGGGGATGTTTTGCTCTCATGTTGAGCAGGGCATGAAGAATATGGGGGTAGGCCCCATCCTATAGGCTGTGTTTAAGTCCTCTGGCACATGCACAATACATGGAGTATTAATAAGGAGCTGTGACTAAGAACTATGAGATTAAAGAGAGTAATGGTTGTATATAATGCTCTAATGAAAATGAAAAGCTTTTATTTGTGAGGTCTAAAGTGTTGGAGTATCAAATGACAGAGGACAGACCAGGATAATTTAGGATAAACCAGGCACAGTTCAGCCTAGAAAAATGAGAACTGGAAGTCACGTAGGAAAGATTTTCTGAATTTGCAGTTAGGTGGAAAAAAAATTAATGCAAATCTTCTAGAGATTCAGAGCAACAGGAATTGACAGGTACAAAGAAAAGGGAGTTAATTCAGCATCAGTTTAATTGTCTGTTTAATAAAATGAAAAGATGAAATTGGTTGAGATGAGAGCAGCAGCTTGAGGAAAGACAGTTCTGCTTAGACTTGCAGTGTTCCATGGATGTTGTCAATATATTAACATGCTCTGAATCTGCTTCCTTTAGGTAGGTGAATGGGCTTGGTTTTCAAAAGCTGTAGTGTACAGAGCATATTAGTATGTTTCTAATACTTAGGTTTTGTTTCTCATCTCTTAGCCATCAGTAACTGTATTAATGCATTATTTTAAGTGGGAGGGAAGAGGGCTATTTCCTTACTCAAATGCTTTTCACAAGTTTCATGGAATGACACTTTCACTGATGTTCATCTGTGGAAGTGTTGGTGTCAAGGGTTTTGATGTCTCATTGCTGAAGATGAGATTGCTTTATTTCTCAGAGCTTTTATGTTCAGTACATCAAGTGGTTACTTTAATTAGTGTTTAGGTGGCACATTTTATAAAAAGATATGCCGTTGTTAAGCTTCAGAAGGTAGATGTTTTCTAAGAAACTAACTCTGGAAGTCTCATGGAAAGCCTGCAGGCAAAGGGCCTAATGGCTCACAGCCATAGTGTTTGTGTTGTGGGATAGTATTTTCCGAAAGCTCCCTGCTCACCTCCAGGGCAAAGATTCACAAGCCCAAGATCTTCGGTGTATCAAAGATTGTTGCTACCTCATGGCCTGTTTTCTGGCCCTCTAGGCATTCATGTGATGCCAAGACAAAAGTGTGCATTTTGTAGAATACTTTCCAGTTCTTCGTGGGTTCCTGACAATGGTTGCTTGATTTGCTTCTTACAGGTACAGTCTGTATCATTTTATATTTTACATACTTATTTTCATGTCAGGCTTCTCACTTGTATGTTTTCTTGGTAAGGTAGCCTTTAGATCCTTGGTTGGTTTTTATCTCTTACAGTCTTCTGTAATCACTAATTAACAAGACCTTAAAACTGGGTCTGCAAGAGACCATGAGTTTGAGAGCATCCTGTGTTACCAATTTCAGTGGTTCAACTTTCAGTAAGTACCAGTCCTGTACATACACTTGCTATAATCTCAGTATTGTGTTCATTTCTGAATGAACTAATGGTTTGATCCTTCCAAGTTGCAAACTAACACTGATTCTTGCAGAAAACAAGAGCTTTTAATCATTGTTAATTACCAGGTCAAGGAGCAATATGACTAAGCACAATAGCATCATCACAGAAAGGCTTGTGAGGAGCCACATTTCTGGTCTGATTATGCAGATTCTGTTTTGGCAAGGGACTCTGCAGAGTACTTTTTTGGGCTTGTCTGAGAAAGAAATAGGCCTTAGTTTTAGGCATTTTGAGCAGCAGGAATCAGGAAGATAAGCCTTGCCAATGGCTTCAGGAAAGCTCTGATATGTTCTCTCAAAGTTGTTCTGGGTGTTGGGGAATGAAGGAATGGAGCTAATAGTCACCTGTCAAGTGTGGTTCTTGGCTTCTTTAAGTGAAGAACTAATGAGCAGCTGGCTGTCTTTTCTCCAGATTTTTACCACTACTATTAAAACCAGGTGTGTAGAGCATGTGCTGTAAAAAAGGGCAGAAGATGACATGGCTGACTTAACTAGACAGGAATAGTAGCCATTTTCCACAACAGGACTACTAGTGTTTGGCATCAGGTCGTTCTGTGCTCTAGTTTCTAAAAGATTGTATCAAAAGGAAGCATTTTTTACAAGCCATTTTACATATAATTCCTTCTTTCATCTTGGAACTAAGTAAAAAGAGAGCCGTTTCTGACTCAAAACAGAGTATCTGTAATTCCAGAGCTCACTTTGGCATCTTGACACTGTACAAGCCTCTATTTGGACAAGTTGGTACCCTTCTCAAGCCTTACTATTGTGGAGTTGGCAGAAAATGCTATGGAAATTACCTGCAAGGAAATAACCTTCCCTCCCCAGCTATGCATTCTCTTCTGTCAGAAGACTCAGTTACACAGATTTTGAGCTCACCATTTTTGAGCTCAACAACACCACCAGGAAAAGGTTCCAAAGCAAGATTTAGAACTATTTGTTGCTTGAGCACCGCTTCTCTTATAGCCTCCATAAATTCAAATCATGACCATGCTCCTGGCCTGCCTACAGGTATAACAAAATTTACTTCTGCATATATCATGCAACATAGCTGCATTTTCCACAGAATTTGTTGAAGAACAATACCTTTACAAGAATTATAGGGTGACAGATCACCATAGCAAATAATTTTCAAACAGCAAAAATTAGTTGATAAGTGGTATCGTATAATCCAACATACCTTTCTCTGTAAAGGTCTTTCAGGTAAGTCTTGTGGCCCCTGACAAGAAAAGAGCCATCAGAGAGATGGTTGATTTGGGTACCAGGCATGGACAAAATATCACTGAAATTTTACATTATCTAAAGAAGTCCCTGACTTTCACATATACTGGATAACCCACCTACGCACATTCTTAAGATCTTACTCCTTCTGCCATTGTGGTTTCAGAGACTTTAATTCTGTCAGCCATTCTTCACTCTAGAAGAAGGTACTAGACTGTGATTCTTGTATTACAAATGGTACTGCTGGAGGGTTTAGTGGTGAAAATGATGGCTTCTGAAAGGGTAGTTGCCATGTCTTATATTGTTAGCTTGGCTGCAACCTGCACTGAGACCTTCTAACTTTTCTGAGCTCCTGCTATTTCTGACTGTACTCTTTGCCTGTTTCAGAGGTGTTGAGCACAAGCTAATCTGGCACAGCAGTATCCCTTAGTATGTAAACATTGGCTCCCTGTTGGGACCTCAGCTACAGCCTTGCATAAAGAAACATGTAATGTTCAAGTGTGGTTGAAACAGACAGACACAGGGCTGTAGGGCAGCAGTGTGCCACACTTTTCAAGAGCAGCATAAGAAGACCTGAGGTACGTGGCTTGGTAGAAAGCAGCTTGTACCAGACACTGAACAAGCAGGAAAGAAAAGAGTGCTCTTGTGGGCTGGTAGGAAGACTTACGAACATGAGGACAAAGTGAGGATGGTGTGAAAGAGGTAGGAACAGGTGGGTTGGATAAGTGACTTGGAGTAGGGTTGCAGAACGCTGTGGAAACACACAGTAATAAGAGTTAATGCAGTTTACGGATCCTAATGCCTGGTGTTCCAGTGGAACCTTCTGGAGTGTGGGTTCCAGACATGTGTGACTGCAGCCATTGGGGGGGCTGTTGGTGAGTCAGACAAGATGCAATAAAGCAAGGAAAGGGGACTCAAAAAATAAACTGAGAGCTGCATAAAGCTTTTTGACATTCATGGTACTTTCACAGCAGTCCTTACTGCCTTTTGGCTCTTTACTGACCACTTCTCTGTCTTGTAATTTTCCTGCTAGGTCATATATACCACAATCCCAGCAGAAGCCCACATGCTAGACTGAGATTTGCCATGACATGCACTATTTCTGGAGGACTAATGAAACTTGTACCTGGAAATGTGCACTACTATAGGTGATTTATGAAGGAGAAAACCAGATTTACATTGAAGCTTGAACTGTGCTACTTGAGCCATATTTTGGATGAATCCTTTCATTTGGGGTACAAGGATATTGTGTCTATCTTGGGAACTAAGCACAGGAGAATGGATTGGGCCTGCAGGAGCATCAGGCTTGTTTGCATCTGCACTTCTGTGGCTGTTTTGCATGTTGGTTGTATTTATTGTCTGAGGAGAAGGCCGTTTCTCCGTTACCCAGCCCCATAGCCTTGTTTCCCTGCTGTGGTGAGAGTCCTGGCAGCTGCCCTGGGATGCTCCAGGCCCCACAGGACGCTGGTGGCGGGTGTGGGGCCCACAGGCCCCACAGACCTCACAGCCCCACAGCTCCATGCCCCACAGACCCCGCAGCCCTATGACCCCAAAGACCCCACAGACCCCACGGCCCTATGGCCCCATAGATCTCACAGCCCTATGGCCTCACAGACCCTGCAGTCCCCATGGCCCCACAGCTGTGCGGCTGCCACAGGCCTGTGCACGCGGACAGCACACGGAGCACACCTTGGGTAACTTTATGGCTTTTTGGGGACCACGCCAAGGGCTGCCAGCTCCTGCTGAGAAGGAAAATGACAAGCAGGTAGCAGGCATGGGCATGGGTGCAACCGTGTGGCGTCGGTGGCCTTTGTTTTTAGTGGTTTTTGGCCAGCATGCTGCCGTGCCGTGAGACGTGAATAGTGTCATAGGCAGCCATAGGTGTCACAGCCTCTGTTCCTGACTTACATCCAGAGCTCTTTGTGGGGATATTTGTGCCAAAGCTGCCATTTGAGGTAATGGGATTTAATAATAATTTTTCCATGTACATTTGTAGCTGGTTTTACTACATGTAAGGTGTCCTAAGCATGTAATTATTTAATAGCTTCCAAAGGAGCTATTCAAGTTTTTTTCTGTAAATAACACACCTTTTAAAACTATATGAATTCTTAATATCATTTTGGGTCTTTTCTTACATTTCCTTAAAAAAAAAAATTGACCTTCCCAGTCAGTATTTACCTGAAGAATTAAAATAGTTCCATTTTCAGTTGTCCTAATTAGTTTTTACATGACCAATTTAGTATTTGCTCATCAGAGATTTGGAATAAGGGGTGTTTTCCAGCTTCACTGAAAGTCTTAACAATCTTCAGAGGAAGAAGTAGCTATAAAAAATATTTCAAATGCAGGAGGATTGATAGATGTGGCAAATTTTACAGTTTTCCTGTTCAGTACATGTACAATACTGAACACTAGTGAGTGGGAATAATCATGGTCAACTCTTACTTCAGGAGCAGAGTAAGGGAGGTGAGCTGTCACCTTCCAGTGTTAATCCCTTCACTGCCTTCGTTTTCAGCCTCCCTTAATACTTGTCTCTTCTGCAGCTCTCCAAATTTCTTAGAAGCCTCTTTGTTCCTCCTGCTTTTTCAAGCAAGAGCAGCAGATGTTTCCTGTCTGTTTCTGGAAGGCAGAGAGCTTTCGGGTAGAAATGGTAAAAACTTCGTTCTGTCCTGCTTATGAGTGAGACAGTGGGTGAAAAAACAAACTAAGGACCCTGTTCTTGAATGCTGAACATGTAAAAAGGGGGCAGAATTAACTGGCCTCACTTCTATGAAAATATGTAATTAAGTTGAGAAATTTGTGAATAATTTCTTGCTTAAACACAAGTTATATCTTTTTGTTTTGGTAAGTTTTGTGACAAACGTCATAAAGGGTTTGCCACATTAAAGCTCAGTTCAGCATTACACCACAAAAGTAAATCAGGTGAAACACTCTTATTTTGAATAAGGGCTCTAAGTTTTCTCTCAATGTTCATGACTTTTTTCATACTATAGAAACAGACTAGTTTTAAAATTGAGCACCAAAAATTGTAAGAAGATTGTAGATTTCAGAACCAGAGCATGTAAGCAGTTGTGAAGGATTACAACAATTTTAAAAAAATTAATAGTTATCTAAGTTATTAAAAAATTAACACCAACCCTCCCCCCCGACTTGGCATGTCAAATATAAACAGTTTGCAATCTGAATGCTTAAAGACCGGTGTGTGCATGCAAAATGTGATTTGTTTTTCAAGTGCAGTGTTCGGTACGTATTAGTGATCCCTGCAATTTAAACTGACATTTCTCTTTGAGTATATTTTATCCTGTGCTTAATCTGATGATCACTTGAAGTAGCATAACTGGAAAATGTTACAGAGGCCAAAAATTTTCTATTCTTTTCTCATTTAGATTCTGTTTGACAGCACACTTTTTGATATGTCCATTTAGTGTGTGCAGATTATTTGTGTGTAGCAGGCAAATTAAATATGAATTTACAATCCCAAGACTTCAAAATGTATTTGAGGATTGTGAGGTAATGTGGGGCTTTGTTGTTTATCATTGCTTGTTGACTTAGATCCCTATTTATTGAAGCATGGAAGTTTTGTATGTGCTAAGGAAGAAAAATTGAAAGGTCCAAGCTACAGACAAGTACCTGAGCTAGGAGTACAAACTTTCCTGATTCTCTTCAGCCAGGTAAACATAAATACTTGGATGAAACTGTTAAACTTTTTAGTTCTATTCTCTCCCATTCTTTTCATTTCAAGAAGGACTACAGAAGCATGCTAATGGCAGTCTTAAACATCTCTACAGTTACTTCATTTGATCTCAAGGATTGTGGTGGAATCTTATCCTGGTGGAAGTTTAGGAGATGCAGAATTTCATTCAAGGTGTTTATTAATTTGAGACATCTGCTTTAGTAGAAGCATCTGCCACATTTGGATCACAAGCACACTGTTCCTGACACTCATCTCTCTGTCTTAATATTTTATTTCTCTATCTCTTCCCTGTTATTTATTTCCCCTAACTTTTATCTCTCAAGAGCCCTGTCTTTTCTCTCTCCCTGTTGTAGAAAGTACAAACAGGATATTGTTTTAGCCTTTCTGAGCAATTTTTAGTTCTTACACATAAAAAAAAAAACTTTGTACAGTGCATTATTGACTTTTGCTAGATTCCCTTTGATAATATTTCTGCTGTTACCATCCAGAACTTCAAATTCTGGCGCAGTTATTCTTCCATTTTAAAAGACTTTTGAACATCAGAATACGACATGAACATGTGACCATATTTGAGAATATCATGGTTCAGAATTTGGGGTTTGCTCTACTGAAAAACCTGGTGTCATCTGTGAAAAATCAGAATCCATCTCAGGCCAAGCTTGGCTCTCTGAGTATTCAGCTATATCAAATGACCATTAATTTGAAAGTTGTGCCCACCTGTAAAAAAAGAGATGGCTTTGACTGCTACAAATTTTATGGCGGAAAATCTATTAAATAAATAAAGCTGCATAGAGGAGCAGAGGAGTACTGGCTACAAAGGCAGCACAAAACCTGTGAGCTACCAGTTTAGAGATCTGCTAATTACTGTTGGAAAATGTGACTGTTTGTGAAACTATAAAAACACAATTAAAGGTATGGCAAGCAAATAATAGCTTCAGTACTCTTTATGGAAGTAAAATATTGGTGAAATGGAGGCTTCTATATCCACACAGAAGAGAATGAAAAATCAGGAAAATACAGAAGGATACCAAAACTCTTAGTTCAGTTTGAAGGAAATTGTACAAGAATCCTAGGCTTCCCTGATAGAAGGAAAAAAGGTTTCCTTTCCAAAAGAATGTTATGTGGTTATTTAGAAAGAAAAATAGAGTAATTTTGTCTATAATTTTGAATTTCTTATACAATAGGGTGTTTTGGTTTTCTATTTTTTTTCGTCCTGTCTCTATCTTAGATTCAGTTATGTTCTGACTTCCTCATACTCAGTTTGGCCTTGCTGGAAGGAAGTTAAATGGCATGGTCAGCCCACACATCTATTACAGAGATTCACTTAGACTGGAGTAGAGGCAAAAAGAAAAAAAATCTTCTGACTAAACCTTTTTGGGACATAACATAATGGACTTTGAAAGAATAGGTGGAGCTTCCTAAAAAATGTGTTTCTTCCAAGACCAGTGATGGAGGGGAATGCTTACATTACAAAAGAAAAAAATGTAGCAGCTTTGGCAGCAAAAATGGAGAAAATAAGCTGATAGAAACAAATTGCTAGATGAAATAAAAAATATTTGGCAAAGAAGCAGAGGAACACAGATTCTGAAAGAGCCCTCAAACAGCTTACTCTCCTTAGAGGCCAATTAAACCTGAATCAGTCAGGAAAGACAGAAAGAGCCTTCCACAAGCTAAATGAAAATTTATATCAGGCAAAATAAAGCCCTGAGATTATTGTCATATGAGGTGTAGAATACTAAGAGAAACAAGATAGCTTGGCTATTAATGATACCAGAGTGGTATTTACATTTAAAACAAAATACATTTGTAAGGTCTTTGAAGGTTTTCTGTGTCCATCTGTATGCTAACAAAAAATCAGCTCCAGCTGACAAAATATTTTACGTAATGAAGCAAATATGCCCCCCAGGTTCCAGCTGCCCAGATCACCATTTGAATCTATCTGAGTAAGAAAGAACTTAGAAAATATCTTCAGAAAATTACTAGCTAGCCTAGAGTTTGTGTCTTTTAAGTACTTCCAAACACCTTTCTTGACAACTTGTAAAGACTGGTCGGCTTTTGCTTTTGGTCGTTGATATATTGCTTAGCAAGAGCTGACTAAAGCATCTCTGTTAAATGTCATTGTTGTATATTACAGCAGAAGGATATAATCACTGACAAAGACACAGGTTAGAGTAAGGTCACCAGTTACTCAAAAAAATAGATAAAGTTATGTCTCTTGCCCTGTGTCCCCGCCTCTTGGATCTCTGGCAGTCATTTAGAGGTGTGGCAATTGAAGGCTATTTTACTGGCATACCACTTTATATAAAAAGAAGCTTAAGTAGGAAACTTGTGTTTTCATTTTCCCTATAAGTCTCCCTAAAGTGTCAAATACAAAAATAAATTGGAGAGATTTGTAATTCAGAGTTAAAATCAATACTTCTCAAATTTCCACTCTTCAGACATAATTTTAGCATCTATAAATGAAGCATATACCAAACCTCTTGTAACTGCCATCTTAGCTGTCTTGAAAGTCAGCTGTGTTCTGGGTTGATAGACACTACTGGCTCTCTTCTTTCACAGGGTGCTCGTGTCGTAGTGAAAAGTTTCAGATGGAGTCTGAATTTAGAAAAATTAAGAAGCAAGATCTAAACCCCTCCCAAATTACAAAAGGCAAAAGGAACCAATAAGTAATTTATATTTGATCTAAAAATAAACAAACAAATTATAATCCATATCTCATTGTTTAGCTTTCTTAAGGGCAGAGAAAAACCACTGGATATAAGCTCAGTAGAGAAGATTGGTCCTCATCCACAGAATTTTTTTTTGTTGTTTGCAGGGGATTTCTCATATTTGCCTTTAGAATTCAACTGAAAAATCAGTGAAATCAAAATAAGGCTTTCTTTTGTTTTTAGAAAGAAACTGTAGGGTATTTTCCATTACTTTGTTCTCATGATGACCAGTAACACATAGCAGCAGTACTAAGGCTGTATCTGCTTTTTGTACATTTACCAAAGCAGCAGTTTTCCTACAGAACTAGAATAAGGGTGCTTATATCCATATATATGTGAAAAGTATGGAAAAAGTAGATATATATAAAACTTGGGTGGCAAGGAATAATTTTGTTCCTGAGATATAAATTTGAAATGGAAATTCTTAAGGCCTGTTTATAATTTATTTTTATGTTCTCATTAGAATTAAAATACCAAGTGATTGCAAAATATTCAGATCCAGAAGAGATTGTTATTTTTATCTTATTCACCCCTCCAGAATTCCCATGCTTGAATTCAAAAGATAAAGATCCCAATTTGGGGCTTTTTAATTTTTTTCGCTCTGCAATCTAAACAGTTCACCTTTTCTCTTAGGTCTCATCACAGAGTTACATGGAGACCATGACATGAAATTCCTTTGGAAAAACAAAGATGCAGAGGAAGACAGTGAGTATTTAGTAAAGGGAAGCAAGGGTTAAGGCCTGGGACTGCAGAACAGCTGGAATATGTTAGTTTTACAGGAAGTCAGCCTGGAGAGGGAGTGTGAACTGCCAGCAGGTGGCTGGGAATGGCTGGATAAGGAAGTGGTGGGACTGGAAGAGAGCTCTGCCTCTTACTGAGATGACTCAGCCAATTTCAGCCTGTTGTTCTTTGTAACAGGGGACTTTTGTCAAAGCCCATTACAGTAAATTTAGCGTTGCATTTAAATATAACAGGTTCTGGATCTCACCCTGCTTGTTTTGACAGTTTTTGTTTGCTCTGCCTCTTAAATCTTTACCTTATTCTTTCTCAGGTGAGGAAGAAAAAGCTGGTTGATTGCTACACAGGCTTCAAAGGGTGAGACACTCATGTGTCCCTTGGAGAAACTGCCTCCAAGTCAAGCAGACGCTGTTTTGTTAAGAGAAGCTGCAGCAGACAAGTGTGGGAAGAAGGGTCTGCTGGGGTTTCTCTCCCTTCTGCAGCAAGGGAAGTTATGCTGACAGAGACAGCTGCTCTTACCACAGTGATGCTTTGCTGTGGTTTGCAGTACTGGTCCATGTCCTCCAGAAGTCCTAGTCATAAAATGGGCTTTGCTGTGGGTGGCACTGTACAAACACAAGAAGCTGGCTCTGCTCCAAAGACCTTGCAGTGTAGGTGTAACCAGGAAGCAGAAGACCCAATGGAAGTGCAGATCTGGGAGCATAGCACAACAGTTTTCTCAGCATTTAACTGACACAGTGGTAAAAAAACAACCAAAAAAACCCCAAACAAAACAAAAGACAAACAAAAAACGAAACCGACCAACTAACCAAAAAACCCCACAAAGAAAGTTTGAAGGAAGGATTTGAAGATAACATGATCCTGCACAATTATTTCTGAAAAACTCCTCCTGAGCATGAAGAGCAGTGTAGCTAAGATATATGTGTTACTATTTGACCATCCAACAGGATTACGTTTGGCAAAATTAGAAGAGACCAAGATGGTAGGAGCTTGGAGAAGACTTTTATCTGTATGGATGGTTGGGAAAAACTTTACCTTGATGCACTACGCATCAAGGCTCTGTAATTATTGTATATAGCTATTAGAGGACCTATAGAGAAGTCTGAGTTGAAGATATCTGAATTACTTGTTTGAGGAATCAACAGGATGGCTGTATTATGACAGGGGACCTTGTGCAAGGTTGACTTGGAGAGAGAGAAGGGTGAGGATAGTAATATCTCTGTTTCAGCCGCAATGATATTCAGCTAGTGATCCAGAGAGAGCTGTCAGAGAAAGGATGAGAATGTATGTACTGAAAGATGCAGGTGTCAGGGAGCTGAAGTACTTTGTGTTGACCTGTGTACGTTAGAGGGATTTATTTTTGAAGTCAAAAGATAATATAATATCTGGGGCTGGGGGAAACACAACCAAAGACAGAGACCCAAAAAAGTTGCAGTGTAGGTGTAAGGTTAGAGACTTCAGATGCAGACAGAGGAGCACAAGGAAACAAAACACCTGACAGAAATCTGGAAACTGGAGGGCTTAATCACAGGAATTTATCCATGGAGTCCCTACAAAGGCAGGCAGATATTAGAAACAAAAGATAATGTTAAATCCCAGTCAAGAAAAACCAGTGCATCATGAAAAGTGTTCCTGACTTTTGAAGTCAACTCAGATGGTGTACCTCAGAAAAATTCAGACAGAAGAGATGGAAGCAAATTTAGAAAGTACATACCAGCATCATACAAAGGTGCGCATATTGAGGGTTGGTGGTGGTTAGGAAAATGTTCTACAGACAATATAAGAAGGTTTTTTACAGATCTTAACATTTGAAGGAACAAACTGTAGCCAGAAATCAAATTCTCTCATAAATCAAATACTCATCTCTAAAGTGGTCTTCTGTATATCGTTACATGGCTATACCCTTGTTGGTAAATTTTGTTGTGCCTTTGTTACTTTTGCAGAGTAGTATGTAAAATGTTCAGATTTTTGCCAAGACTCAGCACTTACTAATCTTGTTGTTTTGCTAATAATAAATCCACTTTTTCCCAGCTTATATTCTTATAAGTGGACAAAAGCAATTACATCTGAGAATTTACAGAGGTGTTAAATAGAAAGTATGGTTGAGAATTAATAGTTGTTTTCATTACAACTACCCATAATTTTTATTCCAGGATGTGTTTAATTGAAACTGTACTCCAATGAACTGTACTAATCCAGTAGAGGCATTGGCTATCTAAAATTGTAAGAAAACATTCAATACAGATTGCTTTCTAAGAGAAAAACCCAGTGACCTGTTACAAAATAATTTTGGCAAATAGAAAATGATAAACTGCTTGGCACTTCTTATCAGGCAAAGATAAGAAGTGCCAAGTTTACTGCTTTAAACTCATGTATGGATAATGAAGTCACAGTCTGCATAGGAGCTTTCTTGACAGTAAGATAATAAATACTGACATGGATAAATTGTCATGAGTTGAACAAAAAAATCCCTGTCAAATTATCATTTTGATAAGGATGGTGCATTTGATTATAATGAAAACAAATGTGCTGGTGGCTCCTTGCAGCAGTAATTTTGCTGTCCAAGATGACAGAGTTAGTTCTGAGAAACTTTTTAATTGTTTTATCCACATAATGGCAAACTGATCACTTTCATGTCACTGGGCAAGGAAATAATCTTGACAACAAAAGCTAGATTTCATACCAGAGGTACTACTTTAATTCTTTATTTGTGGCAGCACAAATGAAAATAGTTGTATAGCACGATGACTGACACAGTGGGATCCACATTGTCCATGCCTTTGAGCTGGATAGGAGCAGATACAGAGAGCATGTACAAATACATTATGTGTGTTTAATGCAAAAGTGTTTGCAGGAACCCTAATAGTGTGGCTATCTAAAATATTTTCCTTGAACTACTCAGAGGGTCTGCAAAGGATACCTGATTTCACTGTAGTTCACCAGAATTGCCCACAGTATCTCAGCAGGTATTTGTTACATTCTTCACTGCCACCTATCTCCATGACCACTATGGATGCAGTTGTAGTAGTTAGAGCTTCATTCCCAAATTGTCAGTCTTCCAGAGTTAATGAAGTGGGAAGTAAAAATGGCTGAATGATGGTGCCACATCAACATTTTGTGTGCTCTTTGAAACAGAAGCAGATTTGCTTAAATATTAGTTTAATAACTTAATCTTTACTTTGGGGGTTGCACTGGGCATCCCTAAGCTCAGAGCATGAACCATGAAAGCAGATCCTGTCTGTTTTGGGTTTTTGTGGGCAGCACTACATCCAATAAAGAGCAGTGGCTTGAAGGGCATAGCCTATTGATCGTTCACCTGAACTCGATTAGACTAAACAGATTGAACTAAATTTTCTAATTGTCATTTTTTAATCAAAGTTATGAACTTGAAACTTACTGGTGGTCATGCAGTTCATAAAAATGATAAGAATCAAATTACCTTAGTTTCAAAAACTAATGTTAAAAATCAAGGTACCTAAGTAGCATGGGTTTTTTTATACACTGCATACTATTTGGAAAACACAGGAATATATTTTGGATTACATGTATAGAGAAACATTTACTGTTTGATACCTTATTTCACTGAATAATTCAGATAATTTTCTCAAAATCACAGATGATTATATTCATTTGTTTGCATATTTATATTAATTAATATACATTTATATCCAATTTATATTAATTTAATTTCAAAAAGTGTTTTGCTTATGTTATACATTTGTTTGGTTTTAGTAATATCAGAAGATGAAAAGACTGACCAATTTCTTTGTCATTTAGCATGTTACATTGCTACTGAAACTTTTCAACACTGAACATTTCGCTGATTCCCTTTTCTCTGCCATCTGTCTGATCTGGCCCCTTTCCAAATAATGCTGCTTTCCCAGTGGACATGGTTGTCCTGGTACAAGAGTTTTCAGTCAGGGTAAGGAAAATTCACATTCTTTTCAGTTGCTTCTTTGATATTGCATATAAATATTGAATGGCCATATAAACTCTACAGTTTGTAGATTCTAAGATGCATGCTAAAAATACGTGTTTGTCATGAACTCTGACTTGTGTTGTATTTTATTGAAAACCTGACTCTGTCTGTTAAAAATATTTCGTTTTCTGTCTTTATGTTCTGTGTAAGTTTGCTTAGTTTGACAATTACTTTATTACAGTACCTGAAGAACGAATGTTTTGAAGTTTGGTTGTCTGGTTAAAAAATGCAAAGTCCCAGATTACACACAGCATTGCAGAAATGTTAATTCAGCATTTTGGAAATAGTTGTCTTATCTTAGAAGTTCAACATGAAATGTCTTAGGAAAGATAGTCAATTTTAGAAACTGATCACTTAGGCATGGGCCATTTAATAGACTGTCAAGTTGGGCACAAAATCACAAATATCTTCTTGACCAATATCTTAGGAGGTCTAGATTTATTTAAATTATATGTTGTGGTCATATACAAGATATTGTATCCAAGGACACCAACAGAGAAATTATATCCTACAGATCTAAGAAAATGCAGTGCATCATTAAAAATGCATATCAGGAAGCATTGTATTTTTATGTGCACAAGTGCATTAACTCTTGAAAAGGCAGAGAGATTTCCTTTCACCTTCTTCCCTTATGCTAGAATCACTTTCATGCCAGTAATTAAATAGTGTGTTTTATCGTGAGCAGTTGTAATAAAATCTACCAGATACTGACAACTTCTTTTAGGAGGGGCATATTACATTATATTTTGAACTATGTGGATCATCTCTGAAGAGTGTTAGAATTTCTTGTTGGACAGTTAACTCTGGATATACCAGAATACATTTCACAAGCTTCAGTTTTTCTTTAAGAGAGAGAAATGTCTTAGGTTACCTGTAGTCCTGGTTTCAAGAGGAGATTTTCATCCATTCAACTGAAAGAGTGAACCTTTGGCTTTCAGGATCTGTTGCTGTGTCAGTCACTTCCAGCTCTTGACTAGGATCTTGAAACAGCGGTGTTCTCAGGCAGGGAGCTGCAGGGCCAGCACTGAGCCTGGCTGCTGGGACAGCACGCTGGGACTTCAGTCCTTGCTTTGAGAATACACGCGGAGGGCAGCTGAAAGGTGTCAGCACTATTTAAGTCTCCCCTAGGCCATAACTTGAAGACTTGCATTTCATTTATATAAAGGCCCTTTTCCAGCTCCCTGGCAGTACAAATGTTGCATTCCCTTACCCTATTCTGAACTGCAAGTGTGGGAGTAGTGAATGTAAGCATGTCTTCATCTTTTGACCTGTGCTGGTACACTGAAAGAATGACTGGTACCTGGCAAAAAGGAGAGTCATGAATCTCTGAAATCAAGGCAGCCAAGGACAGCAATTTCATTCCAAAGGCAGATTCCAAAATTGATAAAACTGACGTGTTAAAACGCTTCCTACTGGGTTTCTACCTTAATAATTTAAAAAGTCTCCCAGGAGAAATAGAAAACATTAATTTTCTGGGTTTCATCTGGCATTTCAGAAAGAGTATTTTCTACTTCAGTGTAGGTTTCTATAACAAGAACGCTCTTTCTCATCTTTTGGAGGCAACCAAGTTCAGCACATAAAGCAATTGTTTTTTAGTTTATTTATAAGTTTATATTTTTTCTAGTGTTGCTGTGAGTTTTTGTTACACTATTTGAAAGTTCCCCAGTGTTCAGCATTCAATGCAATCGTCTGGAATTGTGTCTGGATTCCATTTTGTGCAATTATGATATTGGTTTACCATATTTTCTTTACTAAGCAGACACTCAGCACTCATAGTGCAGGGTGTAGCTTTACAGCCAGTTATTACTTTGGTAAACTGTTTTAAAAAAACCCACCAGACTTTAACTTGCATGAAAACAAACATATTCTCACGTAAATTCCTGAAGAGAAAACTGACAGATTAACAAGTATGAAAACAGGGAGTCTGCTCTCTTCACCAAAGTTTGCCCAAATGCTGGGAAACAGCTGAACTACTGGATAATATTAATACCTCATTTTTACTGTGAAACAGATGTATGCTGCCAGATCTTTTTCCTGTGGGGAAAAAAAGAATACAAAACAATAATAAACACACTAACCCTCTTCACATCCCAAATGTAGCATGTTATATATGTTAGATATAAATAGTGTGATTGTTTTCAAATATCAGCTAGCAAATTTCCCATCAATTCTTGTGGGATGAGACTCAGCCCTTGTATTTAATGAAATATTCACTGTTACTTAATCATATGAATGTTGTCAGAAAACAGTCTTTCTGATCAGAACATACAAATAAGATTGTGATGTTAAGTATATTGTTTTGTTGCAAATAGTGTTTTTTGGATTAACACTGTTGACCTTGAGCCCTCTTTTTGTAGACTCGGTTGCTAAAAATAGACTTATGCATGGAATTTATTTTAAAGTATTGTGTTTAGGTTTTTTTTTTTTTTAAAGAGACAGAAATGTTTGGAGAGGGCAAAATCTGGATCATAGTGCTTGTAACAAATGAAAAAAAGTTTGCTACTGCTTGTTGCTTTTGTAGACTCTTAATTTCCACATTAATCTGAGAACTGATTAATCTGTAGCTTTGTATATATCTTATTGTTCTATTGTTCCTGGCAGTGTTTAAACCATCATCACTCCAAATGCCAGTGATTGCCATCTTACTGCCTCTGCAAACCTGGGTGAGGTTTGCTTGCTCCATGAGGAGTCTATGATCCATGAGGAACTACCCTTTGCATTAGGGTATTCTCCTAGTAGAGATGTGCTGCATGGCAGCTGCAATAATAGCCTCAAGACTGTTGTCTGAATGGTCTTGCCTCCCTGTTCTCTTTCTTGCCATGCCAGCATCACTGCTGTTGGAGCTCTCTGGAGCACAGCTGCAGCATGACCCACGGTGTCTCTGCCTCCCGTGTTCATTGTTGCCCCTCCACGGCAGGGCTGTTAATCAATTTGAGGTGCCTCAGTAAAGCTGGCATGTGTCCTAAAATCTGGCCATACGACTGAGCCCATGCTAAATAATGTAACTTTCCATATGAATGGCTCCTTCAAAGCCAGTAGGAGCACTCAGAGAGGCTAAAGCTTGGCATGTGGGTCAGCAATTTTAGTATGTCTTCCTCTTTTGGAAATGGCTATGTGGATTTGTATTTTCAAATGCTGTGAAAAGGAAGCTCCTCCCACATCTAGAGCCATCCACAAAAATATTCTGGATAGCAAAGACAGCAGAACATGTCAGTCATGCTATCCTTGCGCTACTCAGACATCTGTGAAAATTTCATGCTTCTGTGAGCAGATTCTCCAAAGGGCTGAATTTGGCTGCGTGTCTTTGAGTGCATACTTCCATTTTCCCTGCTGTGCCTGTCTGTTGTATGTTTTTGGTTGTCCTTGGTATTTGGGGAAAAAAAAGAAAAAGCACACATTAAATAAAATGTATAAATAACAGGAGACAGCAGGCTTAAAATGGCAAAAAGCAAGAAAAACAGACTAGCTGTAAACCTGGAAGTACTGTTCCCAACTCCTAGTGTGTGCAGGAAATGCAGCACATATGGCACATGGAATCACCTGGAGCTAGGCCTCTCTGTTGCACCTTGGCATAGGAGAGCAGGAACAAAGCAGAGATGCAGATTGTAACCCTTAGTGGCCTGGTGTCTGGTGAGGATCAGCTTAAGCCTTTTCTTGTACTTGGCTTACAGTTCACAAATATAAGATGTTAAAAATAGAATCATTACTGAATGATCCCTTTTGTACTTAAATGCACTGGATATCAGTGCATTTTTTGTTGATTAGAAACTTTAAATAGAATTCTTTCTAGTGTGTAGGAAATACATATGAATGTAATTGTACCCTTTCTTATAGAAAAGTTGGATTTTATTATAATGACACTTCATTTATGATGCTCCTTGAAAAAGCTGTTTCTGATATTATGCTTTTAAGTGAGCTTCTCAGTGTTCCTTACAATCATTAATGAATCAGACGTTAGATAAAGACAGTGTAGGTATGGCAGCATATCATTATACAGGGGAGTAGAGTGAAGCATAAGGATGTAAATATTTACTACATCTTGCACAATGTTGAGGAAAAGATAGCTCTAAGGGTAGGATGATGTTTTTTACTGTTCATAGTGAACTCATCATAAAAAGAACCCTTAAAAAATTCAAACCTTTCCTAACTTTTGCTCAACATCGGCAAAGGATTTTGTCCGTGAAAGAATAAAGGAAAATTAAAAGGAAAAAAACCTCAGAACATCTGATATTGAGTATTTGTTCTGGTTTTGTTTTTTTTTTTTTTTTTTTTTAATTTTATTTTCTTGAAAAGGCTTCTTTTTTTCTTTCTTTGGTTTTTGTTTGGTTGGTTTGGGTTTTGGGTTATTTGTTTGGTATTTTTTGACATTTTTCATTTATTTGAAAAAAAGATAAAAATCTTCAGAATTATAGAAAATACTTGCAGATTGATGCCAATCCATGGGATTTTATTCATACAAGAGAGCCTCTTTAAACCTTCAAAAGCTGCTACTTCTATATCTCTTTCTGCTCTAGAAATTTATTTCCTTCATGCAGCTTACTCTACCACAGATCATCTTGATGCCACTGTGTGCCCTGTTATACTAATGCATGTGCATCTCTGCTCAGTTTGTCTGTCAAAACTTAAAGGTTTTTCTGTATTTTGTGCATTTCTAGAATAAAATGGTATTAATTGTCATGCATCAATCAAAACATTTTTTACTCTTTTTTTTTTTACAGGGGCATCTTCACTATCACAGGCTGATATTATACAGTTACATGATTAACTGGAATCTTATGTTTAGAAATTGAGAAGTGCCAAGATTTTAAACTTGTGAGTATAATTACATGTATTTTTAGAAATTGAAATGAGCTTATGCAGAGATTTTCAAAATAGACCTAGAAGGAGGAACAGAAAATGTCCAGCAAAGTCTATGCATTCAGAAGTTTTAAGAACATTTATTATATTTAAAAGACAACAGTAACTTGGAACCCTAGAAAAGGCAGGAGCTGTTACCCAGTGGAACTTTTCTTCTGCACTAGTATTTTCTATTTAATGAAATTTCTGAAATGTTGCTGTGTACTGAGATAATATATTTAAGCTGTATAAACAATTAAATACAATTTTATGTCTTGTATTTTTCAAAAAGTAGCGGACTTAGGAACATAGCTTAGTCTATGATGCATGAATTGTCAGAAAAACAATGTGCATGTTCACTTGAGACAAGGCAAGCTAGAATGTTCTGGCTGTAATTAGCAGTTATTGGGGAGAAGGATTCTGCTTTTCAAAATGGTTTGTTTGCAGCAGTTGAAATTTGATTAATGAAAATTATCCCTTTATTGTATTGTGCCTGTTTGAAAAAAGTGGCTTCAGTACAGTAGAATTGGTCCCAAAGTTACCTGGAAAGAACATTTAACTATAAGCCTGTGAATGAAGCTGTCTCTCCCTGTGGAGACTGATTTTAACAGCCACAGGTTCTGAGCTCTGCACAGAATGCTTCAGACCAAAAGTTTTACAGCAGTTTTTGTCTTTTTCTCCTCAGCTTATATATGCTGCGACAATATAAGGGATTTGGATCAAAGCTGAATTGCATTTGACTGCCCTGAAGCAGAGAGCAGAAGAACTTGCATCTTGAAATTAAATGCAGTGGGATTTTCAGTGAAGGTGTTGCAGTGAAGACTTAAATTCTTGAGTATGACCCTAACTTTTGCAGTCTCATTTTAGTGTCTGCACTAAGTTTTTAACCTGGTGCCAAGTAATACTCTCTTCAGGATAAGTCATACCCTCTCAGGTTTGCATTTTATAGTATTCACCTATTTTTGCTTTTTTTATTTATTACTATTAGATTTATATGTTTTAAATGTGTTGGGGGTTGCCTGAATTAGGAAAATGAGTTTTGATGGCTTAAGAGAAGAAAAGGAAGTGAAGAACAACAGATTTTTTGAAATTTCCCACCTGAAATCCCAGGGATGGGGTGGGGGGAAAAATTCTCAGAGATGGCACTCTGAAGGGGACAAATAGGGGAGAAATGTGTGATTTAAAATACACTCAGATTCCTGACTGAGTGCTCTGGTTTTTATAGGTAGGAGGTACAAGAAGTTGCCAACACTAGTGATCCTTTAGAAACAGGATTTGTGGAAATAAAAAAGTTTTAGTGAGCCTAAACTCTTTTCAAAGTAGGCAGTTACTTTTTGGTTGTCTCAATCTGCATTTTTTAGCACACCTATTTATTGGGTAAAAAACCCAGAAACATCTTTCAGTGTTAGTGGCACATGAATGAATGAAGCCACTGATAGTTACCAAAAGCACTTTTGCTGAAGCAGCCAAAATTAAACATCTTCTAGGTAAAAGAGGATAGCAGCAGCTTTCATGTCTCAAACTCTTTTGCTGCTCGCTAAAGATTTTCACACCAGCTACTTATCTCAGCTGAAGAAAACAGCACTTGGGAGTCAGACATCAAAAGTGTTCAGTGAAGAACTTTATTAATGAGGGAATAGTTTCATTGGAGTTGGAAGGCAAACACAGAAAAGTAAACACAGCCCACTGGATTACAACAGGTTAGTAAATACAAATGCTACAGTATTACCACAGAGCTCTTTCTGTAGAGGCAGCTGTTATGTGCAATGTGTTGTGTTATTTTATTATTATCATATTTTTCTAAGTTATCTGCCTTTTTTCATTTTTAGTGTGCTTTACTTAAAAAAGTTGTTTGAACTTAGTGAATAATAGCACTGAAAGACATCAAAGTTTTAGAAAAGTATGGAAAAAAGGTGTTACAATTTAGATGAATCAGTTATTATTAAGGTGTTTTGGGATCTGCTGGTTTGGCTTCTCATGTGCATTCAGAACACCATCTTGTGGCCTAAGTTTCCAGTAATGTGTTGCAGTTGTGTACTATTTTCCTACCTCTCACAACAGTGCTGAGAATTGAGATACTTCTAATTCCTATGAACATTGTGGCAAAACTCCCACTGAGTTTGTAGAAGGGAGAGGAAGGGTCGTTAGTGGCTTTTGTGAAGTGCAATGAGGTACTGATGAAAGATATGTATCAACCTGAATTGCTTTTGTTCATTACACATGGAGCAATCCCTGAACAAAGAGAGAATATAAATGAAGTATTTATGTAACATCACGGTTCTAAATTTTAGGTGGCATATTGTAAGTAAAAAACTGGCCTTCTGCTAGGGTATTGACATACTACCTTTTGTTCCTTTCAGCTTGTCTTTTTAAAATTTCTGTTGTTTCTTTCTATTCATGCAAAATTGTCAAATTGTAAACACTTCCCTATTGACAAGATACACTTATGTCAGTAGTAAAATTGTTGGCATAAAAAGTTAATCTAATATGGACAAGCATTTCTGAACTATTCTAAAATATCTCTTTTCTGACTATTCACACTGTGGGCTAGCTGGTAAATTCTAATCATTCATAGACAGCAACTTCTGAGTTCTTTTGCAGAGAAGTTGAGATGAGAGGGTTGTATTTTGCCCTATGCTCTCACTGTCTTTGAAGCATTTCATTGTGTGAGTCTTGTTTGGGAGTTCCGTAAGATGGAGAAAAGCAGAATTGTTCCTCAAAGAAAAGGATAGTGCAGTTTTCAAGCATTACTTGTTCAAATTTCATCTCAATATAAGATGATATACAAGGACAAATGAAGGAGATGAGGTAAAAGATTTATAACTGAAATAATGCCAGCAGACTTACTTTTACCTGTACCAGACTCTGACACACATTAATAATTTGGCCTTAACTTCTTGTATGTGGATGGGTGGAATGTAGGAGAGATAGTGATGAAGGTAATCTCACCCCTAAGGAGTTACAGTTGTGCTAATTATCAAGAGTTAGGAACAGGCCTGCCCTTAATGGGCCACAGCCAGATCCAATTAGGATAGGTATTGTAAAAGAGTAAATTGGCTGGTGGAGGAGGAAGATGGAGTTTTATTGGCTGTGTTGAGAAGAAGAAGAGGAAGAAGGAGGAGTTAGTGCTGTGAGGAGCTGCCCATGAGAACTCACCAAGAAGGTACGAAACCTTTGCAATAAGATGGCAACACTTGTAAGAAATAGATCCGGGTTTTTCTGTTCTGATACTTCAGTCATAGGACTGATGGGTTGACTGGGAGACCAGTCAACTTAAGATATAGATAGACAGATATATATGGATAATGTTTTTATGTATTATGAGAAATATAGTGCTAAGTTTTGCTTTAACTGAAACATAAAAAGAAATATTTTTATTTATTTTTATTTTCTTTTAGCAACACAATATTTATTTGATTTTCTCATAATGCTTAGCTCTCGTGTCTTTTCAGGCACTCCAGTAATATCCCTGTCTTCTTATTCTAGTGAGAAAAATACTTGTTTTAGCAAGGCTGCTTTCGATGCTTGTTTGATCATTTGTGAATTAACAGAACAACCTATGTTCTATTCCTATTACTTTTATCCTGCAGATTTTTGCCTATGCAACTTGCAGTAATTCCTATGAAGCTGTCACAATCTGTTCTATCCAAATTACTTGCAGAGCCTGTTGTTCAGGGATCGTTGAAATGATAGATTGCTATGGTCTCTCTTGTTAATATGTGCTCAGGGAGTCCTTCATTTACACAATAGACTTATTCAATTTTGGGTAAAATGTGATTATTACTCTCTCACAGAAGACACATCCTTGATCTAGATATGGCTTGCTTATTTTTTAAAGAAATTGTATAAAACCAGAATGTCCCTCCACAAAACTCTGCTTTTAACCTTACAAACTAATTGCATTTACCTTGCTATTTGGAGGACTGATAATTTCATGTACTAGACTGTTAATAATATCTGGCCAGAAGTCCAGCTCCAACAGAGGCAGATTAAAGCATGACTGATGTCTCAGGGTGCTGGAAACAGTGAAAAATTAAATCAGAAGTGTGTTCCTGTCTCCATGGGCTCAGCAATGTGGCAGAAGTATAGTTAGAATAGTCTGGTACTGGTTGTGGACTTGTGTATGAGAAGATTTTATTATTTGAAGCTATCAGGTAGCTTGAACAACTGTAGTCTAAATCTAACTGATTTTATCCATAGCATTTTTGCTCAGCCCTTTTAAATGAGGATGGTGATGAATTAAAAAACTTTATCTTACTCAAATGCTGCTTTGATGTTATTATTTTAGCTATAATGCCATTTCTTGATAAGTCATCTGTGCTGTGACTGAGTAGTGATGGGTTGAGGATCTAAAACTGAGGCAGGAGAATACAGAAAATAATTCTAAATATAATCCTGTCAGTGTTTGTTTCTGTCTCACTTCCTCTAACGGGACTGTCATGGCAAAAGGCTGTGCCAGCTTATGTAGTAGCTCATGGGGCTGAGCCCTCTTCTTGAGTCAGGAGCCTCCCAGACTCCAAGCATGTGGGAGAACATGAACTGAGGCATGCAGGGAGATCCTGGGAGCTGCTTTTTTCATAAGATCAACAGATGTATCAGCTCTGCTGACTGCACCTTGTGCAGTATCTGATATTTAAGCTTTTGTAGTCTCAGTTGTACTTTTAGCTTTGACTGGGCATGTGAAACCACATATCTTAGAGAAATAAACTAAATAAATGGATTGTATCATTCAATTTCAGGGGATTTATCCACCCTATCTTGTAATTTTTACTTACATGAATAATTTTTGTTTACACGTTCTTAATTTGAATGGGATTACTTGCATTAGTGATAATGTGAGTAGCAGGTACAGGATTAGTTCCTGTATTTGTCAGTGGTGTCAAAAGCAATAGAATATAGAGTAATTTGGTTACATTTTCAATTATAATCTGAAATTAAAGAGCTTTATTTTGGAGCTGTTGCTCTGAATAGCAAGTATTGATATTTCTAATTGAATTCTGAGATAGAACTTTCCATACATTTATAATGCAGAAAGCTCTCTCATCATGTGAGATTCACTTGGCAGATGAATGGTCACCACTTAGTAACAATATTAAATCCTGCATTTCAAGAGTCAAAAGGACTGGAAGCTGCTTCTAGGGTAAAATATTTAATCTATTTCATATCTCAAAATTCTATAGTGTGAAATTACTAGGCTGAGAAACATTTTGATAAATATTTGAGTACGTGCTGTGATTAATTAGTATTAGAATTATACTTTGAACTAGAGTAATTCATGTTGGTAGGACACCTGATGAAGCAGACCTTGATCCTGAAAAAGCCTCCAGGCAAACCTCCAATGAAAATTTATCTGCCTTTTCAGGCAATTTTCAGGACTCAGAGGTAAAATTTGATATAGTGTGAATGGGTGGCAGGATGAAAATAGATCATGCTGCAGCTAGCCTGTTTTCCACAGCAACAGGTTTGGGGGTTTTGCTATTTTTTTTGGGTTTTTTCTTTCTTTTCCTTTCCCATTGCTTTTTAAATTTTGTACTTGCACAGCTTGTTTTTTAAAGATTTATTTAAATGTGGTTCGTGTGCAGCTTTTAGCCTTCATGTAATTAAACAGGAAATGTTGGGAAATGAATAATTTTGGCAAATATTATTTTTTCAATATCCAAGACTTTTATTGCTGGATAAATACTATCCACTTTTATATAAAAGTTTCTTTCACATGGAATAAATGTCTCCTCAGTAAAAAAATAAAAAGTGGGAAAAGGAAAAGCTAGCAAGTTTTAGCTAGTTTATATAGCAGATAGATGCAGATCGTATCAGTAATTGTGGCTGCAAGTCACTTTGTAGGCAGGGATGTCCAGTGACTGTGACATCAATCACAGCTTATTTGAAAAGGGGCAACAGCAGACAGTGAATGCAGTTCTGGTGTTTGCTCACAGTAAGTGATACTGCAGGAACGACTTCTCTGAAACACAAGATGCAAAAAGTTTTTGCTTTAAGGTACTCTGGCCATTTTGGAATCTGAAATATCTTCTCCATGGCCAACTTGCTTACTGGTCTTAGAAGGTGACAGGACTTTGCCAGCTCCTTGATCACTGGAAGTGTTCCAGACCACAGCAGCAGCTGTTTGCCAATATATATATATGATATAAAATAACTTCCATTATTTTGTTCCTTGAAATTACATAAAGGATAATCACAGTTTGGCATTGAATAAAGACTTCGTGTTCTGATTTACAGTAGGCATTTCTAATGTTCAGGTTTATGTTTTGTAAACTGTTGGATTTACTTTAAAAGCAAATATAACAAACAGTGGAAACCTGCTGTCATGAATAGTACTAGAGATTGTGGCTATGTGAGAATTGGCTTGATGTCAGGAATGAAATATGGGTAGACAAATACCCCGGTCTGGAGAACTTGCCTTTAGAGTTACATGAAGGAGGAAAAAAGGGACATATTTTTTAGATGACGAAAGAGTAACAGCAGATTTTAGTCCTGTTGAAAAGAACATGTTGATGAAGGGGTTGTGCATCTAAAAGCTCACCTGTTTTTCTTAGTCATATCAGATGGACTATAAGAACATGTTACTTTTTTAGACAAAGCTTCCTTATCTTGCAGCTGTAGACATCTTGTCTACTACTTAAGACAGGGAAAGACTGTGAAAGAAAAAGAAAATTGTGTATGAAGTATTACAGAAACAGTTTGACATTTTTGTAGAAATAAGAGTTTCTGCTGAATGAACAATAGGAAGTAGATTTAGATAATTGTCTTAGCATCATTAATAGCTTGACTTGGTAGAGAGGATTTAGGAAATTGAAGGTGGTATGTCCAAATACTAGAATGAAGAACCAGATTTGCATATTTTTGATCATAGACTCATTCATTATTCAAGTCATGTTTTCATCTGAAATAGACAAGAGACCACCATAGACTGTAATGATAAAAGCAAGGGCAAAATTTCACTGTGACTCAGGGGGAAATGACTAATCTTTCCTGATTTGCTCTGAATCTTGACGTGTAGACCTCAAATACTCTAATTTATGTGAAAATGTCTTCTTTGGTCCCTCAGCTATCAAAAGTTGTAATAATGCAAGAGCACAAGACCAGAAAAGCTTTTAAAAGCTTATTCTTCTAAATAAGTGATTCTAAACTCAGATTATACCCACTAGACCCTTTATTTTCTGAGTTGCCAGGGAGTTAGCCACAAAACTCACATTAAAGTCAATGGGAATTACTAAAGTCAGTGGGAGTTGTGTGCCATGATCACATGTAAACTCTGTAAGTTTTTAAGAAAATAGCAATCAAAGTAGTGGTGGAAAATAAAGTATCAAAGTAGATAATATATGAGTAAATGAGCTAGCTATCTAACAAAATGAAAAACATGATGGAAAAGAGAAGATGGATGAAAAAGAGATGGTTGAACACATGGAGTTATGTAAGACTGTAAAGGAGAATTTGTAAGGTTTCAGGAAATAGAATTTCTTGAGAAGCTGAGGGAAAATAGAAAGAAGGTCATCAAGGAGAATTGCTGTGCGGAACAGCTTCCTGCTGAGATACAAGAAGTTTACTTTCAGCACTGTATAAATGCTTCCCAAGAACTACAACAAACAAAAATAGATGCATGATAAAATCAAGAGCATGGAGTAGTTTATATAAGAATAAAAACATACCACATGTAATGGAAAAGAGACAGAAGAAAGGGAGAACAGTGCAGGAAAATATGGGAGAAAAGGACATTGTACAGTGGTTGAGGAAGAAAGCAGACAATTGATAGGATATGGCTGCCTGAGAAACATGGGAAGCATGTACTCTCTGTTGAAGAGGGTGATGCTGATCAAAAGAATTAGTGCAGGGAGAAACTAACTCGTCACAGCATGGATTTTTTTATCCAGCAGTAAAGTTCAGCAAAATAACTCACTAGTTCCTTAAAAAGTCTTACAGTAAAACATAGTACTTACATTGACATCAGTGCTGTAGGTTCTCTAATTCATTAAGGTTTCAAACCTGTTAGAAAATTTCAAAAGAAAGAGAGGGTCATTGCTACCTGTATTCCTTTGAGTTCTACAAGATGCTGGTGCTTAAGACTCTTATAAAATCTCACCCAAATAAAAATGGAGAAAAGCTCTCTGTTCAAAGACTATGATTTAGAAATGGTCTTCCACAGAGACAAGGAAATAAATAAAAAGTCGTTGATAAAAAACATCATTGAAACATTAGGGAGAGGGCAAGGTTTTGCAATGGATATGGGAAAATGATAAAGTTAAATGTCACTAAATGAAGCTCACTGACTGTTCACACCCATGCAACTGTTGAATACAAGAATGTTATTTTATGCTTATGGTGAGACTGGGCCATAATTGCAGACTAGAGGAATATTGAAGTTAATCCAAAACAAAGTACTTACTCTGCAGAGCTACACAGTGGATTGTATTGCCAAATGAAGGCATTTTTAGAACTTTTTAGATTTAAGAAAATAATCTTCTTTCAAAGACATTCAGAAAAAATTAAGTCAATGTAGCTGTTGCAGCAGGGATTAAACTTAGATGCCCCATTAAAAGTTCCAATTTTTATGGATGCTCTGTTAGCAGAACCTATGAAGAGACATAAAAAAATCAAGATGTGAATTTTAACAAACAGTAAACAGGCAGTACGCAAAACAGTTGAATTGTGAATTGCTCATAGGTAACATACACATTTCTTATGACGTTTTATTAAAAAATTTAACTGCTACATTAAGCTGGCTTTATGCCTTGAAGAGCATATTTACAAGCAGTGTTTTACAGGTGTTCACATTTGGTGATTTAATACACAGGCCATCTTTGCAGCTGTGTAGCAAATCAGATGAACAAATGGGATTTGGTAGCAGTGAGAGATTGCGTAAGCTCTCCAAACTAATGAACTTTGTAGTGCGTGAAAGCAAGATATTGCTCTGAGTACAAAGCAAAAGAAGCTACAAAACCCCCCAAGAACATCAGAACACAAGGTTTTGAATGGTTGCCAAATACTAGAAGGTACAACAGAGATAAATAAAGTACACAGTAAAGATGCAATATAATAAAATACTGTGATTTGGGCTGTCAGCATGAATGTAGTGAGTTCAAAACAGAGCAAGTGAGTTAGCTTTTATGGGGTATTTAACCACAAACTGCCATAAACTGAGACTGTTGCTGGTAATACATATTCAAATGCAGCAAACATGTTATTGGGAAAAATTATATAAAATCACACTATAAATTTTCTGGCTGTATTTCTTGAATTTGTCCACTAGACATCTGCAATTTGCCTTTTGCAGACTTGACGTCTGCAGAAGTGGTAGCTTCAGTGCCATTTCCCACAGTATCATGGAAATAATTACCACTACATTTACATGGGGTATCCCTGCCCATGGCAAGGGCTGGAACTAGATGATCAGTGAGGTCCCTTTCAACCCAGGCCATTTTATGATTCTGTGATAGTAAGAAGACTTATTTTGGACATGGACAAACCAGACTGTCTCAGATTCAATAGGCAGTTTGCAATAGCTCCAGAAATGCCTCCTATAGCACGGGGTTTTTTCCCAAGTGATGTTAACTGAAAGTACAACCGGATCAGAGAAAAAAAAAATTTCTCATCTCAGTCCATTATTTGGGTAGATGGAGAAACAGATGTGTGTCCAGTGCTTCAGGACAGCTGTATTCTGCCAGAATGGTTTCCTTAGAGCTTTGTACCACTGGCTTCTTGGCTGTTGCTGTAGCTGAAGAGCTACAGAGGGTAATGTCTAAGAAGCATTAATTCCTGGCCATGGCCACTTGCAAGGCTGCAGTGCTGTCTCACAATGTTATGTTTTCTTCACATTTAATGTGAGTATTTCTTCACATTTACTGATTGCTGTTCCAGTGTCCTCTGTTGTTTTGGAAACGAATAATGCAAGTACTTCATGCCTTCTTAAGAGGTATTTTCTGGACATGTTATCTGGTCTGATTTCCAATAGCACAAGATGTGGGTCTTTCAGCAGCTGTTCCAGTCACCATTCTCAACTGCCTCTCAGAACCACTCTTACAAACTGAGCAAAGGTAAAGTATATTCTAATAATTAGTTACAGAAATAAGACAGATATTATTTTCTTATCTATATATTTATATAAAGTTATATTTCTTTTGTGGTAATGTTTACTATTCATTCTAAAAGTACCTAGATTTTTCTGTTTTTTTTTTTTTCTGTATTTAATTTTTCATAACTTTAGTAAATTAGTTCCCATCATTCAGTTCTTAATAATATCTTCCTCAACACCATTACTGTTCATACAAAATGTTATTCTTGCATTTGAAGAGACAATAAATGTAACTGTAAACCAGGATTCTATGTGTATTTCCTAATACCATTCCTAATTTACTTTCCAAGCAAGAAGACCCCAAACCAAACCACCACCACCAAAAAAACCCCCACAATTAAACAAACAAAACCTCCCCTAAACTAAAAACAATAAAAAATCCCAAACTCAAAAAAGCCCCAAAACAAAAAACTCCATAAACAACCCCCAAAAAACTCCTATAATTAATTAGCAGATTATTCTGTTATTTTAACAGAATAACATCTGGGGAAAATGCAGGTTTTAGAGTAAAATGTTCTAGAATAAAATTGCAGTTCTTTATTTATTGTTCAGTGAATTTTCTGCAAATTCGCTGGTATTGAGTAATCTGCTGGGAAGGCCTGCCACCAGCTCTAGCTTTTATCCCAATTTTTCTGTTGTTCTGTCAATGTTTGATGAGAAAATTACCTGCAACAAAAGAGACATTTGAGAATCAAAGACAATAAGTAAGAAAAATCTCCAATTTCTTCTTAATTTAATTATTATTTTTGGAATTATTACCATGCTTACATTTTATTATTTATTACATTAATTTAATGTATCTTAATTAGTATAGTTCAGTATATTTATTTCTCTAAAGAGTTATGCTATACTTCAATAGAGTTTGAAATTACTTTTATCTAATTAGCTAGGAATTGTCAATTGTTTTCTATAGTCTTTACAGTTTTATATGCAGTCTAAGGACTGCATAGGCAAAGTAATTTTCTTGGCCTGTTTTCTGGATTACACTTACTAATTTCTCTCTTCCCATTGGACACATGCTGTCTTTTCCTAGAGCTTAGTTCCAAAGGCCCCTTTTTTTCTTCTGCGGTGCAGTGTTTTTACTAATCTTACTGTTCTACAAGTATATACTTGCGTACCCATTATGTGATAACCAGAAGAGCAAATTTTTTTGGGTTCATTTTCACACTTCAATGATAGAAATTGAAAACTTTTTCTCCTTCAGAGAAATATTAAGATGCTTGGAGTAGTGTCTTCATTTTGAACCCTGTAATTGTTAGGTTATAAGAGATGAAATTTTGTATGTTCTCTGTTTTTAAAGTAATAACTGTTTCTAAAGTAATCAGAAAGTAAGGAAACATATTTCCACACATACTGAAATTAGTCAAATGACTTAGGAAAAAGCTGAACTGAAATCAAAATAAACCTACAGCTGGTTTTTGTGGATCTTCTCAAAATGCTGCCATGGCTTTTGGAGCACTCCATACATTTTCAGGTTAGGCACTTCTTGCTTTCAAACAAAACCAAAATTAGAATTATTGAAGAAACCATGACACAAGCAGCTTTTCCACAGTATTTTTAGCCTGATTGCAAGCAGATTTCATGGGAATTTAGTGATTTAGTTCATTCTGAGATTTACTGTATCATTCAGAGAATTTGTTATATTTTGACAATTCTTCCTGCCAAAATGTAGGCCATGGAAATTTTTTAATTCTCTCTTTACTGATCAAGCTTGTAATGATATCTATTCCTTCTGTAGAAATGAGACACTCATGAGTATGGAAAATCATTCTCCCTGAATTAGGATTTAAAAAAGGAGATACTATAAAAAGGAACTTGACAGTGCAGTAATAGTAGCAGGAAACTGGGAGATTTTAAAAAAGCAGATGCTCTTGTGAACCAAAACACAAGTTCTGGAGGCTCTGAAATGTTCATGATAAATTTAAAAATACTTGAAATCTCAACACTTTCTCATCTTATTTCATTGAAATTCAAATTATATTAAACTTCCACTTTAAAATGAACATGCAGATGCTTAGATTTTTTTTTCCTTCGCAACAAAATTACCTTCTGATGAAATTCAGTGAAAGCAAAACACTTAAATTTCAGACAAAAAGTTGACAGGCTTTATCCAGTTCTTTAGACTCCCAATAGAAAATAATTACAGCAGAGATTGAATAGATGCACAAGAAAGCTGACGTAGCCCATGACATTTTCGTTCTATTTCCTGTCTCTAAAAGCTCAGATCTGCACATCTTTATATAAGCAATTAAAGGTATATTTTGACGTGCATGAAAAATATGGAAATGTACTCATAAAGTTCTTATAATCCATTCAATAAGCATTGAATCACACTTGTAAGTATATTCCTCACTGAATTTTTTCCTTCTAATTTCTGCAGGGACCATGTGGAAAAGTTAGCTAGAACCTTTATAATCAAAGTTGCTGTGTTGGATTGCTAATAGTTAAAATGGTTCTAGTTTGCATATGGACAGCCAGTAAAAAAGACTTTCCTAGGGTTGAAACAGGTGGTTATGTAATATGAACAGGATGATATAATCCAGTTTCAAAAGGGGGTAATGCCCACTTCCAGATTTCTACCAGTTTAGCTGCATTGTCAGTGAACTAAAATCTGAGTATTGCACACAGAAACTATGATAGAAAGACAAAAGAAGAGCTGCAGTAAGAGAAACTTGTCTTGTTTTTGTCCAGTCATCCATCTTAGGGAGAGAGAAATATTCAGTTTTATAGGCTATCCTGGAATTTTTGTTTACATTAAAAGCCAGGTTGTTTACTAATGTGTAAATAGGATGCAGACTCAACTGATCTATCATAATAAGAATGTTGAATCCACTGAGAACCTGGAATTAGGTGTTTTTAAAACTAGAAGACTGAGGACATTTGATTGTCAGGTGCTTCCAAAATGAGAAGATTAATGGTTTATTGCAGCATAACAGATTTGGTACAGAACAGACCAGAATAAAGAAGGAAGTAATCTGTTCTAAGATAGTTTTGATAACCTTAGAAAGAATAAGAGTTTTTCTTATTCTTCTTATACTGCTGATTTAACTGTATTTAAAATCTGTGCCAGAGGCCGTGGGAGACCTTGCTGCAAAGCAAGTAGACTACAGTATTTGGAGAGTTTTGACAAACAACTGATGTCTGCCTCTGACTTGGCAGAATGCAGGTCTTTGTGACCGTAAATAACAGGCAGAAAGGGCTTGCTTAAAATGTGAATGAGAGAATCAGAATATTCAAGCATAATGTGAAACTGGATGTTGTATAGAGTGAGTCAAATACTTTTTTTGTCAAGAAACAAAAAAAAAAAAAAAGGCAGAAGTCCTTTCTTCTATCCATTGATGTAAAAAAAACCCCTATGACGTTCAATTCAAGAAACAGTAGGAAAGATTTTCCAGGTAGTCTACTTGATAGTAGATCCAGTACATAATTTGTTCTGGGAGTAGCTATTGTCACTAAATAGGTGTAAATACTTTTAGGAAAGCCAGGATTAAGTAAAAGCTAGAACTGTTTTCAAACATTTGCACTTTGCTGATGCAAATCCAACTCCAAAGGGAAATAGTTTTCTGTAACGAGTTCCAGATGTACTTGTAAAAGTTACAATGAAAAGGTAATTATGTTGTAAATAGTGGGGATGCTTTTTTTCATCAAAGTGAGAGTTTCTTTATTCCTGGACCCAGTTAGCTGGAATAAGAAATACACACTGGGAAGAGCAATTCTAAACCCCGTTGCTGATTCTCTAAATTACTCTTTCCAGGACAATCAGTATTTACTTCAGACAGATCCTCTTTCTGATGAATGGAAACTCTACACTGAATACATAGAACGCATGATTGTAGATGGGCTGTTCAAAGCTATCAAGTGTCTTCTTCAGTATCTGAATGAAGACACTGAGGCAACATTTAAGTCTACTCCTTTATCTGACGTGCAACTTTTTCTTAATAGCACTGAAATAACTTTTAAATTACCTTTGGGCTTAATTTCAATGGCAATTTCTATGATATTATGGGGGGACTAATCAAAAACAGCTATGATACTGCATCACCTGTAGGCAGATTGTCAAATACTTTGGGAAAGACCCTTTTCAGTTATTCCTACTTTTGCTACTTTTTTTTTTTTTTTAACTGTCACAATTGACCTTTCCTCTAGGCTGCATTTGAATGTAGTTTTCCCAGCTGATTCACCCCTATCCAATGGCTTATGCCAAGAAGGCTAATATCTCAAGAGAGGATGTGAGGACATTTTCCCATCTGTTGTAGTGAGCTGTCATATTCTACTCTCCATAACCTCTGCTTCTCTTGTTTTATGAATGTATCTAGTAATGTCTGTCAGCACTGGCACATACTTTTAAAATTATATTCGCTAACTTCTTTTTAACTTCTTCTGGTTCACTTGCCCAGTTGAGAGTGCCTTTCTAATACATACTGAAATCTGCAGCTGGGTGGACTCTCTTCAAAGCTGGCTCAGGAATTTGCCTTCTACTTTCACTTCTGCATTGTGTACACAGGCAGTCTTTGGCCTTACAGTGCCTGTTTTACTGAGCGTTTGATGTCAAATGACTTCTACATATTCCAGGCTGGGCACTTCTCAAGAACTGCTGGTTTCTTTGCTATTATAGGTTGAATGTTTGCTTTCTTGGTTGCTACTTCTCATCAGGACACCTGATACTGTTTCTGCTCTCAGATCTGCAAGTATAGCTGAGCTATGTACCTGCAGTAAGTTCCTTCTCTATAAGCTGAGAGGTTATGTCCACAGATAGCTGACGAAAGTGTTTAGTGAATTACAGTGAAACAATTTTGCTAGAAATTTAATGTAAATGCAAGTTTTTGTGCAAGAGTATTTTTGCCAGACTAGCAGGACATGGAAAGTCTTTGTGCAATTTCTTCCTTTTGCAGGTTTTTTTAAAATATGTGATGGAAACAAATATCAATAAATAAATATATCAAAATATCACAGTTTGCACAGGCAAAAATAGATTATAAATTAGATACACTGTACAATAGTGAAAAGGAAACAAAGAAAAAAGTTGAACAAAATATTGCATTTTTTGGAGCTCTACTGGAAAGTGACACTGATGGTCATAAGGATCTGAAGCACAGTCCATCTCACTACAAGTGCTGTAAGTTAAATCAACATGTTGGAGGATGTGAGTAATAACAAGTGCACTGTTTTGTCTCTAGCTGATGACAGTAGGTACTTTGAATTTTTGATGCTAGTGTGGTGCATGAAACAGAAATTATAATACTTGAGAAACGTGTATCCAAGCAGTCGTTTCCTATTAAATTGTTTCAGGGAGCAGACAGGAAGCCTGCTGCTAACTGACAAGTTATAATTGTCATTGCCATCAGTGCAATATCTTGGGTCTTGGCATGTGACTTAGCTTTAAGGATGTCTCTTCTTTCTTGAATTTAATCTTTGTCTCTTCTGCTTTTCCACTTTTGGATGTCCATTTAGCATTATGTAGATCAGATGGATACCCTGGAAGAAATAAGTCAAGTAGTTATGAGGAAGAGAGACTTGGCCACTCTCTGTGTTCTGGAAAAACACTTCAACAAAGAATGGTACTCAATGGATTGATGATGAAATTTTATGTGTGGAGCACTTTATGCTCAGTGGACAATTTCTCAGTAAAGGGAAGCTGGAATTTTATTAAAATTCTGAGGGTCCAAAGTGTTCATGAGACTTTACTGCATTCTAAAGAAGAGGTATTTCCATTCTTGCAGAGGTTCCTTTGCTTTCATTTCCTGTGCCTATTAATGAAACATGAATAATTCTAGTATTCTGTTATCTTGCCTAAAATATCTTGTTCATCATGTTTCTTTTCTCTTCAAATAAGAAGAATTTTTAATGGTTGCTTCAGGTCAAGTTGACCATAAGCTTTCTAAATTCAATTGGTGCATTTAATTTACAATGAGATCTCAAATTTTAAGGAAAACAGCTCATGTTTAGTCAAGCCTCTCTAGTTTCTGTGTAATATATATTTTTAATCTATACATCTATAAGCACATATGTATGTGTATATATGTAATCCTCCTCTTTATATGTATATATACACATACATATATGTGTATTTATATTAAGAAGGATGGATTGAATGATGTTTTTAAATGCCTTCCATCCCTTTAAGCCATAAGACAATGGATATTTTACAGACTTTCAATCCATTCTTTGGGAGAGGAGCTCTTTGAAATTAGTAGCAATCCTGGACTCTTTTAAAAGATGGATGTGGATCACAGTGCTGTACCCCTCCCCTCAAATGCCCATCCAAACTATTTCTTGCTGTCAGACAACAAGTCCCTGCCCCTGATTCTGCAGCACTGAGAACCTCAATAGGTTATTACTTGAACCACATGCAGTAGATGCAGAAAAGGAAGAGATGGTCAAGAGTAAATGACTCCATAATATTTCTCAAGAATAACTTGTCAGTCATGTGAAATGCATTTCTCTCTTGCTTAAAAAGAGAGGGAAAAGGAAGCCCACCAACTAAGCCTTAACACCATGCTTCTGTGTTTTATTTAATTGAATTTACTTGTTCATTAATATTTTTTGTGTTTGCTTTGCTTTCAGTTTTCTGGTGTTCTGTGCTAATTACCTCAACATTTTCTTACGTTATTTGTTGCTGAATGAAGAAGCCCACTCATGAAACCAGAGAAAGGTTGACTAAGAAAGTGCGAGGAGGTGAGTACACAGCTGCGGGTGAAATAATGGGACACTTACAGAATCACAAAGGTTGGGAAAGACCTCCAAGATCATCAAGTCCAACCTTGACCCAATACCTCCGTGCCCATTAAACCATATGGTGAGGTGACATGTCTTCTTGTTTTTTGAACATTTGGAGGGAAGGTGATTCTGCTACTTCCCTGAGGACTCTGTTTCAATGCTTAGCCGTTCCATCAGTGATCCAATGTCTATGCATGACCAGGAATCCACAGATTACATTTTCAAAGTCTTGAAACTGACCTCTTGAGAACTTGTGGCTAGCAGCTGGGAGAACTGGGGGTGAGGATCCCATGGAAAACTGGAGGTACGGATTCAACATAACAGCTCTAAAACTTTGGTCCATACTTAATATAGGAGCAAGTATGAAAATAACCCTAAATACATTTGGTTTTGGGGTTTTTTTAGAGCTCTTTACCTTGGACACTTTTACTGAGTGTATTTTTAAAAATATAATGATGTTTGCTGTCTGTTCCCAATGCTAAGGAAAATGTTCTGTTGACTTAATTGTCAACATGTGTCCAAAATAGGAACATCATACATTTATCACAGTGTTCTCAAACGTCATTCAAGAGACTTCATAAAAAGTGTTTATCAATGTTGTAGCAATGTTGTCCTCCTAGGAATCAATTAAAATGTTTAGAACAAAAACTTATTTGTTGGTGGAAGGCAGTTTTTCACCTAAATAGTCATGCATTAAAGGCATATTTTATGTCAGATTTTAGCTGTGGATCTCCTCTATTGATATATTTCAAGGCAAGACAGGAGCATCAGTTTACATGGTGTGCCTTTCACAGAATAGGATTTCCATATTGCACAAATATGCCCTAGAAGGCCCACCTGCGAGTTTTTACTTTTATTTTTATGTTTGTTCTTGCTTCAGTTAACCCTGAAATGCAGTCAAAAATGTGTCAAAAATTTGCTCCTCTCCGACCCTTGGGGCTAAGAACAGAGCTGAGGGATCACATGGTTCAAATAGCCAAAGATTAAGCCCAAGGTCAGGGGCTTCAGCACAGTGTGTGAGAGATAGTGTCTGATTTAAGCAGAACCTTGGTGTAGGTGCTCTCCCACATTCCAGCTGAATGCATGAAACATGGGGAAATCCACTGCTGCATTTTGATATACACAATCTTTATATAAAACTGTTGCAAGGTTGGTTCTGTCTACTGCTTGCTGGGACAAAAATAATTTTTGAAACATGAACAATTCTGGTTAAATGAAAATTCTTTTTCCAGATGATCTGAGCTAAAAAACCTCACAGGAAGCATACAGTTTTTATTTGGCAAAGAAATACTGAAAATGTCTCAATTCACCCCTGCCTCAAAATTAAACGGTTTTTCTGTACATATCCTGAGGCAGGTTAAATCCCTTTACTGTAAAAATCTACAGAATAATCTTAACCTTGAAGGATTAGGGCATCCCTTTTTTTTTGTGCAGGTAGGTCAGGTAATTAGCAGCTTAATCACTTTGCAGGTGTGCAAACTGTCAGTGTACTAAGTGTGCTAATAATGGCCTTGATCAGCTCCTCCTGGGGCTTCTCCCCACACGCAGGGGACTCCACAGAAGCTAATCCCGCTGGCCTCACTTTCTCTGAGATACAGGGTGTTCCTGTCTTGCAGGCTCCCCTCAGCCCTGCCCCTGGGGGTGTTTGGACCTGGCTCTGGACCTGTGCTCCAGGTGTGTTCTCCTAGTGGACCTCAGTGGCTGTGTGCTCTTCCTTGTCCTTATCTCGGTCTCTCTTACCATCCTGGCTGCACTTGCTGGTAGAACCCGGGATCTGTTTCACTGCTGACTGTGTCTGGGGCTGTTGATGAACCCAGTTACAAATACCTGGCATGCTGCCATGCTTAAGGCCCTCTGGGACTGCGCCCTTGGTTGTTGTTTGCTGGGGTTACTTTCTGCTGGTGGCTCACCTTCCCTTGGGGAGCAGGCAGCCCTTGCTGCTCCATGATGAACATGTGCCTGTTTGCACACAGAGGTACAGAAATGGTGCAGAGATGGTACATGCAAACTGGAGGCAATCCTCTTGAAAATTTGAACCATGCTCTTTAATGTAACTTTAATTAGAAAAGTGTTGACAGACCAAAAATTGAGGCAGTAAAAATAGCACCATTGTGAAGTTTGATTTTTTTTTCAGCATATAAGACACTGGCTCTTTATGAATCAGAGTTTTGCTATCAGCCTGATTTTTCCAAGTGACCAAATGTGTTTCTGTAGTTATTTTTTCCCTAGCATCATTTGCAGGAAATGTGAAGACTTACACTGCATATGAAAACAGAGAATCTTTCCCAATGATTTCTTTACTATTCATTTTTAATCTGTCATGCCTCAATGCAGCTGAAAAATAAGCTTCACATGCATGGAAATATCCATTTTGCTGTACAATTTATAGACAGGTATTTTAGTGTGTTCTTATTTACACATTGTCAGATGATTGCTAGTGTTTACTAAACTTCTAGCTACTTTCTTCAAATTGTAATAGGAAACCTTTCTGAGCAACATAACTTGGAAGGAGGTAATGAGGTTCAGCTGTGTCACGGGATTGTGGAATTAAGTTGAATGAGATTCAGAGTAAACACAGATGTTTGCAAAAGCCACATGTAACTTTTTCAAAACAACATCAAGGAAAAAAAAACATTTATCTTTGTGTATATCTTTGCCTTTTAATTACTGTGCCTAATTACACGGTTGTGAGTGAGTCCATGTCCATATGCAACTAGGCTTGTGGCTGACCTTTTGTCAGCAACAGGTATAGCTCCTAGAGCAGAGAAGCCTTTGGGATGTCTAACAGGAATGTAAGGAATATGGCTTTATTTTTTTGGACCAGACTGGGTTCAAGCATACCCTTCTTAAGAGCTAAGCAGATTAAGTAAAACTACTTGTTGTGTTTGAGGCTTACTAATACATTCAGTTGTCACTATGTGTATTTTTGTGCCTTTCTTATGGGTGGGTCAAAATAATACATTTATCAAACTATTTTATCATGAGTTGCATCACTGAGGTATGTTTTGTGTTGCTGAGGATTATTTAGAAACTTAGTATACGTAAACATGTTCTAACTAGAATATGCAGGGTATTGTAAAGAATAATCTTTCCCATAAACTGCATTTAGCAAGTTATTCTGTGTGGAGTCCATCTTTGTCACTGCATAAGAACAACAGGGAAGGAATTACACAAACTCAGCTAATATTTTTCAAAAAAGGGAAAAAGCAGGAAAAGTTGGGGAGAATGAAAGTATGTGCGTTTGTGCGTGGGGGTTGTTGGCTTTGCAAACTGACAAACAATATCAACTTGTAATGTGGTTAGGAACTACTTGAAACGTGGAAGAATCTTAAAAAGATTGACTTCACTATAAAGCATGAAGCGGTACCTCTACAGTCCAAAGAAGTGTTGGTTATCAGAAGAAAATGTGTACTTTTGGAGGTGAGATCAGTTCTGTGCTCTGAACCAAATGATTTTTCATTTTTTGTTCTGATAACAAGCTGGAGGCAAGCTTCACTGAACTGAGAAATTGTAAACTCTTAGAAAAGGCTGTCGAAAGATAACAATTCTATGTTTCTGCGTAATGTATTCTGAATGAATCTGATAATTTAAAGCCCACTCCACCAAAATGGGAGTGATGCTTGTGTCCTCTTTATCTTCAATTACGTCTAATCTGTTTCTAATTTAAACATGATAATGCTGTTGTCAGATCAAATATAGATTTCAATGTTTTATTCTTCTCCATTGGCAATGTTTTAAATGTATGTGGGCTTTTAAATGTATGTGGGCAGTACTGACTGAGTCTATAAAAGTTTTAGGTAAATTTAAAGGAAATAAGAATGCTTAAAACTGAAATGGCTCATAGTTCATGAGATGAAACATATTTAATGAATGTTGCCTAACTTTTCCTTAGCTGCCTATCTCCATGTACTACCTGCTTAACCTCTAAGGAACCCTAATTCAGTAAGTAAGTTGTATCTTTCAGGTGAAACAGCATGGGTTTAGAAACAGTTGTTTTAAAAACAAGAGTGCCCTTTAAGCTTGTTATTCAAGTATTTTCCAGGATATGGGTAAGTTAAGAATAACTATGATTTTATGAACTGTTATGATAGATCTGTTGCTGTCAATATCTTGGAGTGCCAATCAGCATTTCAGTCAAAATAAAAACTGCATCGACATGATTTATCAAGGTATATTCTCAAGTATTCCACATTCTGACAACAAAAAATGTAACAAAAAGAGCTTTCCCAACTAGATATATATTTTTGAGGAAGTGAAGCTAATGTGAGCACATTGCATTTTGAATGTCCTTTCTCATGATCTCTGTATTAAGGAATATTCACAAGTTTCAAATAAAACAGCTGATAAATTATTTAAAAGAGGATTTTTTTTCTCCTTCATGATCAAGAACTAAATGAAGAATCCACCTGTATTCTTTGAAAATTCAGTTAACGAAACATTGGAATTATCTAAAATATATTCTGATTGCAGGCTGATTATGGAGTTTGGTCTCAAGTTAGAAGTAATTTCTTTATTTGTGCTTTCTCCTCACCTTTAGATTTGTCAATGGAGTGTTGTTTGGGCATATGGGTCTCAGTGACTGCCAAACTGATAAAAATAAGGGGAGAGATGGTGATGTGTGTGGTCTGATCCCGTTTCTTGTTCACTTGTTTTGGGGTTTTAGAAGGGTTGGGGTTGGTACAGAACAATCGTTCAGTTTTGTGTAATCTGCTAACTTGTTGAGGCTGCACTCAATATCAGTCTGTGCCGTTGGTAAAGATGTTAAAAACCACCAGTCCCAAGACAGATCCCTGAGGGACACTACTCATCACCAGCCTCTACATGGATGTAGAGCCACTGACCATCACCCTCTGTGCCCACCAGTCCCAAGACAGAGTCCTGAGGGACACTACTCATCACCAGCCTCCACATGGATGTAGAGCCACTGACCGTCACCCTCTGTGCCCATCCAGCCCGTTCCTTATCCACTGAGTAGCCCGCCCGTCCCTTCCATGTCTGTAGAGGATTTTGTGAACAGTTGGCTAGCTGACAAAGGACATACTAATATAATGCCGCTAGTTGAGCAAGGAGAACAGGACGAGAGTCAGGAATCAATGTCTAAAAGCAGCAAGGTCACTGTGCCCTTGCCGAAACTTGAGGTTGTGGGAGAGGTTTGTTAGCTAGCAAGAATGAAGAAACAATAAGAGAAACCACAACAAGGTAGACACAAGAATGTAAACGTAGGCGTAGTTCACTGATAAACGACTAACCAATAATGAGCTCACTTTTTGCAATGTGCATTAGCCTTATTAACACTGTTATAAATGTGTGTGCCTATTCAATAAACTTCTGAGACTTGCTGGTCACTCATATTGCGTGCCGCATTTCTCCCGCCGAACTCCACACATGTCCATTTCCAGTTTGGAGATAAGGATGCTCTGTGAGACTGTGTTGCGGGCTTTACAGAAGGTTAGGTAGATGACATCACTTTGTCTTCCCTCACAGAAAGCCATCATATTGCTCAGGAACAATTTGTCATTACTGAAGCTCTGCTGGCTGTCTCAGATCATCAACTTGTCTTGTACATGTTGTTTTATTGTAGTTTTCACCTTGCTTAGGCTTGCAAGAGCTGTAATGGAAGCATATATGGAAGGAAACTCTTTATAAAAGAAAGATGCTGCAAATCAACAATCTTGTGATTTCCAAAAAATAACCCTAAATCCTGCTTGAACAAGACTTGACTACCATTTGGCCTTGAAAAGCAATGCTATGAGAAAGTGTCAAATTATTCTGAATGACTTCACGTTTTCATATGGAAAACAGCAATGCTGAAAAAGAAAAATAAATGCCATTAGGATGCCAGTAGCTGGTAATCAGGAGCCTGACTCCTTAGCTGTCAGATATTTACTCTGAATTCAGAGGGAATAGGTCACAGCCGGTCACTGCAGAACTGAACCCAGGCCGTTGTGTTATATCATGATATGTCTAGATAGAAAAGAACTGTAATAGCTTAAATTTGGTCCAGAATTCCCAAGAGCTGGGGTATGCAAGCCTATGTGGCTATGCTACTGAAACTTTTTCACAGAAAGAGTCCCCAGATTTCATAAAGTTTAGCTAGAAATTTTCTGCTGAATATTAGCTTAAACATTCATGTACAGATTTTGACTATAATTATTAGCATTCATATAATGGACTCTATTTGCTGTAAACTTTTATCCCTTTGCTTATGCAAAAGATTCATGCATTTGTGTTCCTAAGGATCCAATCATGAACAAAAATAACTGAGAAAGGGAGTTGCTTGTTCAAATTTGTGCATAGATAATTTTTGCAGACTAATCTGGGTGCTTTTGAATGACAAACTCAGAATATAAAATTATATATGTACACTTAGAGAACAAAGGTGGTTTTTAGCATTTTATTTATAATAAAACAGCATAAAATTGTATTAATTTCTATTATGGCTATAATTCTCTTTTTGTGTTGCAGCCTTATATCTGTCCTTCAGTGCTAAATATACTAATTGGTTTGCTCCTTTATTTACCTGGAAAAAGCTCATTTGACTGGTTTGCTCAGTGCAATGGTCTCATTCATTGTATTGTTAAGAGCAAAGTGGATACCTAAGTGTGACATACTGAGGATAGCAATTATCTATGTGGATAGGAATGAAAAAAAAATTATTCATAAGAGGAATAACTTTCTCAAATTTCACCCTAATACCTTGTGTAATTCAAGTAGGTCCTAGAAATTCATTTCTGTAGGGCTAAATGCAGCTATTAATCTCTTATTACACAAATGAACAAGTGAAAAGCTCACTTGGGACCCCTAAACGCAGAATTGTTTCAAACAAGTTTCTTAATGTTTATAATTCTCTCAACATGTCCTCCTCTTATCCTTTACTGTATTTGAAATATTCTCAATTGTCTGCTACTTCTGTTGTTAGACTGGAGAGCAAGGCTGCCCAGATGAGAGATTACCTGTTTTGCCTTGCTTTTATGTTAATTTGCAGGCTTCATGATTTTAGAAGTGTGTGTACAGGTATGTGTCTAAATACATATATGCTTATACATTTGTTTATAGTGGCATAATTGACGAGTCCAGCAATTTTCTGTGAAGTGTTGACAGCGAGCAGACCTTTGTTTGCAGAGAAAAAAAATGTGATCATCAGTACATCGCAGAGGCCTGGAACTCACAGTCCCCTATTAGCTTTATGCGTTACTGACCTCCACAGGCTTTTCAGGGGAAGACACAGCAGGAAGAGACGAAGGTCAGTACAGAAAGTGTTACTGCTTTTGCAGGCAAGTATTGTGTATTTAATCATTGTCTTGCACCATTTTTGCATATAAGGCTGGGCTGTTCTTTCTGGTAAAATTATTGGTCCGTAAGAATTTTTTTCTTATTTCAGTCTGAGGGTCAGTGATAGAGAGCACTGTCAAGTTCCACTGGCTCAACGTCACATGATGCTTCAAAACCCAAGTGAAGCTGTGATCATGTCAGAGTTCTCTGGGTGCCACTGCATCCAGATCAAGACACAACTGTGTGCATTATTCTTCCTCATTGGTTCACACCAAGTTTGTTTGTGTATATGAAACCCAGATTTGAAGATGTGATGAAATGTGAGTAGAACCCCTTTCTGTTTCATTCCAACAGCTGGATTTAATGTTTATTTTCTGTTTGCATAGAATTTATTATTAATTAAGCAAAGTGATGTGATACTCATTAATGCATGTGTGTTTGTATCTTGAATACAGAAAGGCTCTTCCTTATCTATTCACACATCTAAAAGTATAGTGAAGGGAGTCAATATTTCCGTAGCATCCAGATTTAGACTACACGAAATCCTTGAAGCAGAAGAGAATGTTTGAGTTTGAATAGGCATCCAGAGAATTTTTTAATATGTAAAATTCTTTGATTATCTGAAAATGTAAATCTATTACCTAGGTAATTAAAAAAAAATAGAGCAAGTCCAGAATCCTAGTAAATTTCCTGATACTTCTTTAACAGCAAATACACTGCTTTCTGAATTTTAATATTTTTCATGTGTTAAGGGTGATTTCAGGGTGACTGGGATCCACCAGGTGTAGAATCCAGCTTACCATTACGATGGGCACTGGGCAGCAATTCTGTTAGGTCACAGGCTGCAACATTAACCAGAGGCACCTTTTTACACAGTGGAACCCTGAAGACTTGGCCTGACTGTTGAAGGATTCCCACAAGTTTGTAAATGTATTATTGGAACTGTAGCTCATTTACACTAATACTGATTAAGAGCATAAAAATCTTGGTGGGGAATACACAGACAAATCTTTAAAATGAAAATTTCAGGGCAGAATTGCTGACTTTTATTGGACAAAATGAGGAAATCAACGTATCGATCTGACTCTATGCTTTTCATCTTTTATTCTAAAGAAATAAACACAATCCATGCCTGTATGATTGCATGACCCTAGTTAAGCAAACTTTAGATGAGCTCTTAGTTGTTTATGGTACTAAAGCCACATAAGCATGCCTTATCAGCAACAAAGTAATACAGGCATAAGCTGTGATAGAAAAACAAATATAGATGGAGTATTTTGTAGTAGGCTTTAAGTGACTATAGAATATTCTGTTTTCCAGGGGCATGCTACTGTCATGTGTTGCTACAAGTGTCTGGCTTGATTCCCAGGCCTGTGGCTCAGTTCTTGAATGGTCAGGAGGAGGAAACACAACAGAGTTACAGAGATATGTCTTAAACAAAACAGGCTCTGCGTATGCCTCATGCTTAGCACATGTGCAGAATGAATATTTGAGGAAGGAACTTTGAAATAATGCCTGTTTGGGTTTTTGCTTGGGTTTTCTGAACCTAGGAAGTCTTCTCAAGTGGCCTAAGAAAATATATGAAATTATTTTGTTTGTGAACTGAACAATATTACAAACTGAAGTCTTAGACTTCTGACTTAGTTTAACTCACTTGTATAGAAAAGCACTAGTAGTTCATTACCATAACCCTCCTTTGAATGGAAATGCATTAGTGGTGTCTGCACGAATAAGCAATGAAGAGCAGTGAGAAGAAAAAGCCTCACACAGTACCATGTGAACCTACAGTGTCTGCCTCAATTTGTACCTTTTCAGTATCTGACAGTGAATGATAACATTATTGCAATGGTATTTACTGGCACTGCTGGAGTATGGGGTCTGTCATTTTTTTCTATTCTGAATTGTTGTGCATGGCTTTAAAAAGTGCCCAAGGCTGAAATGTGTTTCAGAGGTCGTCAAGGAGGAAACAAAGTGGTTTTTTTCACTACTTTTTATGAAATTCGGCAAAACAATTTGAAGCTGGAGGAGTTCCAAACCTAAATGCACGTTATTATGGATTCAGATGGATAAGATGGTTCCTGGTGGGGATAAGTTTGTCATAGCTTCTTTCAGGAAATTATACAACTGTCTTTCGTTTTCTTCTATGTTTCTTTAGCCTAAAGAAAGAAGGTTTCAAAATGGCCATTTAATAATCCCCAAGAAGAATAACCTTTGCAGCAGTCCTATTTTGTAACATAAGAACTATGAAAACCTGGCCTTGGATGGATTATAACAGAATCCTGTCTATTGACTTATATTTTATGATTAAGTCACTAATCTGGCATCCAGCTTTACTTGCATTTGTTCAAAATGACAGGAGTCCCTTTCAGTGGTCATCACAGATTTCTCTTTTCATCAGCTTTTCCTCAGAGGTAATTGCAGCTGTACACAAGCTATTCAGTCTCCAAAAGAGGACAAAATTTATTTTAATGTCCATGAGTGCACAGTTACCTCAGAGATGAAGTTATTGTTGTGGAAGAATAGGAAAAGCTCCTGCTCTGATGAAACAGAGTGCCTGACAAGATTATGAAGCAAAAGATCTTCCTTATTTTTTTATTTATATATTTTTACATGAACAAAACATTGTTCATTTTTAAATTATAAGTTCATTTAAGCTTGAACTCATTTTACAGAATCAATGAATCATTAATCCCAAAGCAAAAACGTATGTTTCTGCATGTTAGGTGGATTTTTTTTTTTTTTTTAACATTCTAGTCTACTGATTTACGTGTGGAAGGTACTTATAACTGTGGTTATACATCATCTTCGAGTGTCTCCTAGAGCAGTTTGCATAGTGGAGTTATTTCTCAGGAATAAAGTCACTTCATACTGGTGTAGAGCACCTAGACAGTGAGTTACTTAGAGTAGCTCAGTATTGCAGTCTTGTTTACTGAATACATATTCTAGGTGATTTTTTTCTGGAGAAGTTAATGAGAGAACTTTTGGGATTTTTTTTCCCCCATTAATATGAATTCCATTAAAAGATCCAGTTTTAGTTGGAGTCCTTATTTATACTAAAGCGGGAAAATGTATACTTTTCTTTCAGTTTCCCTGAGTATCAAACATTTTATTATTGAATTTTCTTTGAGAATCTTGAGACAAATTCAGCCAACGCATTTTTTGATTGTAAGAGAGATACACCTGCTTATCTCAGGCTTGAAATTTAGTTTTTTTCTAATTTGTTACTTGCACACCTCTCACCCATTAATGCTACTAAAAAGATACTGAATAAGAAGTGAACTGATCAATATTTGTGGAATTTTAATACTTTAGAAATGTGTTTTTACTTTGAAAACAAGCAAAAAAAATCAAACCATAAAGTTATGGATTGCTTTGCTATAACAAACAGAATTCTAGCACAAAGGATAAAAATCCTCTTAAATTACTTTTCGGCATCAGTAGGTTTTAAATGTTGAAACTCATATTGTTGCATTTGTATACCATACATATTCATAAATATTCACCTGCTGATGAGTTGGAAACCATGGGCATTGCTTAGAATGTAGTAGGAGCTGTTTGTTTATTTTTTAAAATTTTATAGACAAGTATTAAAGATTGGATGAAAACCCCACGGAAACAAATAAATGATGAGCACATGGAGATGTAGCTCAGAAGATTTGCAAATGTGATCATTTCCCTAATGAACAGTGTTTCGCTACTTGAAATAATCTCTCGTGTTCTGAGTACTCTGCATTATGTAGGAGCCTGTAGCTTGTTAAATTCCCTTCATTAGAGGGTTTTTGAACTCAAAGGATTAAAAAAACTGGGGAAACGAGTATTACAGGATTGAGCTCCCAAATCTCAAAGTACTTCTGAAAATATCCTTCTGAGTTTATTTTTTCTTCCATAACCAGCAAATTACCCAGCTGGCTTTCACATAAGATTCAGAAGTCAAATTCCAAGATGCAGTCACTAACCTGCTTGCTTCTTTACTGCTTCTGTCATTTTGTTCACAATGTCTGCTGTGTAAGAAATGAAGACCTGTCAAAGCACTAGGACATGGGATATGCACTTATCAATCAAGGATTAAGCATCTGAAAAGAGCTGAAGTTTAAGAAATTAAAACTTCCTGTAATTCAGAACCCAGCATTTATGGGCACAATAGTCTTTGTATTCTAGATTTGCAGAATTTTAGATAACTTTATTCCTGCAATGTTTGTACCTTATTTCTAAGGCGAAGTTTGTCAGCTGTATAACACATGGAGGATTTTTCATTGTACAGCTGCACAGAGGAGCTGTGAGATAAACAGATATGTGTAGCTAAAGCAGTAGGGGAAAATGGCAGTAAAAAGAGATAGATGCACACAATGGTGAATGTAAACTAACATCCTAGGGGTGGCTTATAGGAATTAAATGTAATCTGAACATGTAGGTATACAGTTTGTGGTAATTGGGAGTGGGGCTGTGGCTGAGCCTCATCCCCAGTGGGCTGCACCTGTGAAAAGCAGGTGAGCAGCATTGAAAGCACTGGGACATGGAGTGCCCAGGTGTTACTGACCAACCACCAAAGGGAGCAGAGGGCACACAGGTGCAATGCATCAAAAATGAGGGGCACACAGGTGCAATGCCTGAGCATGAGGGGTATAAAATGTTGGGCTAAAGAACAAGAAGGTTGCGGAGGGGCACACAGGTGCAATGCCTGAGCATGAGGGGTATAAAAGGTTGGGCTAAAGAACAAGAAGGTTGCAGCCTTCTGAAGTGATACGGTGTTACTCTGTATGGGCAGGCACCTGAAACCTTCTGATGTGGTCTGTTAGTCTGTGTGGGTTGAAGTTTTCTGATTTTTTTTTTTTTGTTGTTGTTTTTTTTTTTTTTTTGTTTTGTGGTACTCATTTTTTTTTTTTTTTTTTTTGTTTTTTTTTTGTTTTGTTTTGTTTTGTGGTACTCTGTGTATTGTGGCTGTTCCAGCTGTGACGCATGCTGTGGCATATACTGCGACATGGGCACATAATAATCCAGAATATATTAGGTGTCTCTCTATTAATACCCTACTTTAAAAACTGAATTATTAAGTGAACCCCCCAATATTCTGGGGATATGAATGATCAGGAGGTGAAGGAACTGCCAACTTAGAAGAAACAATGGTAGAAGGTAATAATTCTCATTCTTTCATATCTTAAAAAATTTCTGCATGTATTGGGGACTTTTATGAACTTAAACATACCATAGATCTTTTCCAAATGTTGCAAAGCAATCTATATAGATGAAAATTTCACTTTGGTTTGGAGCAGAAGGATGAGGTCACTGAGTGTTTGTTTGTGCAGTATGGGGTAACATCAAAGTGGAATTGAAGAATGTCTCAGTAGCTGGGGCACTTTCTAAAGGCTGATGAGACAATGGCTGAGATCTCTTGGGAGAGAAAACTGAATGGGGGTCTATCGTGTGCTTTTGTTTAAATGTAATGCTTTGAGTACCAACTGTTTGAACAAAAACTGTCCACTAAATTTTACATCCACTTTTTACAGGTTTTGGTTTCCACAGGAAAAGCTTTCCTACTGCATATCTTGATATCTCCTAATCTTTCTAAATATAAGAAAGATATTTGCTCCTGTGGATAGGAAAGTGCTACTAGCTCTACTTTACAGCTGAGAACTTCAGAGCTTTTGTGAAAGCAAATCTCCTAAATCTTGGCCAGAGCTCTTAATGTTGGTTTATCCCTTCTTGGAAACAAACACTCAATTTCTAATTACATGTCTCCTGTCACCAGTGCAGTGAGTTAATTTCAAATCCTGTTTATAACCTTAATATATTACTAAGACCATGTAATGTTCAAGGAACTTCTTAGAAATTGGCAGACCAAAAATATTTTCCATAAGCGAGTTTGAAAATATTGTGATAAAAATAATATGAATCCATCTGGAGAAAAGATGTCCTCACTGGTGAATCATTTACCAACAAAGTCATTTTGTTATGTGCATGCTTCAGATATGCACGTAACAGAAGCAAGCAACTGTTCCTTATTTTGAAGGGTGACCGCATGTGTCTATGTGCTCAAACGGTTTAACTTGTATTTCAGCAAAACAGGAATTGTTCTTGCACACAAAGCTGTTTTACAGATTATAACTCCAGGCTTATGATGCCTCAGAAATACCATTGAAAATTACCTTAAAACAATGGAAATACTTTCATTTTTATGGCATCTTTCCTCTGATGTCAAACACCTGTTTAGAGAGTAAGGCTATATAGAAAGATTGCAGTATAGAAAATAGAAGAATGACTTGACTCTGTTTGGCTCCATTCATTTTGTTCTGCTTTGGTTTCATTTCCTTCAATGACAACTAATATTTCTAACATGTCTGCTATGTAGTTCTAAAAATAGTTGTAAAAAGGGCTATTCCTAGAAGGATTCTATGATCCCTGTGGAAGATGATGCCACTTCCTCTGCAGTTGTTTTACTGAAAATCGTTTCTGAGGGTAACCATTCAGAGCAAGGAAACTTTTCATCCTAGATAGTTGTGTTTTTTAGTCACTGTTTTTAGCCAAATGAGAATTATTCTAACTGTAGGTTTCTTCAACATCTAGCAACAGATTGCAAAGTACTTATTTGACAATGTTACCGAAAATTTGGTGACAATAAGAACCTGGCAGTATAAGCAGTGGTTATGTGTACTCTTCAGTGCCCTTTGTTTTGTGAAGGACATGTCAGATTACTGAGTAGTGTATTTCCTTGCCTGATGTTCTGCTGAATTGAAAGATATGAAGCAAATAATGCTACAGATCTTAAACTCCCTGTTTAGGCCATGTTATGTGTTACATCTGATGGAAGAAGCTCAGTGGATCCTGAGGTCACAGCCAATTATACAGCATTGAAGAGAACTCAAGGGAAAAAGGATATCTTTGTTGTCCGTTCTGTTAGCCCAGAACCATTTGCTAATTGTACAAAGCATGGTTATTGTCTGTATTCTTTTTTGTCTCTCCTTGAGGCTCACTGAAGTGTAATTTTATGTAAACATGATGGAAAGATTGTTGTTGAAGCTGAGTTAGAAATCTCACAATGTAAAGACTTGTGTTTCTAATTAAAAGTATCCTTACACACTGGAAATGAAATAATTTAGCCAATTTGAGGAGTATAACCATGGCCACCTAGGCTTAGGAGCCAGAACAAGTGTGTACTGAGGCTTAGATAGAATTGCCTGACACGCAGCCTAGGCTCCTGAGAGGAGCAGGAAGTTTGGATGATCAAAAATAATTAGTAAAATTTTTCCCCTCAAACTCAAGTGACAGAAACCCAAAAGACATAAACATTTTCTGTGGGAAAATGATGCTTTGGGTAAATTTCCTGTCAAGGAAAGCAAATTAAACCGTATATTTTCAACCAAAAATAGTAGCTGCTTTTGACTGAGTCATTACTGCAGTGTGGCATAAGGCAGAGGTCCCAGTAACCAAGTAGCTCCACAGTTCATGCTGTTGATTCCCTTGGGCCTATACTGGAAACTGCAGCTAGTTCTTTTTATTTCCCACTCCTTCCCAGTGGAACTTGAGTCTCTGCTGGGCTGTGTATCCCATGGCAAACCATGCTGTCTTCCTGTAGTTCAGCTACCGCTGCCAATAATGGGATGTAATGCAGTCACACAGCCATGTGCAGTCTGAGATATGTGCTGCCTGGAGAATGTGAGCCATGGAGGATCAGAACTTAATTTAGGACTGTGCAGATGGATGCAGAAAATATTGACTCAAAAGCTGGAAATTAATATTAACTGAAAAGTTGAAAGATGGTCTTTTCAGACAACTATTTTTAAAAAGTTTTGTTCTGAAACAAGTTTTTTAATATAGCTATTAATTTTCATTCAGAAAAAAACAGTATCAGAGTATGCTATGATATGGAAATTTCATATTTGATCTGCTTAATTTGGGGATAGAAAAAGAAAGAAAAATTAATGAAAAGACAACTGTTTTTCCATGAGAAAAAGAAAATTGTATTCTCTGAGAGACCCTAGTTTGCCTTTAGCATCTGCTAACCGACTTTCTTCACTGTTCTCTTGTATTGCTAATGCACTCAAGTGCCTGATCTACAGGCTAGTTTAAGAGTTTTCAAGACAAAACTAAGAAAAGTCTCACCTTGTTTTCCTCCTGGACTTTCATTCCTGCCTCAGCAAATTCAGTTGCTTAAAGCACTTGAACTTCTGTCTGAACCCAAGGAGCAAAGTGAGCAGGAGTGGGACGGGTTGGATTTTACTTTTTCCACGGAGATTTTAACTTTTTCTACAGTAAGTAACTAATTTCATGTTTTCAGTAATGTTCAGGTTGTCTGAGAATAATAGTCTTATCCATATGCAACTGCAGGTCACTCAGCTATAGTGCCATCTTGCCTTTGCTGCTCAACTAGTGATTTTGACCTTGGTATGAATGGATCATTCACTCAAGTGATGAGAGTTAATTTAGCCTTCATAATAGCCCAGAGCTCAACCTTTTCAGAGCTGCGATTGTTTCAGTGATGCCAAATTATATGCAATCACTGAGTAATATGAACAGTGATCCACTGCTGTGTCTTTGGATGTAGGCCACCAAAATCATTCTCTTCATACTGGTAGGAAACAGGCTAAAAATTCATTCAGTTCTGCACGTTGTGGAGTGTATGAACCATGTTACTGCATAAACAGTATACTGGGAGAAAATGAAGTTTGATGATTTTTACCCCTTTTTTTTTTTGTTCTATAGCTCTTTTCTCCTTTGAGGGAACTCTATGGGTTCCATTTAAGGGAAACTGCCATTAAATTCTTTCTCTTGGATTCACAAGCTTTTGTATCCTATTGTTAGAGCTTGGGGAGAAAGGCACAATTGAAGACAAGCATAAAAAATGAGTTATTTTCATCTGTCTCTGTAAATTCACATAAGGTGTGAACTAGGGCTTTTTATTCAAAGGAGACTGGGTGAAAAGAGCAGAACACCAAAGGTTTTATTCATAACAAACCTGTGTTCTGAGCAGGCAGATCACAGTGTGTTTTACAGGACTGAGGTCTTTCACAGTGTAACTCGTGTAGCTCAGAGCCTGGGCTTAGGATAGAGGTTGTTCTGTCTCCGGGGTGTTGAGCCGTAGTCACTGGGCCTGCCCAGGTTCCAGGTCTGTGTGTTTTGCATTTTGTCAGGAAACAGGTTTAGCAAGAAGATCTTCAGAAGCACCATGATAAAGTCTGTGATGTAATTCACACTTACTAATCATTTTCGTATAAATTTCTTCTTTAAGATGTTAGAGGTAGTAGTATTTATGTTGGGTAGAATAATGGCAAATTTAGAAGGAACTCAGCAATGTTTTTTGCAGAAAAAATTATTGAAGCTGCAGCAGCATGTGAAAATAAACTACTAAATCAGTCAAAACGATTAGATAGATATTGAGACCATGCTGAGAATGTTGAAATCCTCAAGGATATAGAAGAATGGTTGGAAATCATCTGAAAGTCTGCAATAACAAGTAGGCATGCAAACCTGTTATGCACAAAATGTATAAAAATGGTAATTTTAAACAAAGGCATAAGTCTTATGGTATAAGTCCAATCTGTGAACTATAGTGGTTTATAAAATGTAAATGCCAAAATCTAGTGATCTCTAGAAAAAATAACACTACTTGCCACTATATCAATCTAGTAAGGATGTAAGTTTGTTTTCTTTCATCAGTGCAAAAGTTCCTCTGTTGTAAAGGTGGGATTCTGCATGAACTAGCTTTTCAAAATCAGTGCCTTAGTATCTTTTTCAGGCTCTGTCAGAAAGATTTGTCTTTCAATCATTTAAAAAGCATATATGTGCTTACTTTTATTTCATAGCCAGTGTTATTTAGAAGGACTGTTCTGGGGTCCCCATCCCCTTCCCTCTCCTTACCCCTCCCCCCCAAAAAAAATCCAGAAAACCTTTATTGTTTTTGTTCAGAAGCATCATTTTTTAAATTAAGATGTCCAGATGCCTGGGAATAAATCTAATTCATAGTGACTGCCAGTGGCTTCTAGGGCCACGAAGACAAGCACTCTGGGCCACCTCCTCATTACATAGCAGCCTGATGAAGGAAGCTGTTCAGGGATCCTGCTTTTCATGTTCCTCTGACACAAAGAAGCCATCATGATTAAGGCAATCAGGCCCCAGAGAGGAGTTGTTTCCCTCTCCTCCCCAGCCTCTGCATTTCCTGTAGTAAACATAGTGTATTATGACTGGTTTGGAAGCAGAGTTTTGAAGTATATGTTTGATACTTCAAACATCTAGTAGCTTTCTCACATGTGGAGTTACAGAGTAGCACTCCAAGTACAGTATCAGAATAGTATTTATCTGTTCTGAAATTAAGTTCTGGGAACCAGCAGAAAAGTGTATTTTTGTAATTCAGGAGTAAAATTAAAATTGTAAGAAAACAATACCATTATTAGTTTGCAGAAGTTATTTGCCTTGATTAAAAGCACCAATAAATGTGTCTTGGTTCTATAACTGCTCCATTTAGCACTTGACATATAATAGGTTTTTTTCCCCACAGTGTAATATCTCCATTGAAATATAATTATTTTGCAGATTGCTCAACTGAATGCCCTTATAAACATGCTGTTAGGGGAACTCACCCCTGGTGATCATCAGAACATCATGACAATATGCACAATTGATGTACATGCGAGGGTTGTTGTAGCCACGCTTATAGCCCAGAAGGTAATTTGTTGCAGAGCAATTACACTAATGCATTTTTAAAAGCATAAAATAAAGAATAATTTCATTTGTTGAAAAGATATTCTGGTGGCTTATATATGGCAATGACAGAATATTTTGATTAAATCAATTTTTGTCCCTTTATGTTTTTTGCTTTAGATTTAGCTAATTATATTTACCAGTTAAAGAATTCACATTTAAAAATATATAGATATTTTGTCCAAATATTTTAAAACGTCCATTAAAAATGTATGCTGTAATGTGACAGCAGGTTTCTCATTAATTTGCCTTCTATTACTGATCTTTTCACAGCTAATATAAATCTCATGCTCATAGACGATAGCTAGAAAGTTTAATATATACAAAATATAAGACAGCAATTGTTTCCAGATAGCTTTTGGGTTTTTTCTATAAATAGGTTTTATTTCCCTGTCAGTTTCTGAGGTGGAGACTGTACTGCTAACCCTTTCCATGCCAGTCTTCTGCACTGCTGCTACCTATTTATAGTAATTTGCTACTCCATCTCCAGACTGTGAGCACTCAGACAGGAAGGAGGTGCTGAGAGGCACCATGCAATGTCTGCTCCCTTATGCATGGTTAGGCAGGTGAGAGAGAGCTGTTCTATCCTCCACTCATGCCTGCAGCCAGCTGACCTCCAAAGGGGCACAGAGCCCCCAGTTTGAATAAGCAGCTTCATTCCAGAGTCAGACACCTAGAGCTTTTCTGTTTATTCATGAGGCGTAACAAAGGAGAAGAGAAAAACTGTGTAGGAATGAAGTGTTGTGTGTGTGTAGTGCACATGTATTCACCCATCCTCTATAGCCATCTTTCTATGCATCTGTTGCATTTTAACATGTACTCACTGTAAAATCCACCTTTTGGCAACACATAGCTGCCGAGATTGCTGTTTCTCTGCATTTCCAAACATCCTCCTATCCCACAATGCTAAGTAGCTTATTATTTTGCTTTATTATAGGTCACAATTTTGCTGCAGACCAGACATAAAATTTAGATTTCTCAGAAATCCAGTCTTTACATAAATGGCCTAAATAAATAGTTCAAGATGAAGACCACAGCGAACTTGTGAAAGTAAAAATAATTTTACTTGAAAGAACAAAATAGAAAAAAAATCACAGTGAATTATTTTAGTGTGCCATGAAACCTTGTTCAGGACAAAATAGTCTTTTACCCTTTTTAACTGGTATTCTGTAAAACTGAGAGAAAAAAGCAAAGCCAAAAGCGACGTGAACAACAAAAAAAATCCCTCAACACTCTTACAGTTGCTGAACAAAATCCATTCTACTGAGCATAATCACTTTGTTGTGGTGTGATGCATAATAGCAGTTGCATCGAAAATTTGCAGCAATTTAAAATATTCTTTTCACTGAAATTGTTTATCCACATTGCCAAAGCCTTTAAGGAAGTACTGATGTTTTTCATATTGTCAGGAGCAGCTGTTTCTATCTGCTGTGGCTGTCTAACCGCTAACTAGGCAGATGGCACACAGTAGCTGAGGTGTGTCTGTTGTGTACAGGATCAACTTTTCTGGCTTATAGGAAGCACAGCTGCCATGCTATTATGATGATGATGATCCTTATGTATTGCAGACATTGGAGGCCTTATATAGAGCTGCATGCTTTGAAGGGGTGATTAGGGTCTTTAGTACACTGAATAAGTACTTAAATAATCAAACTGACAAGCTGTGTGAAAATATGGAATCCCTATTAATGAGAATTTTGGGTAGGGACCAGGAAACTCTGTAAAAACCGAGTAAAAGTATTTGCCACAGACAGAAACATCTCAATATGATACAGCATGTTAATATCAGTATAAATTCAGTATCTACTAGAGACAAATACATTTATGAATGAATAAATATGTTTTACATCATTAACTCTGGTCGGTTATTCAAAGCACATGCTGCAGAAAATACTGGATGGTGAAAACTAGAGAAGGCCTAAGATTTTTGTCTCAATTGTCAGAAACTTCATCTACAGAATATTGGAACCAGCAACACTTCATTTCCTGTGTCTAGCTTGTATTAATTAATATATTGTATCTATTCTTTTTTTTCTCTTCAAAACACCTGCTTCCTTAACATTCTTGTGCACTGGGGTACCAAAGAGAGCTGGAGGTGATAGTAAGATGTGTCTGGGGCTTAAGGAAGCAATGAAGTGCTGACCAGATGCTGCATTTCCTGTTGATTTAAGGCATTAGTTCATTAGGCCACTAATCAAAACCATGTGCTCTGCTAACAAACCATTTCATACCTGAGTGCTGGAGCATGCACATACTGTTTCCAACTAACTGGGACCTGATACAGGTCAATGCAAAGTCTACCACCAATTGATGCCAACAAGAGAAGAGGTTGTCTGAAAATAGTTGTCCTTCTTATTGTTTGTGTCTTCACATAGCTCAGCTGAAACTATTTTAGCCAGAAATATTGAATTATTGTATCTTTTCTGTATCTTGTTAGGGGAGTTTGTTCCATAAAGTATCCCCCCCCCGTTACAACATTTTAAAAAAATAAAATAATTAGGAGCTCATCAGGTTGATGCGCATAAATGTTTGTTTTTCAAAAATCCCATTGCTAACCTTTATTCTCTAAAGAAAGATGTCAAGGTATTGAGAGACATGGAGATTGATTCATCATTTTAGTCCTGAGTTAAGAGCTGAAACTACTTGAGATAGAGACTGGGCAATGTTACCTCAGTAGTGCTTATGCTGACCACTACTGTGTGTAAAGCAAAAATGTCCGACTTCAAAGCTTACAGCAAGGCATGTTCTTGATGGCAACATAAACAACCCAATAAAATCATATTCTGCTGTTGTGGTGTGTTTTATATGCCTTAGCACTGTTAAGTTGCCACAGCTAACCGGGTTGTCCGGAAGGGGCAATCACTTCCCCCTTTGAAGCCAGCCACTGCTGCATTCTGCAGTTGTTTCTAAAGTACTCCAACCCTAAAAGCATGAACAAATATAAAATTGTGAAACATGCTTGTTTCTTCAGCTTAATGCAATGCTATCACTCTCCAAGTATAGTTTTGTACATTTGGAAACAGTTATAAGAGCAAAAACTTCCTTGCATGTGATAACAACGGCTGATGAGAAAAGCAGGGAAGTTTGATCACTTAGATTTCACCAAATGGGAAGAAGGAGATATCAATTATCTCTTAGAAAAGCTGTGGGATCAATGTGTCGGAGAGGTGTACGAGAATAAAAAAAGAAGATGACTCATGGAGTGGAAGGTGGAAAGACAGAGCATCTTGATCAGGAAAGGACAAAAGAAAAAGTCTGATTCCTTAGAAGCCAATGGAGGCAGACCTGCAAGCAAAGTACAAGGTGACCAGTTTACAGCAATAACAAGAAATACTGCAGGGTTAGAGGATCATGCAGAGATGGTCACAGAAGAAAGCAGAAGTACTGCAGTGCTAAGGGAAAAGGTTTTTACAAAGTCACAGATATCAGAAAGCACATGCAAGACAATCACAAAGGTGAAGAAGATGAAGATCAAGGGCGGAGAAGGGGACTAATGAGCCTGGGAGATTTTGGACAAGCAAGGAGAAGCACTGGTGCCTGCTGCACAGTATATGAAAGAAGAGACGTTGATAAATCGAAGGGATTTCTTCAAGCAGGTGAAAAATACCACTGGGTGGGAAGTGAAGAAATTTGCCTTGATTGCAACCAGAAAAATCTGGTGAGGCAAAATGAAAGGGCAGGAATAGGTGAGTGTTCTTCAAGAGCATTTACATATGGTAAGAAAAGAGATGAAATTTCTGTTTTATTTTTTTGAGTTAATGCTGGCATATGCTTCTTTCAGGGTAGGATGGTTTTGTGGTTGGAGAGTTGGAGAAGCAGCACTATGGATGGAATTATGGAAACCTCAAATGAAAGAAGACGTATGCATAGTGGAATTTATTCAAGCAGCATCACAATCAAAATTATACTCTTCTGATTGCCTGTGTTCAGATTTACATACCTGACTCTGGTAAATAGCTTAGTGTAAAAAAAACCTGAACAACCAACCAAATCAACAAAGACCTTGCAAATTCTACTGGGGTAATTTATTGTTTTTTTAAGGAAACCATGTGTTTTGGAATGAAACCTGCTCTGTGAGTAGCTGTGGTGCTTTCTTTGGGCTCAAACTACCAGAGTGTGTCAGGCTTTCCTCAGATAGCCTTCATGTTTCCTGCTGGGGCATATGAGCTACAAGATCAAAGGTGTCAGCTCACCCTTCCCTAGTGCTGCTTTGTGTTCAGTAGTAATTTTTGGTCTGGCTTTTTTTCACCCCATACATAGAACTTGCAGGCAGGGTAGACACAGTTAAGTCCTAGACACAAAGAATATGTATTATGCAATTTTGGCTGACATAGTATTTTTCAGTTGATCAAAATATTTTTCTGCAGAAATTTCAGAAATGTTGACTGTACTTGTGTGAAGTCAGTTTTACTGGAGTAATTTGGCCCTGAGCACTCAGATTAAAAATGTGGCACAAAGTTTGAACCAAGTCTAACCTGGCAGGATTGAACACTGCATTTCACTGAGACCAGAAAAATGTTTGTATAGAAAGGAGAAACTGAAAAGAATTTTCTCACTGTGTCTTATTTTACTGGTACAGTGTCAGTCCTAATTGTTACTCCTAATTCATCATCTGAAATAACAAACCATAGGAAAGAGTAGGCTTCAACAGAAAAAAAAAATTGGTTTGAGTCATAGAGGTTGACATATCTCAATAGCCTTTCTGCTTTTTTTTGCTTTGTTTCTCAAGCTAAGCAACCAGAAAAGTGAGACAGAAGCACATAGAATCCATGTGCTGTATATGTATGACCACTTAAAGTTTTGTTTTCTCTTGTTTTTATTTATTCAGCGTAACAAGAAACATGAAGACAACAGCAGCAGTGCTCAGGAAACACATGATTGGTATCCTCTGATAGTGAAGTAATAAAATTGGACTGTAGCACTTTCCTTCATAAGCCTCTCTTTTGGGATGAAATATTGCTATTCCACAATCATGAAAGCAATGTTCTCTGCTTCCAAGTTAAACCTTTAAAATTTTGTCAAAGGTAAGATGACCATAATAGATATTTTCTTTCTTTACATGCATTGTTTTATGTAACAGATCTCACTTAGGTTTACTTAGTTATAGTTTTTTACCTTCTAGAGTCGGTAGTTTGGCCCTGCAAATACCTGAGATCTTGTTCATCAGATGTGGTCAGCAGGAGAAAGGAAGAAAATATTTGGGCAGAATAACTTACAGATATGAATTCTTCGAGATCTAGGCATTAACTAGCATTCCTTGACTTTCATAAATCAATTGAAGAAAGAACTTTATTCTTCAGCAAGAAACAAACCCTGAAGTACGCCTTGTGTGAGCTGGCCAGGTGTCATTAGCATCAGAAACAAGCAGATGAATAACAAATTATGACTGTACTGGATTTGCTCCATCGAATAACTCCATCTCTTTTTTATACTGGGGAGCCCAGAACAAGAACATGGTACTGCTGTCTTCATCTCACTTCATCTAGTAGTGTCTTATGCCTCTGTATACTTCTAGTGCTATAAGATTTATTTACCATATAAATATTCACTCTAATTTCTATCTATGACTACCTGTTCTCTGCTTAAATTTGCTCTGCATTTTTATTAAATGGATGTGAGACTTCATAATTTACGAATTACAACAGTTAATCCCTTCTGCTAAGAAAAACACATAATAGTCCAAGAAGGTTGTTTAATTTTGTTCAAGAATTTTTGAAATGAAAACAGTAAAACAAGGTTAATCATCACCTATCAAAGCAGCCCTAAAGTTGTCATGACTTACATCAAGACCAGTAAAACAGGCAAGTCAACTATTGCATTGCCTTACATTCAGAAGCAATGCAACTCCCTTTTTATAGTAAGACAACATACAAAATCTCATCAGTGACAATGCATATATGAATTAAGAGTATATGTTCCCAAATTAATTATGTAAATAAAAATCTGCAGGCAAGGGCAGAGTTGTTTGTAACACTATACTTCTCTTTTTGCTAGTGATGCACTTCACATAATTCCTTCTGATTTTAATTTTGATGATACTTTTAAAATAAAGTGTTCTCTCGAGGGCAGGGATAGTGATTAATTTTACCAGTATTTTTGATACCTGACTTATTTTTGTTTGTACAAGACGTTGCTCTTGTGCCCTTTAGTCTCTTCTATTGTGCGCTCTCCTGTGATTAGGTTTGCTTGTATCTCATATTTCAATATACCATATGTAATAGCCATTAAGGATCTTTTCTGCCTGAAATGTTTCTATGATTCTACGCTTGTGTGGATCTCTGGGGTTAGCCTCATAAAGGCAGGCTACTTTCCAATCTCTCTAGAATAGCCTGTTTCTAAAGTAAATAAGTCCCTTGAAAGGCACAGCGGAGCCCTCTTTAGAAAGGTGGACTTCTCACTTTCTACCTCAGTGAATGAAAAAGTATCCCTTTGTCTATCATTGATCAGGAAAGATGAGATGTGCCATTGGAGGTTTTCTGCTGACAGGGTTATCCTTCTAACATGTGTACCAACAAAAGTGCCCATAGTACTTCCTGAAATCTTTGTGAATCAAATGGACTATGTTTAAAACACTCCACAGAAAAGAGTATCTTGTTGTTCTGGGCCCTCATCACTGCAGCTGGCTCTTTTTCTCTTTTATTACTGCTAGTTTGAAGTATCTATAAAGGTTTATGGCAAACTGGAGTACGGGAATGCTTTTATGAACTCAGTTGCATCTCTGTAGATTTGCTTTCTGTTGTGGTACTTTGAGTTAAGACACTGCAGGATGGGGTTTGGCCAAAGAATAAAGTTAAATTAGCTATAAAGCGATTTTTCAAGCTTATTTTTGTGTTATCCTATGGCACAGTAACCTTTTTTTGATTTTTTGAGGGAGACCACTGAATTGGAAATGGCAGGTTTTCATAGTAGTAAATCCAGGGGAAACAATAAAAAGAAAAAAAAAGGTCTTCCAGAAAATATCAAAACTCTTTTTTGGTGGATACAAAACCCTCACTTCTCCCCTCCCCCTTTTTTTTTTTTTTAATGGATTATAGCACTGGGCCTTAAGGTAGTCGCAATAAAAAACAGGCAAAGGCTGGAGCTGAAGGTCAAGAAACTGACATGAAGATAGTTTGGTAGATAGATCTGAGATAACTGAAATTTATCATATAATATTCCATTGCAAAACAGGCTAAAGAAGACTGCAAGGGAGCTAAAATGATTAAGAATTTAAACTATATGAGACTGTGTGGCAGAGAAAAAATTTTTAACTTAAAAAAATCAGGGTATTCCCCTAAAAGTACCTGAAATGTATATATGTGAAAGATGGTATAAAATAGTAAAGCATTTCTGGTTCATTAGAGGTTTTTTTCCTAACTATCCCAAGAGAGATTCACCACAAATTCTCCTCTATGTATATGCTAAACTCAGGTTTCAATACCTTTCTCATTTTATTGAGTCATGATTCTAGGAAAGTATATAGGCCTCCTTTTTTGGAAATTGCTTGGTATAAAATCAGTCTTACATGCTTATCAAATTCTGAAACATTTATGGTTTTTTAATCTCAAGCAAGAAAATATTTATTGATCTGTGAACAACTAATGGGGTTTTCTTAATCTTATCTTTTTATTGCTAGCATTAACAACTTGTTTTTAAGTTTGAAATGCATTTTTAAGTCTGAAAATGTCCAAGTCCAAAGACTGCTATAAAACATTGCTATTGCTTATAGATATGTTATTAACTTGCCACTGACATTAAGCCACTGATGTGTTGATTGATCTATGGATTAGGCACAAATTCTCATCATCAACCCCTCTTACAACAGTAAGAGGATGGTGCCAGTACAACTCTGTCTCACACGTTCATATTTCCTTTTCTTCCTGCAGAGCTTATACAATGATGATTTCAAGCTTTTGTGTGAAATAGTGTTGACATCAGAAGAGCTGCAAATTCAAGGAGACTCATGAGAATGTGCAGAGATAGATTAACTTTGTATTGCATCTATACGGGTGCTGGAGAAAAAAATTAAACTTTTTAGTAATGCTGGTGCTAGGCAAGTATACTAAAGAATTTGCGGGGCAGGGCAGTATTCATTAGAAATGGACTACAGAGTATTCCCAGCATATTCAGAAGCAAGAATGTGAGAAATACTCTTAGCATTGTACTTGAATGCCAGCAGCACTAAGAGAGAAAGCAGGTAAGTCATTAGTGTAGACTCCTGTATAAGCTCAAGTCTTGATTATCTCTTTCCAGTACCTTCAGAGAGTAGAGGAGAGACGGCTGCTAAAAGACCTGTCCTTTCTGACAGAGCTTGGGTGCACAGTTATATAGGTTTACCTGGCCTTTTCCAAAGGGAAAACTGGCACCTCTTCTCCAGTCCCTCTCCTTACTAGTCTTTCTGTTCTTCCCTTTTTTCTTAGTTCTCTGTTTTTGTAAGTGCAATACTTTTAAGTCCCTTCTGGTGCAGAGAGTCAAGGATGTCTCTCAGGTGCGAGGATGCTGGGTTTTCTCCCTTGCTTCCTGGCAGTGATAACGTTCTGAAGTAGCTGTGGACAGTGAGAAGATTATTCTCAGTTTCTTCCTTCTGTACAAAAATTCTGGTCACAGAATGAAATGCAGTGAAATGCAGTGTTCAGTCCTACCAGGCTATACTTGGTTCAAGCTTTGTGTCACATTTTTAATCCGAGCGCTCAGGGCCAAATTCAGAACAAATCTAATCAGATGCATCTCCTTGCTAAATAAAGCTGTCTTGTTCTCTGTAAGTTTGATTTTGATACGAAGCCTTTGGCTTTATAATTGCATGAGTGCAAGTTTCCTATGCATGTGGCATTGCCTGATGCTCAGATGAGAACATCATGTCAGACATGTTTAATCATAACAGTGTTTATTCCTTTTACTCAGAATGTACCCTCTTCATGACGAATGTATGTAAATGCTGAGATAAAAATAGCATTTGACAAGATAGTTGGGTATATTTCATTTTATTAACACATTAGTCAACTTATTCTGCTGAAAGTAATATGTGAATAGTAGATATGTGTAAGATTAGCATAATTTTTCCAGTCAACAGTTGTTCTGTGAGGTTTTTGATTACGTTATTTTAATTAAGCAATAAGTCATGACAAGTACAGGATTTCATGGTGAGTATAGTGCTCCTAACAAGGTATTATAAAGCTTGTGGCTGAAAGCTGAATGATTTTAACCATTCAAAATGTGCATTAATAATTCCATGAGACTGACTAGAGTGCCCTTTTGTTTCTTTAATTAAGTATATATCATGGAACAACAAAAGCATTTACTGGGCATAGTTGCCAGGACCCAGACTCTGCTTTTGGACAGTGAAAAGCTCCATTTGTGTTCTAAAGCCTTCTGTGCTGACTCTGCAATTAGTTTCCTTATGAAACCACACTGTAACTTTTAAATAGATTGATCATTTGGCTATGAAGCAAGCCAAATTATCTGTCTGGGATTGCACAATGTAGTAGGTGCCCCATGTCAGAAATAATGAAGATAAATGAAATTATGGACTCAAAGAAAGTACATATTTTCTAAATAAAGCCTGCCAGTCAGAGGTTGGGAAATTGAAAATGTTTCATTTCTTTGTACCTGTCCAATGGAAACCAAAGAAGAATCCTGAACCAGAAATGCTTTTTATGTAACTTACTTTGCATCAGACTTGAGACGTAAAGTAATAAAATGCTGGGGTTAACAAATGTCTGTTTATTTCAAACAGTCATTACATATTTTTTTGCGCTTCCACTTAAAGATGGAAGGTAATTTCAATTTCTGTGGCCAGGGTCTCAAAGTAATTAAATGTCTCTGTTGAGATTGTTGTTCTTGAAACAAAAGGACTGAAGTAAACCTGGAGCTTATAAACCTGTGTTGGGTTTTGGTATGACTTTCTGGAGACTTAAATAGGAAAATGCAGATGATAATTTCTAGAGCTATGAACACGTAAATCCTCACAATTTCATGAAATATTTCCTTTTTGTTGTTATTCACTAGTCTTACCTGTTTTTAATAACCATTTAATGAGGTAAATGAAAGATGATGTCTTCTCCTCCTCCCAGAATCCATCCTCTCATAGGCGTGTGATTCTGTGATATAAGAATACCTTCCTTCCTCCTTCTAGCAGTCTGAATAACTCAATGGAATACATCTTGAGATAGTCCTGAGGTATCTATTATTCTTTCTCCATGTAACAACTCCCTTTTTTAATGTGTGTCTGCCATTAATTGAAATGTTAATATTTTTTAAATTCAGGTCTGTTCAGAGAACAAGCAAAGTGAGGAAGTATATTGTTATATTGCCTAACTGATTTGCTTATGCTGAATGTAAACTGTTTCAGGAGAATTTTCCAGATATTGTAGAAGAGCAGGTTGGGCTCCAGAGCTTGGTATGAGGAAGGACCAAGCATTAGCTTGAAATTCCTTACAGAGTCTACAAAGGACTAAAACATTAGAGTTGGCTTGGGTTTGGTTTTGGTTTTTTTTGAGGAGTTGCAACTTCTGATATCTTGGAACTGTATATCACCAGAGGTGACATGCTGTATGTGACAACAGAGGAAAGGGAACCAGAATCTCAGTGTCTAGTCCTGTGAGAGATTGAAATCTCCCATCTGAATAGAAGAGGAATGATAAGGAGAAAGTGGTTGCTCTTGGAATCCAAAATGTGTGTGCTTCAAGTGATAAAAACCTCAAGAACTACTGCTTGAATCAGTGTTTTGCCATTTGTTAGCATCTAAATCCTAGGACTCCTGTTTGCAGAAAACTAGGCTTTGAACAGAGTTTTTTGTTTCCTGTATTAACCTTAGTACTGAGTGTGAAGGTGATTCACCGTTCTTACATACCTAATGGTAATATGAGTGTGATGAAATAGGGTTAAAAAGTGTCATGAGATTTGATAAGCATTCATACATTTTATCTGACTTGGGGCATTGAATCCATGGAAACATTGGCTTTTACACATCATTTTCTCATTCACAAAATTAAGTAATTACATCCTGGGAGAAATGCACTGGCATTGAATATACAGCATCCAGACTATGCCACTACAGGTAGCAGATTGAGTTTAACTAGCCATATGGATTGTAATTGTCTGAGTATGATTAATTCATAATGTTTCTTAATTTTATGCCTTATATTATGGTTTGTTACTATAATGTCAGTATTTTCTCTCTCTTTTTTTTTTTTGTTTCTTTTTAATCTAGGTTTTGACAAGAGGCCTCAAGGGAATTTAATCTTATTATGACATTCACTAATGATGTCCTTATATTCTGGGGTCTCATCAATAGCTTGTTCCCCTTTCTGGAAGTTTCATGGAAAAGGGTTCTGAAGTTAGAACAGATGGTGCATCAGTTCATTGCAGAACTCTGTTTTCAGCCAGAGGAAAACTTTATACTGAAGGTGGAAATAATGGTTTTCTGCTTAGCTTATTGTAAATTCTAAATGGGGTGATTGAAGACTGTAATGATCACTGCTGTTTGATGCCTATGAGTTTCAACATCTGGCTAATGCCTTTACTAGCCATAACAGTGAGAAAAGGCACTGTAGACCTTTCTGCTTCTCTCTCTAAAACAGAATATATATGTGTGTATATATATATTTGTAAATACGCACAAAGCTTGCATATGGCGGTGTGTGAGTACTTCATATATATAAATCTCTGTCTATATTACTATCTGATTTGCACAATACTGAAATTGAATATTACATAATAACATTTCAATGCCAACACCAGGCTTTCTAGTTTTAATACCCAAATTTGATTTCTACTTTAACAATTGGAATTGAGTTGACCTACTTATCTACTCTTGCCTACAGATCCAAGCCATTGCCCCAAAGGAAGTTAGCAAACATATCTTTGCTTCTCATGTAGGTTCCAAGAAGAAAGCATTAGTGGAACTGATAGAGACGGTCTTTGTAAAGGAGACTGAAAATCACTTTCTTCAAAGTGATGGACATCTTCCTGTACACATCAATTAATTGACTTAATTTCTGTATAATCAAGTTTTATATTGGAGTAATACTTTTTCTTCTCTTATTTTCCTCACAGATGCAGTGAAATTCATAACAACATCCACATATTAAGGTTTGACGCATCAATTTCCTTTAGGTTTGACGCATCAATTTCCTTTTTCAGGGAGCCAGTAATAGTGGCATCAAATGCCCATTCTTTAGTAAAATAAAAACATTCTATTGCTTTCAACATGTTAAGCTCCCTAAACAGACTTTAATGTGATTTATATGTATTGCTGTAACAATCACCAAGACACATAAATCAATACATAGTAAAGCATCTGTGATTTGGTGAGTGGTCTTTCTGTTCAACATTTTCTACAGTGCTGGTTAGTTATGCCTTTGTGCCTTCCTCAACATGACTGTTGTGTCTCACATGGTGACTGCAATGACAGAGATAATTAGCAGAGTTGCAAGTGTTTCTAATTACTTTATATCAGTTTTAGAGAATCCTAACTAACTGGCAAATTGGACTTGGTTCTCCGAGCTTCTCAATCGGATGGGAAGTAATCAAAGGAGAGTGTCAAAAGTACTAAGAGATGGCTAGTGCTACAAATATGAAAAAAACCAGCAGCCAGCACTGTTTTGAGTAGCTAGTTCAGCTAATCATCCATTTGGTACACCATTTTCAAAAGTGTATCCTCAAAATACCAGGCCAAGTTGCAGAACAGGGCCATGCTAGACACCTCCTAGTGTCTGATGATCCACTAACAGAGCAGATGGGGAAAGGGAAGAAGATAGCAATTTGCAGCATGGTAGTGCTTAGTAGGGGTTTCATACTCCTTGACCTATTGACTGCTTTGCCTTCTATTTTTTTACTTTTTGATCTCTGCTTCAAGGCTCCAATCTCTGAAAGGCATATGAGACCTGCTCCCCACCAGGCATACAGCTCACCCTTCTGTCTGCAATCCTGTCTTGCTTGTTCATGCTTCCTGTTATAGAAACACTAAGGTATGTTTTATTTTGCAGGTGCTTCCTGGGGAAAAAAAAAATGGAGGTGCGTTTAATGATGGTTTCTGTGGATTTTCATTTGGCCTAGGATGAAAGAGCTCTAAGGATCAACTGAAGTCTGAGCCAAGCTTATCTTCATAGGTTATTCATCACCATCACGGCTGCTATGCCAGATCTTGCAGTATGATTGCAGAAACTCTCCAGTGCATAGGTTTACTATACTGAGTTGTATTAACATGCATGGCTGTGCTATATTTGAAGATCAGAATATTTTATTGAAATTGCAGTAAGGATGTCTGTCTTATGTCAGGAAGATGTAAGTATTAAGGTAGTTAAATTCTTTCTTTCTGTGTGCTTAAAACATCTAGATTCCTTTTTAGCTCATCTCTTGGATAAAAAAAAGAACTGCTGCAAACAGGGTTGGGCAAAAACTGCTTTGAGGGGACTGTGCACACTTCATGATAATATAACTTTGTTTAATTTATCATTCTCCTTATTTCTTCTCCTTTGTTTGTAATGCCAAACCCTTTTAAACCAATACCAGCAACAGAGAAATTCTATTAGAATATATTTCAGGTATTACAAGTTCAATGCTAACCTTCTAAATTTTTAATTGTTTCTTTTTCTACTTAGATTTTCTGCATATGAAACGAACAGAAGTCAGGAACTTATTCCCAGCTAGGTAAAGAGAAAATGTAACTATGCTCTGGCATTGTCCTTGTCATTAGAAGCTAAAGCTGCAGCGTAAGAACTACAGCAACTAGAAGTTAATGTCATTTTAAAGCAACATTAGCCTTAAGACTCTGAGTATGGTGAACATTTGGTATTTCTTCATCCTTCAGTGGAGGAGTTGGGAGTCTCTGATATCTTCAAGTAAAATAGGATAAATTAATGACTAACATATTACATAGGTATGGCTAAAGGAAATCAACTTTCACAGTTCAGCTGAAAGTTTTCAACATAGTGCAAAAAAACTTGTTTTCAACAAGTGTAAAAAAACCTAAGTCTGCCACAATCCATGACAACCCAAAATAGAATGTGCTTAGTGGAGATATTGGCCATATTCAACTGAATCAGTGAACTGTCATGGACAATAATGAGGTCAGTGAATTGTTACTATTACTTCTGTATTACTATTACTTCTGTGCAGTGTACACTTTATATCAGTTTCAGAAATGGCTTTATTAATATTGGTGTAATCAAAGTAAGTGTAATCATGATCAGACTGTAATACGTGAATAACCACACATACAAAAATGATACATATCATGCTGTATAAGCAATTGTCCAATACAGAGCAATCAAATTCATAGCTCAAAAACCATCACTTGTATGGTGGATCTCAAAATGGGAATTCTTCTCTCTCTACATGTATGTTTGGTGTTTTCTGTGAGGTGCCTGTCATTTTAACAAAAGTGACATGCAGAGTAAAGTGGAAAGGTCCTGTTTCAACCTGGGAAGAGGGTGGGGCAGACAGATGAATTGTTCCGTATTTTCTATGAAATCTTAATTGATTAGACGATCACCTTTATTCACCACAGAAAGACTTCTTTCTTTATGATGGATACAACAGCAGGAGAGCAAACTGTTGGAATTGATATACTTTGTTGCTTATCTGAAAGGAGATTTTTTGCCCTAATTTTGCACAATAGTAGAAACTTCCTTTAAATCCCATTTTCCTAACCAGCGCCTAGAATAGCTCTTGTTGTTAGATTCTAAGGACTCTATTGTGGCTTTTAAGCCAGAGCCCGCAGTAGGGGTTGTGGAGGGATGCACCGCCCCCAAGAAACTCCTAGAGGGTTTGTACTTGAGGACAAATCTGATGATAGAATTTAAAAATGGAACAGACCATTGTAGATCATCCAGTCCTCCTATCTGCCAGCACAGGATTTTCCCTCCCAGATATTCTTAATGCATTGTTCAATGTAAAAGTCTCAACTCTGGGAGTTTCCAAAGCTTTGCTTGGAAAATTTTTGCCTCCTTTTTTCCCTCAGAAGTAGGAGGACACAGCAGCAGCCATGACCATGTCTTTTAATATATATCAGTGTGTACTTTGGACTGGTTTCTGCCTGCTGGCTGGTGTGAATAGGGGGCAGATGGATACGACATTTCTCTTTACTGTTTCCAGATGACTTAAAAATACCACGTGATCCCTGTGCCCTAGGAGGAGATTTGGAACTGCCTTAAACCATCACCTGTCCTTTAATGAATATCTCAGGTTTTGTAAAGTGTGATCTAAAGTGTAATTGCTCAGTTCTGTGATGTGGTGCAGCTAATTTGTGTTTCAGTCAGAAAATGTTGTCCTAATTTTCTGGGTGGTGATTACTCTCCCAACCAGTGAAATTGGCTTGAATGTTCCAGTGCATTTTGTTTACTGTTTAAAGGCTGAAAACTCCAGTGTATTATTTCTTTTTTGGAGAATAATAATAGTGCATTCTTCAATCTTCAGTGTTGATATACCCATCTTCCAGAAGGATTTTGAGAGATTTCAATTATCAGATATTTCACAGTGCTTTTGTAAGTGCTGTTGGAAAGCAGACACTGAATTTTCAGAAGTTATGCAAGTCTTTCATGTAGATGAACCCCCAGTCCTGCAAAAAATATCTTGCGTTTAACACTGTTGCATGTGAGCAATACTGTCAGATTTATAAATATCAACTCAGAGCTTGATGAATCCATGGGATAAACATATTAATGCTGAAGTATCTTGGCATTTACACATCAGGCAGTGTCTATGAAGTATCCAGTGTCTTTGGATTAATGTAATAAGTAGTGTAAATGGGACTGTTTTGTAGGGAGGCATGTGGGAAGTCAGTGTTGTACAAAATCTACCACTAATGACTATAACAGTCACAGAAAACCTTGAAGGCCTCATGAAGATTAAATTTCCATTGGTGTATGCACCATTGTTATTTGAGAATCAGCAAATGAAACAATATGTTTTAAACCAAGTGATTGGAGGTTAATATTGAGCAAACAAAATTTAAAAGGGCTTTTCCACTTTCGAAAGAATGTTTTTAAGCCCTACCTGTCCGCACATTCCTAAGTGGGGAAAAAAACTTTCTCTAACAAAAGACTAGCAAAAAAATCTTTAGAGGCAGAGAGAAGTTTACAAGCAGAAGAAGCAGAAGGGATAGAAGCGGATGAAAAGCCACTTAAAATGAGAAGTGGCTCATTTCCTTGATCTTGTGATATATGGTAGACCTGAGAAATTATCAAAATGCTTTTGTTAATGCATATTTTGCAAGATATACAGAGAATAATTGTTCAGTTGATAGCATTGTAGTGTTTTGTAGGAAAAAAAATTGTTTCAGTTGGACGCTATGAAGCCTGTTCAGACACTGAATATTCTGTTCGAACATTGCAACTACTTACTAGCATGTAGGTGGCCATGACAATGAGCTTTTGCTTTTTTTGGTGAAGTTCTGTCTGCACCAAATAATGAAAGTATTTCAGTAAGGCTTCCAGGGATTGAAATGACACATTTTTGGGCGGCACATTTATCTGCAGTATCCAGAGGTGACACTGCCAATGTGAATACATTTGACTCAGGCTGGAGTTCATAAGTAAAATTACCAGATTAATCAAAGCATCAGGCTAGCTTGCCACAAAAGAAATGTTTAATTTTATATGCTAAAGTATTTTCCATTTTAAAGCTACAGACAGACTTAAGGTAGGAAGCCAGATTTCAATATCTAAAGTTCTTTGTCAGTTTAATTAGCTGTTGTCTGGTTTTCTAATAGTTTCAGAATCTGATTTTACATATTACAGTTTGATGGCTGTGGTGCCTGGGAGGAACCACAAAAGAGTACCTCTCCCAAAAATCAGATGAATTTTAGAGGCATTTTTCATGTACATCATTGTCCTGCTTAATTTTGTGCCACTTTCAATTTCCAGGTAGAAAAACATGGAACATTGTATAACTCCTGAACATAGTTTCTCTGCAAAACCTCTTTCAGACTTTATGCCTTTCCACTTCTGAGTAAGTGTCAAAGACTTAATAGTTGTCGTGGTCAAGGTGTAAACGTAAGGATGCATTTCCACGGCTGTGAAATGGCAGCACAGACAGAATGATTCTTTACCCGTGTATTTCGCAGTTTGCTTGTAGTTTGTTTATTCTTTGCCAAATATTTCGAAGACTGTATGTACCTGCATTTCCCAGCAGTTCGTTCACTACATTTTGCACACTTCTATTCACCCCTGCAGTGACCTCGTGGGCTTTCTGCCATCTGCCGTTGTTCCTTTATTCTAATGTATGGTGCAGTCTCACGTAATTTATGACTTTTCCTGATATTTAGTAGATAGACAGGATTATTGCCCACAGATGGCTGTGGTTCGCAGCCAGAGGCATCTTCACAGAACTAGTGGGAAGAGATTTATTCATGTTACCACGTGACTTCTACTGTAAGCTAATTTTAGCTCTGGGTTTCTCTTGATAAGTTAAAATGAAACAAGAACTCTGGGTAAAAATTATTATTGCCTCAAGTGATGCATTTTCATTGATTTCTGTTGAGTCATACCTGTATGTCAGGTGTGAAATTAGCTGTCCATTTTTTCATTAGTAAAATGAAATATATGAGAGTATATTTTAACTATAATGCATGTGTGCAGTTACAAATATTTCTGGTCTTGAAGCTGTACCTTTGGAGCAGAAAAAACAGAAAAGATTTATAAAGTCATACAGTTGTTGCCAGTAGATGACATTGTCTGCCAGCTTTACATTTTCTCTGCTTCTTTTTATGGGCCACTGGAGTCATATATTCTGTCATTCTCAGTGTGAGACTCGGAACATTTCTTTGGCAAAGTCAGGGAGACTGGCGTGTTGAAAGTGAGCCAGCGCAGTCAGGTGGTTTCATTTGTACTTGATTCTGAAACTAGTTCTTGCAGCAGATAGGACATGAAAATTGTATTGTATCTTTTTGGTGTGTTTGTTTCATTGCTAGTGAAATAGTTGCCGCTGGGAAATTTAAGAAATCTAATTAGTAATAAATACACTGAGTTGAATCAGTGGTTTTTCTAATATCTGCAAATTCTATTCATTATAGTGCAGCCTTAAGTGGTTCTATGTTATAACATTGCAACTACCAGTATGCAAATTAAAGTGCCTACATATTTCCTTGCTGTAGACTGAAGCAGAAATTCCTAGCCTCCAGATTGTAATCTATAGGGCGTTTATAAGCAGTTGGGTTTGAGGGGAATGGTGCTTGAAACAAAAGCCATCTGGAACTCACATTTAAGATTCTGCTACAGGAGAGCTAGGAACAGAAGTAGATGTAGGAAAATGCTGCATTCTCACCCTGCGAAGTGCTAAACATGCTTTTCATTTCACTAGGAAGTCAGTGGGAATTAGGAGCACTCAGCACTTTTGGCTTCATGTAATTCAGGAATGTCATATGTAGTTAAATATGTTAAACCAAAAGGTGAAGTAAGTAAATATGCAAGGTGAGGTTCTGCCAGCAGAGTTATTGATGACAACATCAATATAAATTGCCACTATTTGTCATTACTGCTTTTGTTATTATGACAAAGATGATGTTGACAGTATTTTTAAAGTTTTGCTTTTCTGTATTGAAGCTAATCTGGACTGACACTCGTGAAGAGCACATCAGATCATACTTTCTGACATGTATGTTCCCTCTGTTTTGGTAGTGCAGCTTTAAAGCCATTGCACCCATTTCTCAAAATGGGACAGTATGGGTAACAGTAAGAACAGAATTTCAATTCTGCTCCTTATTGTGCAGCCTGATTTTCAAACATGCTTGTTATGGATGAGAGAACAGAAAGGTAAAGGGACCATGCTTGCATGTGGAGCATTTGCAGTTGTTTGCTTTGACAGTATGCACTCAACACTGTTTATGTCCTTCTGTGGTCATTAAAGTTGAGCTGGTATAGAAAAGAAAGTACATGTGCTACTGGAGGCTATAAAGCTTGTATAGGTGGGTCAGCAGATCTGAGTTCACTGTTTCAGGTGCAACACCTGCAGGATTTAACTCTATGGAAAAGTATCTCCCCACCCTGTACTAAAGGCATTTCTAGAGGGTACAGGCTAATTTCAGATTTGACATGTCAAGACGCAGAGAAAAGTCATTGACACAGCAGGTGCATTTAAATATGACTGTCTAATTATACAGTGATGCAAGTTTGCTCCCAAGAAACTAAATGTACAGTGCCATGGCAAACATGGTATCCGCCTGTCATGCTGTTAAATAGAAAAGCAGTATTTGGCAGTAAGGCATGTTTCATGTCTGAAATCCTAAAAATCATGGTGTGGTAAACATCTGGTCATGCCCATTCTTAATCGAGTACTGTGCTGGTTTCAGCTGGAGTGGAGCTAATTTTCATCACAGTAGCTGGTACGTGGTTATGTTTTGGTGTTGTGCTAAACACAGAGTTGATAATATAGTGATGTTTTTGTTATTGCTGAGCAGGGTTTAGACACGGCCAAGGCATTTTCTGCTTTTTGTTCTGCCCCAGTGGTGAGGGTGTTGGGGGTTTGCGGGAGGCTGGGAGAAGACACAGCCAGGGCAGGTGACCCCAACTGACCAATAGCAAGGGATATTCCACACCATACACCATCATGCCCAGTATATAAAGTGGGGGGAAGAAGGAACTGGGGACATTGGGAGTGATGGCATTTGTCTTCCCAAGTCAGTGTTACGTGTGGTGCGGCCCTGCTGTCCTGGAGGTGGCTGAACTCCTGCCTGCCCATAGGAAGCAGTGAAGTAATCCCATGTTTTGTTTTGCCTGTGTGCACGGCTTTTCCTATTGAACTGTCTGTATCTCTACCCATGAATTTTCTATCTTTTACCCTTCTGATTGTCACCCTAGTTCTGCTGTCATGTGAGTGACTGTATGGGGTTTGGCTGCTGGCTGGGATTAAACCACAAGAGAGGGATGTACACTTATTTCTCTTCTGCAGACTTGGGGGTTTGCCACATCTATGCAGGTTGTTACAGAGAAATGTAACTTCGGAAACTTGAGTAGATATTTTAAGATTTGATTTCAAGCTTATTGAGTTAGTTTTGATTTGAAAGTTGTGCAATAGAATTCTGAATCAGTTTTAAATTGGCCATAATAGTAGAGGATAACAGAGAAATGTTGTTCTGCAGCTACTGCCAGTCTAATTCTGGCACATGGAGAAGTTCACTGGTGGCTAAATTTAAATAGGGCCTGGAGCCTTATTGTGTGCTGGGGGTGTGAGGCAAGTAGTTTACAAACATGGTCCTGACTTGAGGGCATCTTTCAGTGATGGAAGTGTTTTCTTGCTCTTTTCACATGCCCTGATTCTTTGCTTCAATTGGCAGTTCTGCCCTAGACAAAAGATACTCTACTCAGTTGTTGAAGTCTAGGCAGGCAAGCAAATTTAGAGGAATGGGAAACACAATAAAAATATTATCTCAAATTATAATCAGACAGCAATTGTTGTTACCTATGGAGAAAATCTAAGTAGTAAATGAGAGTTATTCCATCTTAAATGGATTGTGTTATTTCTTAATTTACTTGCACAGTGAAGTACAGGCATTCACAACCCTTTCATGCCAAATGCTACAGAGTAAGATTGTGGTAGGTTTGTTCTTTCCATCTTTTGCTCAGTATCCAGTTCAGTACTTACATTTACAAATTTTTACTGTAAAAATTTTAGCTAGCAGAGTTGACTCTACAATGTTGACATCATTCAGAATTGCAATGATTGAACCCAATAATCAATTAATGTTTTGAGATTATATGTATTCCCCAAAAAGCCATTACAAAATGCACTACATTTTCTTAGTGCTCTCTGAAAACCCCTGCTGAGAAGTAAAATGTTCCTGCAATGTACACATTCTGTCTAAGACTACCTAATTAATGACTCTAAATGCCATCTTCTCTTAGTCATGATGGAGAAAGGCTATTTGTTTTGAGCCCAAAAACATTTACTGAATGACAAAATAGACATTCAAAGCAATCCAGAACAAAGACAGTGAATATTGTATAATAAAGAAGATGAACATTCATGGTGAATCTTTTAATATCTGAGTTTGAGATCTATCTTCAGTGAGATCCCTTGGTGTTCTTGTATCAATCAACTAGACAAAAATTGCAAAGTGAAGGGTGTGACTCATGTGCTCACTGGTATATTCAGCCAAAATTACAGAGCTGAGCAGATCCCATAATTTCTGGTTTTCCAGCACTGTCTCTGGCTCCCAGCATCGTTTCATCATCACCACCCTGCCAAGAATTGCTACATTCAGCAGTCACTAAAATGTCATATATGCAGAAACCATTCATCAACCTTAGATTTAGCTTATATAGGCTTTTGTTTAGGGCAAACATCAATCCCATCACATTTCTGCTGCCCATATCCCTTTATACATTCACTCTCTAAGATTCTGCTGCCATCTGTAGCCAGTACTTAAGCCACAAATTAATTTGAGCCAAGACACTTCCTCTGGGAGAGAAAAAATTTTTCCTCTGTTTTTTTTCATGTTAGTCATAGTCTGAAGAGTCTGTCCTGGAAGATCTACAGAGATGGAAATGGACTTGATATCCACAGATGGAAATGGATGGTGAAAACTGACTCTCTGATGAGCAAGAAATACAACAGATGGTTATTACGTGACCTGGTATAAGTTATGTCTTTATTCTCATGCATTTTTCTGTTTTATATTCAGTGTTGTTTTCCCTCCTTGAAATATTACTATCTCTGTAGTGACATCAGTTCTTAAAAATTATGTTTTAATTTGCTAGGATTGTCTTGCAGACTGCTACAGATCCTCCCTAATTCTGACTAAAATATTGCTGTGCCAAGATATTCAGTTTCTGAAAAGAATTTTGCTAATTAGTTTATTGCTTACCAAATGTTTATTTATAGGTCACATTGGAAACACCTTTTTTAAGCATCTTGTAACTATTTAGAAAATAACTATTTATTAAAAAATTACCTGCTTTTGTTGCTTATTACTATCTGATGGGACTGCATATGGCCACACTGCAGACATCTTTCTCTAGGCAGTTTTCTGCAAGGCTGAATCCTTCTGAAGACCTAGGAAAACTTTGTGAAATCCTATGTTTTCTGGAAGAGAGCAGTTCGCTGCTCTTCACAGACTGCTGATTCTGGTCATAGCCATAAAAGGCCTAATTACAGCCTTTACTGGAAACCCTGTAGTATCCTTGGCACCTGCTGCTGCTGCACAGTGAGTACTTTTCTTGTTGCACAATGGATCTGTCCTTTTCATTGCTCAGCAGTCTTCCTTCTCACACCTTCAAACAAATGCCATTGTTTCCTGGAGAAAGAACATTTACAGGGTGCTGTAGCATTCACCCTTCCAAATGGCAGAGCTGTCTCTATGGAGCTCTGTCATGCTAGAGGGCTCATTCTAGTATACAAGTACTTGTTCCTAACATAATCAGGAAAGGACAGCTAACATATAATTTCATGGTTTAGGTTGTCAGGTGGTTCTCGGCTCCTTAGAAGCTCAGATCACTTCAAGGACAGCAGCTATTTGTTCCTGATGTTTAGCACTACGCAATCTTCCTGTACCATCCCCTTCTATTTTAAAGGGAAAGGAAAAGGTGAATTCTCAAAGAAAATTACTGATTATTAAATTTTCATTGAACTAAAAATATAATCTGCAGGAGTTTAAAGCAACGTGCTGGCACTGCTTAAAAGTGGGGAAGGTAGCAATTCTGATCAGATCCTTCCTGATAAGAAAAGTTAATGGAAAATTGTAGAAAATACAATCTAGAAGGTCCTGGAACATACTGATAATTAGACCAAATATGTGATCATTTTTAAATCAGAAATTTTTTGTGCCAAGTTGCTGGTATTATACTTTGTAGTGAGTTTCAGAGCAACTCACAGAGTTTTCTGAAAACTTTTTTGATCAAATGGCTCAGCTGTGAAAAAGAGAAGGCAGAAGTAAAACTAGAGCTTTGTGAACAGTGTACAATGGTCTTTAGTTTCAAATTCAGGTCTGGGTCCAACTTTTGAATTTCTGAGTCTTTGAATCCAGGCTTTTGGTTTAGGGGCAAAAGGTAGTTCTAGCAGTTTTTTGCAGGTCTAATTAGGAGCCTAATTTCTTTATGAAAGAAGAATATGAAGTTGATTTTTTTTCTCTATTTATTTTATAAGAAAACCGTATGTTCTATGGGGCAAACCAAAGCTAAGTTTAGATGCTGTGTCTACCAATTGACAGGTGTGATCAGAGCTATTCAGACTAAACACTTCTCACGGTATATAGGGAAAGAGAATGCATAGAGACCTTCTTCTGTTTTGATGTCCAGATCTAGGAAGAGTGGAGATCAGGGCTATGAATTTACTTACATAATTAATGGAAGGCTTTATTTTTCTCTACAGTGAATTTGCATGTAGTCCTGTTAGGAAAAAATCCTAATTCAAAGACTGTATCTCATAGTCCTTGGGCACACACATGCCAACTCTGAGTTTGGGAGCATAACTTTTTTCTATTAATCCCACAGTAAAATATTTTGCCTGACCTCAGAAGGTGTTGTAAAATTTATTACTTATGGAAGTTTAAAAATGGGACTACAATGCTGAATGTTTATTGCAATGTTAATAAAATGTTTGTGAGGTCTTCATTAAAGCTTCTCTGTTACTATTCTGTTCAAGGGTTTCTGCTTGTTGCTGGATTGCCTGCTGATGCCAGTCTCAGTTCTGTGAAGTATATTTCATTTGCACGTGCAAGTGTCTGGGTTTAAACATGTTAACAGGAAACGTCATATAACAAGTATTGCATGAAGAAAAGCTCCTAAATTCTATTTTTCCACAAGAAGAAAGAGTGTTGGCTTATTATGTTTAAGCTCAGTTGGGTTATCCATATAGTAAATACTACATCTGTATTGTAAATTATGAACCCTGGAAATGGTTAGCTCTTCCCCATTTGCCATGCCTTTTCCTACTAGCTGAGTGCCTTAGGCCCTGCAGTTAATTCCTCATGCAGAGACACCAGCTTTCACAACACAATTGCAATATATTTCCCCATACTGTACACACATTCTGGCCACCTAACTGCTCTCCATTATTGTAACTTTTTGGTTTCCACAAGCCATACTGTTTCTGGAATACTCAAGATTTCTGAGCAGATGCTTTTATCAACCAACAAGAGTGTTGTTTCTAGACAGTTCTTACTATCCCTGCCCCAATTTTATCTTCCTTTTTTAAATTTTCCTTGAGGGAACCCAAATTTTAAGGTGCCAGATGTTTCTGAGAATTTAGTAAGAGTCATATCAATTGCCTATTTTCTTCAATTCTTTCTTTTGATTTAGTTTTGTCTGTAGTTGCAGGAGAAGCATTATTGATCTTGATTCAGTTTTAATTAGCAGTCAAAAACTAAAACTAAAAGACTTTACAAGAAAGCACTATTTGTTCCTGCTTTTTCATAGTTGGAATTTGGTATTTTGGTTGATTAATGCTTTTCACTTTTCCCTTGAAATAGGCAATGAAATGAAACAAACTATGATCATGGAAGTTTTTGCCAGCAGCAGAAACAATATGCTCAGGGGTTTCCAACATGTACATCTTCTCTCCAATATAAAAGATTAAAAACTCAGACCGAAGCAAGTCAAAGAATTTTGAGGTAAGTCTGAAAAGAGTATTTTAACTTCTGGATATGAGCCTGAGCCTATGGCCATTTTAGATTTGGTCATGTCTATGGCTATGTGCCAAAAATATTTATTGATAGTAGCATGTCTTTTGTTTACAGTTTTTGTTCTGTTTCTAGCAAATTGATGATTTCATGGAATTTTGTAACTGATTGATCAAAGAAGAAAAAGCAGTAGATTTTCCTGCATGTTTACTTCCTTGACCTAATACCCAAAGTTTACTCTTTGTTCTGAAAAAGTTCCAGATGTTAAAAGGGAAGATGGTGCTCCTTTCCAGATATGGACTTGTTAATACAGTGAGAGGAGCAGCAGCATATTTTGGATAGGTACTGCATTGTTGAGATCGGTGGGAGAAAGGCGGCACTCAATATGAGTGATCAGCAAATCCCTGAGCTTTATTGATAGGCACCCATAGTTATATTGGTGTTAATGAGGCTAATGCATATTGCAAAAGGCGATTATTGGTTGATTACTTATCAGCTAACTACGCCTGCTTCTACATTCTTGTGGTTACTCTGTTGTGGCTTTTCTTATCTTTTCTTCATTTTCCTAGCTAACGATCCTCTCCCCAAACTCATGTTGCAGCAAGGGCATAGTGGCCTTGCTAGGTTTGGACACTGACTGCTGACTCCTATCCTCGTCTCCTTCTTGCTTAACTAACGGTATTATTCCAGCATGACCTTTGTCAGCTAGCTAACTGTCCACAAAATCCTCCACACTGCATCATTCAGGGAGGTTTGAAAATCATAAGAGAATCACAGAATCACTGAGTTGGAAGAGACCTTCAAGATCACTGAGTCCAACCCAGCCCTAACACCTCAACTAGACTGTGGCCAGTTGTGTTCCACATTCAGTCTTTTTTTAAACACATCCAGGGATGGTGACTCCACCACCTTCCCAGGCAAACCACTCCAATAGTTTATCACCCTTTCTGTAAAAAACTTTTTTCCTAATATCCAACCTGTATTTCCCTTGGCGCAGCTTAAGACTGTGTCATCTGGTTCTCTTGGCTGTTGCCTAACATTGAAGTCCAAGTGACAGTAACCAATGACAGTAACCAACAAAGCAGTAGGAATGCAAAGCCTAGAGATGGTACAAACACAATACAGAATCCCCAGACTAAACAGTGTTCTCTTTGGCATAAAAGAGTTGTGAATCTGACTGTAAATAATGTAAAATGAACTTACAAAATACTTTGTATTTGTAGGCATTGGCTCAGCAGTGCTGAAATGCATTTCTCCTTAGGCTAGAAAGCAAGAGCTGTTCTGATGAAAAGCAGTACAGAGATGTTACTGGCACTGGGGACATGGTGCCAGTTATCCCTTTCTCAGAATGGACCACATCAATCCCAAGCACTGAGTACTCATATCACTAGTGAAAAATGCAGCCTGGGAATGCAGTGCATTTATTTGGGACAGAAGTGTAACACTGAGTCACTAACATCGCTTTCTGTAGTTTGTTGGAATTTGCAACAGTTTTGTTCTAAATTCAGGGTGGGGGAGGTGGGAGGAAGTGTTATACCCCTGTGAAGTATGGTGCCAGATGACCTTTCTGCCTGAAATAGCATGATCTGTTACAGCATGTTATTGTACAGAGAAAGTAACTTAGTGCTACCAGTAAATTGTACAAGAAATCATATTGTTAAAGTTTGAATTGGAGTTTTGCAATTATTACTTTTCACCTTCTTAAAAGGATTATGTTCTTCACTCTTGTGTTGATGGGCTGAAGTGAAGTCATAAAACCAGTTACAAAATTTATATCTGGCATGTTTTTTCCATGTGGAAGTAATGGGAGATAGCTATACTCATGGTCTGGAAAAGCTGATGGAGGAAAGAAAGGAAAGTTACTGCCAAGTAGGCACATGCTGGTCGGGTAAGAATGATCCCATGCCTCAGTTATAATGCCAGCTACTACAAGCTCTTCAAACCACCCTCTTAGCTGATTTGATTTATGTGATTGCAGGATAGCTAGGATTTGGCTTGAAAGGCAACTGAGTATCTCTAGGCAACTTCTGAGTATGTCAACAGAGCCTGGGCAAGGAGGCCTAGTTTCCTTCTTCCCTGGAGGTCAAATTGTTTGTCAGAGACTTCTCTACCTGCTCCAAACCTCTTTTTACCCCAGCCTCCTACATACACACCTGCAAGCAGAGTAGGCAGCTATCATTGGGAGCTCAAGGAGTTTGCTCCTGGCAGTGGTCTTGATGGGGACTGTTCTTGGAGATGAAATTCCCCATTGCACACCGTGCACACCTGGAGAGGGGAGAGGCCTGCCTGCCTTGCCAGTTCTTGCTTTGCCTGTGTTCTCTGCTCTGTTCCCTCCACCACCCAGTCCCTTGCCCTTTCTCCAGTATAGCTACGGTGGGTGGCCGCAAGGCCTTCCTGCTGCTGGCTCCCTGGAAGGAAAAAATTCCTTCGTTCCATTTCTGTCATATGGAAACCAAGTCTATGGCTGGTTAGGGTGATGTGGGAGGCCTGGACAGAGATGAGACCTTGCCTCTGTATGCTCTGCTTCTGTTCCTCCCAGTTGCAAATATCTTTATGGCCTTTTTCTGAGGGGTGGGGATTTACTTAAGCTATGTGCCAGGAAAATAATTTCAACCTCTGAATCCTGTAAACTGTATAATGGATTATGTATTTCTGAGCCTGTGGTGAGGACAACTTCGTTGTCCATGCAGGAGCGACTTGGAGGACAGTAAGAGGGGCACCTAGGAGCACATTCACTGTCAGGCAGGTGCTCCTTTGCTGGGGACAGAAATGGTGGAAGAGTGTTTTGTAATGCTGGCATAAGGCCTTCACCTCGAAGGCGATGGGCTGGCTGGGGACCAACTCGGTTTCCCTGGAGCCGGAGGGAGAAATACCTGAGAGTCTGGGAGAGAAGTGCGAGTTCTGTCCAGGCATCCAGAAGCCTGGGGTATGTAGAGCAACAGCAGTCAGCACCTGGCATTTGGCCTTGGCTAGACATCACTTTCACAGGATCAACAACTTCATCAAACTCCCCCTTCCCCACCAGTACCTTGGAAATGCAGGTGGCACCCTATGTTTTCTTCTGAAACATATTTTCCAGCTCTACTTTTATATCTGTCCAGTTGCTTGGGATCTTATATTTCTATCTGCATGTATGGTTCTCACTAATTAATAAAGACTGCCACTTCGGTGGGCCTTCCTTTTAATTTCTGATGGATGCACCGTTCTTGGAAGAACCTGCCTATGATATTCTAGAGGGAATCTTGCGGGCATAATGAGGGATCTGATCTTTTCACTAGTAAAGTGAAGTAAAAATGTGCTATCACCAGTCAATTTTATTTGTATTATAGCACCTCAGCTTTGTAATTAGGTAGATTGTGCTGAATTCAGTGAAGTTATAAAAACCTAAACATTCATTCAGTAGCTTTGATTTACTCACTTAATCATTTACTTGTTTGTAAGAATAATCTGTTCTGCATCCACCTGGAGCTTTTATTTTATTACAATTTGTGATCTAAAATTTGTCTAAAAGAAAAACCCTCAAGGTTGACAAGGACTAGGATTGACAGAACTGTGGCTCTTTGAAATCCCTGTTGTCCATTTAAATTTTAATGTTTCTATCATTTGTTCCTCAGTGTAAATTAACAGCCATGGCAGTGTGTTGGGTTTCTTTTCTGAAGTCAAGACTTTAAATTTAATTCAATAGCCTAGATTTACAGCTATTCTATATTTCACAAGGCAGAATCAATAATGTGACTGAAGTGAAGAAGATAAAAATTTATGGTATCTTGCAATTTAATGGTTGAAAAGATGCAATTGGAGAGATCATAAATTGTGAAGGAGTTTATGCTTCATTGCTCCTGATTCAGTGCTTGCTGTTAGAACTTGATTTGTGACTATTCACAAGGTGTGATTAATGGTGTGATCGATGCTTGCTTCAGTGCAGTAAAGCAGTTGTAATGCTCTTCATTAGAATAAATAAAATAAATTGACTGAGGCTTTATAAAAACTGTGTAACATTTAAAATCTAAAATGTCAATTTTTTTTTCCTGTTACAATTTAGGTTTCTTCAGGCAGTTTCCACCTACATCACATCAGTCATTGTCATTCTTTTTGGATATTATAGAAATCCATGTGGGTTTGGGTTAGCTTTATGCAAAGCTCAGTGAAGGGGAAAAAAAAAAAAAGATTTGAATAGGGCTGACTAGAGACTAAGATTTCTCTCTGGCTGTGTTTTGCCATCCTGGAAAAGTACATGTATTGTCTTTTAGCACATGCAAGTTTAAAGGAATCAAGGCAGAAAATGAATCTTCCATATACAGCTCTACTAAAACCAATAAAAATTAATAATGATCATTGTTTTTAAATGGGATGGATGTATGATTTGTGCCCTAGCAGAGACAATGAAGATAAAGAGTCCTTTTTGAATGGTGTTTTTTTGGTTTAAGGATGTTCGTTACATAATCCAAAGCTATCTCACAGTGTGCTCTAAAACAGACAGGGGAATATGAGAAAACTGCAACAGCCATGAAAGGCAGGAGAATGTAATGATTTTGATGTTGTCATTTAAATAATTTGGCTCCAAGAGATACAAACAAGAAATAGGGTGGAGGATGCCTTGTTCTATTTGAATTCCCTGCAGTATATGGATAATTTCAAAGCTTCAAAAGTATAAACATGCAGTGTAAAACCTGGGGGAGGGGAAGAAATTGTACTGTGAAACTTAGGGAAAAAAATTCTACTGTGGCTTGAATCTAGAGCTCTTTCATTTACTTTTGTTTGCCTTATAGAGAGATAAGCCTCCAACTAGCTGGAAAAGTTTATCAGGTTTCTACTGTGCACCCTTGCTCTGATTTTCTTTGGTGTCCTTTGTCATGGTGTGTGTAGAGATTTCAGGTTTGTGTTTGATTTTAAGAGGAACTCCAGGCAAATCTAAAGTTACTAGACAACAAAGCACCATTTGAACAACAGCAGTGAACTAAATATTTCCTATAATTTTTCTGTCGTAAAATATGCTGCAACAACTCCAGGCATCAATGATAGTGCATATTCTGATTGGAATTGCAAAGAGAATGAAAAATTTAAGGAAACTAAAAATGTTTTTGAAACATATAGCTATGTCAAATTAATGCTTCTATTATTGCACACAGTATTTACAGACTAGCAGTTGTAGCTTCACCAAAAAAAAATCTTAAAATAGATCATATCCCGTCTTTCAGCAGTCTGGCAGAAATTCAGATGTTAACTACAACACATTCTGACAGTAAACACATGGTAAAATGTGTGAGACTATAATGTAAGTAGCTACGCTTTTATTTTGTAGATGGTTTTTTTGCTCTCTCACTGTCAATTGAAAAGCCCATAATTCACATATACATGCGGTTTCTGTGAGTCATAAAAACTGGGCTGGGTAAGAGCAGACACAATGTCGCTGCAGCCATAGACCCCAGAGCTTTGTAGCTGAAAGATCCCAAGAGCCACGGCACCGCAGTGGGCACAGAGGGGTAGTTAGATGCTACAGTCATGGTTACTTGACCACCTGAGTTTGCCTCTATCCAACAACTATGCAAAAATAGAGACCCACAAGGAAATGTGAAGCTCTCATTTTGCATGACAAAGATGCAAAACAGAAGGTTGACTCAACCCAAAACTGCACCAATTGTGTGGCAGAAAGAATACCTTGTGTGACAGAAAGTGACCCCACTTGTTCGATTTGATTGTGGGGATTTTCTCTCCAAGGAACTGATGACATATCCAATATATTACCATAATTTGGGAAGAAGCAATAGCGTGGAACCCTTAGAATCTGCTGTTTTACTTTATCGTTAACAAATGCATATCAGTCTTGTTTTTAGAAAAGAAGACTGAGGCATTGAACAATTTCTCCAATATCATATGCCAAATATGCTGCAGTGTGCTTTCCACCAACTCTTTAGACCTGTACCATATTCATAGAATCAGAATATGTTGAGTTGGAAAGGACCCATTAGAATCATCCAGTCCAACCTGTGGCCCTGCACAGGATGTCCTAAGAATCATCATGTGCCTGACAGGGCTTTTGCATTCCTCTTCGCAATACAGAAAGCCACACCCATTTATAAAGAGTGTCAGAAAGGATGCTGTGATAGGATTTTTTTGGGGAGTTTTTTGCTTACTTTCAACCACTTAAAATAAAATTCTGTTAAGTAGGGATGTTTTCAGCTATTTAGGCATTTTGCAGGTATATTCAGGCAGAAACACATGGGCAGTATATAAAGAGTAAGTTTTGTTATCAGGCTGATGAACTGTGATTTCGCCATATTTTTTCAAATGTGACATGCCATAAGAAAATGGCTTAGATTAGGGCAGGTGCTGGAAGCAATATGACAATACTGAAGAAGCAGAATAATACAATGCAAGGGTTTTGGGAGGGCTAAGACATTACACCATCACTGCTTGTTGTATCTAATCTAATCTCCTCAGAAAGAGCTGCACTCTACACTGTGCTGTGTACAGGCATTCTTGTCTGGCTCCACCAGCACTGGAGGCTTCACCTGGCAGAGGAAATTTTTGTGAAAGAGAAGAGGGTTTAAACTGAAATACTTCTTCCACACTGCCCTTCCACCCTTTTCTTCTTCTATTTCTTCCCCCTCATTAAATGCCTTGCTGCAGTCTAACTTTGTCCCCTTCAAAGTGGCCTAGACAAAAGGGTTACCCCTCAGGCAGAAGGAGATTCTCTATGTAGGAAACTACATGATCTGCTTGAAATACGAAAAGGATAGATTTACTGGTGCTGGTTCATCAACGCACAAAGGTGTTGATGGTCCCTCTTGATAGTCCATTCTCCAGCTTTACATGCCCATGACATACTATGTGAGCAACCTGACAGTTTGTGGTTTCTATTCATTTTTTTTCTCCAGAGGGGAAGTTGTTGTTTCTTGTCCAAGCACATATATTTCCTCCTTGTTTGTGTTACATCTGCAAATGTTGGCTTCTCCCTTGAATCAAGTATTCCCTTCTCTGTTTTCCCTTTCTTTGTAACAGTGAAGATTTCACAGTACCATAAAATTCTAAGTGCTTTCAGTTGAGGTTCTTGAATAATTTCAAGTCACAGGCAGAAAGACTGAAACATAGCACAATTTACCCAAAGCTGTACTCTTATTTCCTTGAGCTTAATCCTGCATCCTGTCCAGTGGACCATTCGAGCATGAGGGAAATCATGCCTCTATACCCAGTGGTGTCTTCCCAATTTTTGAAGGAGATGCTGGCTCTCCTTGTAGTAACCAGCAGATGCTGCTGCAGAGCATCAATACTAAACCTACTCTTGCTATTTTTATTATCACTGTTAATGCTGAAATGGATGCTATCTATTCCTGTTTAACCTTTGCAAATTTGAGGTGGGCTGATGGGGTCTATTTCTTTGTTTCATATGAGAGAGCGTTTCGTCTTCCCTTTGCTCTTGCCATTTCTTCCTAGTTATGAGTGTCTCTGTCCAGTGTCTATCTGTTTCTTATAGATCCCTCGCAGTTCATTATGGTGTTGCTCAATTTATTAGGGCCAGTTGTGCATTCATACCTTCTTTCATCTGAAGTGCACTTTTAAATGTTAAACTACACACTAATCAAGTTGAACATAATAATGAGAGCACGTTCACATTGTTAAGGTAAATGATCCAATGCATTCATAGTGAAGACATATTTGAACTACAGTTTGTGCTTTTTGTCGCAATATCGAACATTCTGGCCAAGTATGAATTGTGTTGTTTTGCAGCAGCCTTGCAAATATGTGATTATTATTACATTGCTAGAAGAACTGTGGATATTTCATTGCAGCTTTGTGATAAATTTCTAAGTGCAATTAACTGGGCAGGATTTTATAGTGTAAATTTCTTCCTATGGATTAGAATATTAACACATGAATGGCACATCCACCTGTACATACATGCATCTTTACACTTACACTAGTGACTGCTGTATGAGGCTGAGCTTGATACTATGCACTTCTTCTCAGGGACGGCAGTAGCTATTTATTAACAACTTCAGTGTTGTTAATACAGCCTGTGAAGCTGGTGAGTGGAGCAAAAAAAAAGTAAATTATTACTTTGGAGATAGGAAGATGGGAGATAGTAAATGTATAAAAACTTTATCTTTTTCATGCTTAATAGGGCACATTTTGGGATTAGGGCACTTTGCATTTTTCCATTCCTCAGAAAGGGAAAATAACTGTTTGATGTGGTTATTAAAATTCTATAGAAGAACCTAAAGGCTCTTTGTGTTGTGTGAGGAATTCTGTTCCAGGACTTCTGCAAAGAAAAAGACACTTTTACATTAGTAAATTGGTCTGATTACATTCCTACAGAGCAAGTAGAATTAGGCTTCAGCTTTGGAAAAGGATGTCCAGTCTTACGACACTAAATGCACAGCTGAATGATGGTGAAACATGTGCAAGATAATCTAGTGAACATGGGTAGTGACAGCAGTGACCAGTAGCAGACATCAGTGACTATAATACAGTCCCAAGGTCCCGTTGTTTTTTGTCTTACTGTCCAGGCTGCTCAGTAAAGGTGCAGCAGAGCTCACTATTCTTGCCATGCCTTCCTTCTGGAGAGCAGCAGAGCCCCCAGGGCAATGAAGTGCTTCATTCTGTTGCTGCTTCATAATGTGGGTTGGAACATTTTCTCCTGAGAACACTTCATCACCTACTATCAGTAGACTTATATATACCTTTAGGAAATGTCATACCATGATGCAAGTGAGGTGGTTCTCATCTGTCTCATCTGCTATACCTCTTAAGGAGGTATAGCAATCCCTTCTAAGTGATGTGGACCAGATTTTTCCACATTCTGAAGCAAAACTTTCCACAACAGTTAATTTAATGTAAGTACCACTCCCAGAAATATATCTGTACTGGAGATCTTTCACTGCTGTTATTATGACTTTCCATGCATCAGTTAAGTGTCTCAGCATGAGGTCCAGCTGTGCTTTTAAGTCATTGTTCCCATTTTCAAAGCTGTAGTTTCACTTCTGTATAAAATTCTAGACTAATCATATCTCCTCTAAAGTCACGTTAAAGACAAAATTTGGCCTAAGCTTTGCCAGCTTTTTACAGGCCAGGGAAAATGGTGAAAGAAAAGGACATAAATCATGGAACAATCCAAGCCCTGTACCAAAGTCTCTAAGACACATTTCTCAGAGCAGCAGTGTATCTTCTCCACATATTTCACCTCAGAACATCTGGAAAAGAGGATTCTACAACTTAGGACATAGCAATACGAAAAGAAAATTTTCACTCTGAAAACATGTTTAGATATAAATACAGTTTAGAGTGCAGTAGCCAAAATATTTACAGTAGCTTTTTTATCTTTTACCACTCCTTATTTTGTTACATTCTCTTGATATTTTTATTTTTTAAACTACTATAATTTACAAGGTAATATAATTGGTTTTCGTTATTTTGGCTGTACCACTCAGGTTCATAAAATAAAGTAAGCAGTGAAAAGTCGGCACTGTGCCCAAAATCTCAAAGTTATTTATATGTCTCTAAAATCCAAACTGGAGGAGGCAAAGGTAAAATTTGCATTTCCTGCAGTTGAAACAAGCTTAACATCTTGCTGAAAGTGTCAGAAAGCCAAGAGCAAATTGCATGAGCACATGTAAACTCAGATATAAATGTTGTACTTTAGAAAATATTATATTACCCAGCTGATATGAAAACATTTGTGCAGCAAATGAAAATAATTTAATTTGTGATATTTTTTTCAAGAGAAAGGCATAATGCATCACCTGGCTGTACTTCATTTTCCCTCTACAGATAAAGCAGTATCATGCACTGTGTGAGCCCCTGCAGTGCTGTCAATGAGCCACAAGTTCACATGGTTTCTGCAGAACGACTGACACTGAAAGGTGCTTTCAAATATTAAGCTGCCCTGCTTTAATGCATCTGATCTCTTTGGTCAGAGAAAATCCTAATTAGAGAAGAGCTATTCCTAATGACCCTGTAACATTGTTATTATAGGATAAGTACATCTTCTACTGCTCCTAGTTTCAAATAAGAGAACTGTAAGTTTCACTGTTTTACTTAAGATGACACTGCATAGTCTGATGCATCTCTTTTCTCAGGTATTTAGTCTGTATTCTCCTTTCTAAAATTCTGCTCAGTTCTGTTGGCAGTTTTTTCACTGTTAGTAAAATTGTAGCTATTGCTTTTAAAAAAAGAAAGCATCTCGTTTCTCATTTTGATTCTACTCTATTATTTCTCTGGTTTCACTCTCTTGCTGTTTCTTTCATTCCTTCATTTTATTCTTTCCTAATAAATAGTTTTCCCTGTAAAGGTGGAGACCAAATAATTGTTTCTGAAAAATTATGCAGTTTACAGTGTAAGCCCATGTTTACCTGTGCTGAACTTGGTTATGGCCTTGCAGGCCTCTCAGCAGCACATTCTGTAGAGAAGGGGGAAAGTAAGAATTCATTCTTTTCAAACATAACACGAGCTTCTCCAGTTCCCCACTTTCTTTTTCCCTTCCTTTGCAATTGAAGCAGCTCTCCTGCATGGCCTTGTTGCTGGACCTGGCCGCTCTGTTGAAGGAGGATGACAGTGTTGCAGGGTGTGAGGAGTGTGAAGTTCTTTGGCATGGAAAATCAGGCTGTAGCATTACTTTTGTCTCTTTATTTGATGACTAGGATACACTTGTTGCTGGATGAATGCTCTGTTCTGAAAGATCCAGCTGGCTCCTGACCTGCAAGTATACCACTCGTGTTAAATAACTACATATTTTTAATTATTAATAAAAATATTTATTGTATTACCTGTATACAATTGATCAAATTTTTCTTCAGATGGTGCTCTACTACTGCAGTTTTGCACATGAGGTGTTGTCATATTTCAGCACCTTTCACTTTAGTTTAATAATTTTATAGTTTAAAGCATCTTTCAGATACTTTGTTTTTGGTGATATCAGACTGATTTTTTCATTGTCTGAGAAGATGATTTTCCTCTCTAAGGTGTGCAAAGAGGATCATGGTAGAGGGTCTCTGGCAAATTATCTTTTTTTATTTCTATGTTGTCTCATCTAGAAAGTGACTATCTATGTTTTGTAGCTTTTGGTAGTGGTAGAGACAATTTCCAAACAATTTCTTTCACTTTCAGAAGTGGACTGGTTATTTAAAGGTTTACTTCTAGTGTTTTCCAGACTAATTTGCACTGGGCAAGCCCTTGCCATGATAAGTAGTTTGATTCCTCAAGGTAGTACCAGCTGAGCTGGTATGAAACAGTGAATCCTTAGAGAACTCAGTGAATTTTCAGAACAGCACTGTGAAGGCTGAATAACTATACTGGCTAGCTGGCTTGTCCTAGTTCTGTAATGAGCTTAGGTAGTGTTAATTCTGTAATCTCCACATCCCACTCAATTCTATGTTATAAGCATTCTTTCTAGCACCTTGCTTTTGTCCTCATTTTTCTTCCTTTGACAATTAGATTAATAAAAAAAGATGCAATGTTGCATGCATTCAAAAAAAAAAAAACAAAACAATAATGTAGCTATTTTTAAGCCAGGCCATTTACTCCAGATCTATAAAGAAAAATAATTTGTTAGTGGAAGTGAGTTGCAGCTTAAGCTCAAAGGTGCTGCCATCTGTCAAAATGAAATAGTTGTGTGTATACAGAACTCTACACCCAAGGACCTCAATGTTAAGACCATTAAACCACATAACATCCCAGAAAGGGACCTAATAACACTGTATCTGTTATAGAGATCAAGGAGTTAAAACCGAGTTAAATGACTTGCCCAAGAAATAACTATCTGCTACTGGCAAGAACAAGAAAGGAACTAATTGACCTCGTCTTTCAGAATCTGTTTCAATCTTGAGACAATTCTGCTTACTTATCCACAACTATTTCATTCACAGTTTACCTTAATACATTTTATATAAACAGCCAGAAAACTGTAATGTGTCTGAATTATGTAGCATGTTTTCCAATACAAAGAGGAGATTAAACATATTCATTTTTCTGTCTGGCTCCTCTAGTTCATAGTTTCATCTCCATGATAAGGCATTACGAAGCCCTATATTGTATTTTTCATTTGAAGATTTATAGACTGCAATTTTTTTCTTTTCCTGCCAGCTTATCCACTACACAAGCTAACTTCATACCTCATTTCTGCCATTGATATGGCTATTTTCTACAGTGTGACTGAAATACCTGGCGTGATAAATATTGAAGTGCATCTGCAGTTTCATTTTCACATACAATTGACACTTTTCAAAGAATAAAACCATTGCTGCAGTATTTACTAAGTGTCCCTATTTTAATTCTGATCTTCTTGAAGAGTATTTCAATAGAGCAAGCAATTCAACATAATTTCTGTTCATTTATGACCATGTTATATTATTTCAACATAATCATGCAGTAATAAAATGAGTTATGTTTATGACACACCATTCATATTAGAAAATGTGCATATAGATGCCACAATAATTCTAATATTGCATTTCACTACCTTTTCAGTGTCAGGAGAATGCACTATTCTACTACACTGAGTTACAAATGCTAAACAGTGTAATCCTACTGAAATACCTGTTTGCATTTTAGTTTTGCAGTGTTAATAATACTGTATTACCAAAAAATTATGATCAGTTTCAATTCCATGTATTTTTGAGTGCTGTTTATTTCCACATTTTTACTTTGTCTGTTAAGTGACTCCTCATCAGATAACTAAGCATATTAAAAATACACAAGTATAGTGATTGATATTAGTGTGTGAACTCTCCTAACAGTTTAACATAGTATTTCTTTTGCTACTAGTGTAGAGGTATTTCTACAGCTTGTCTTTGCAAATAGGTTGTCTTCATTCTTACTGCTAAGATAGCTGGCTTGCAATGTTTTGTACCTGTCTTTCTGGAGAAAGGGAAACCACTTATGTTGGTTAGAAGGGCTGTTCTGTCTGCCAAGGTTATCAAACCTTGGCAGACAAATATGCAATGGTCCAAGTCCTTGCAGTCACTGCATGATGTCTCCTGTGCTTCTCTGTCTGTAGCTGTAACAATCCTTGTGCCTCAGTGGGTCTGGTTCTTTCACATGGCTGTTTTTTGCACCACTGCTGTAGTAGAATCAGTGAAGTCTCTTTGAGTAGAACTGTGGAACAAAGAAAGTATTAGAATCCCCTATAACTCATGCACAGCCTCTGAGTAATTCAATAAGCTCAATCAATGATGAATTGATTGAGCTTATTGAATTCCTCCATGCACAGCCTCTGAGTAATTCAATAAGCTCAATCAATGATGAATGGTAACTCTTCTATAGGAATCCTGTCAATAGCAATTCTGAATTTTTGACATCCTTTTAATCTATTCTTGATCAAATCTAGACATGTTTTCTAGAAGAACAAAACACTTATTTAATGCAGTATAGCTATCACTCATTGTCATAAATGTGAAAAGATAAATGATTATTTTTCTGGTATAAACTATTAGTTTTATAACCTACATTTCAAGAGGAAGAGAGAGAGAGTTGCAGTTACAGGGATTTTGGCACACTGGTTATTCAGTTTTGAATTGTTGGACATGAAATACCACAGGAAATACTGTGATATACAGATTTATTTTTGCTGCCTTTATGCTAAAGACAAACTCAAAAATAATAGCTATTATATCTGTACATCCTTCAGTACTGCCTGGTTGAGCCAGGTAAAGTTAATTGCAGACATTCCTGGACAGGATTTGCTGGAGCAAAAAAGAATTAACCAAAAATAAGTGTCAGGGTAGTGGGCAAAGAGAATAAGTGTCAATGGCAAAGAAATGGGTGACTCCCAGAATCTTCAAGTCGTGGCTTGAGATCCTCCCTGTTATCAGTGAGAAATTATTTGAAGACCTCACTTAACTTTATGAGGTTTGGAGAACCTTCAACACCTGGAGAGCAAAGGTGGCAGAAAAGGCAAAAAGTTACAGGATGTTTTCTGGCTGGAGTGAGATTTTCAACAACTTTGCTTGCACATCTTAGTGGTGAAACTTATTCTCCCACTTCTTGTACTGCACAGTTCAGCACTGTGAAAAACAGAAAAGGAGATTTCCTCTTTGGCATTTTAGTGGCATATCTTCTTTAAACGCACTTAATGGCAAAGCAATAAAGGGAGGTCAAGCCAAACACACAAAAGGAATATTTGTTTTTTCCAAGGTCTGAAACAATGGAAATGATAAATATACTAAAATCTGTAGAGGTATTTTAAGTTTGGTCTGTGATAACCTCTTCTGATTATTAATCATGAGATTGATATTCAGATGACTAATGCGTAACATCACATATAATTTCAGTCAGTTGTATTGTTCCTCTTGATCTGGAAGAGGAGAAGCAATTCAAGTTAATACTAAAACAAAACCAAAAACATTTAGGCCCTGAAGCAGTTGGTATTGGAGAAGTTTGGGTCCGGTAGATCTCATGGATGGTCTCCTGTGAGGACTGGTGCTTAAAGTGAAATACCTGCTTGGATACTTCTAGGCCTGAGGCACGCCTTTAACATTGGCTATAACAGCATCTACTTTGTGGCTGTATTCTCAAAAGCATGGAAGAGAAAACAGAGAAATTATGCCCCTTTGAGCTGTTACAGGTAATTAATTTCATTGATTCCTGATACTAATGCCTGTTCTTCCATTTACTTTCATTCTCTAATCCAGCAATGCCTTGACTATAGAGATTAGTAAAAGTTTTAATAGTTTTCACTTGATGCTGTTTATTTAAGATGACCATGTTGTAGTGTTTGCCTCCACTTTTGTTATTTGCTTTGGATGTTTAGTGCTGTAAGAACCCAACTTTGAATCAGTCTGCAGCATTCACTGAAAGACTGAATACCTGATATTTCAGAGAACAGAAGTCACAGGATGTGTGTCTTTGCCCTGGACTGCAGAGTGGGAGAAGAAATTTTTAAAAGGCCACTATAAAAGCCATTGATTCCTTTAATGTTGGAGGTAGACTGTGCACCAGCTTGTGCACCAGGTCTGAGATGTCCAGTTGCTCACCTGCTATCTGCCAGTGAAGATTTTTTATGAGAAAACTTCACTGGGAAATTTCAGCATGAAAGGAATGTGTGGAAAAACTAATACAACCTTAGAATCTTGTAAGGTTTCTATTGCTTCCCTGTTTCTATCTGTGGCTATTTCCATTATGGTCTTTCTTCATGGTCCTTTGAGAGTTCCCAGCTGATGTGGGCAGAGTCACAAAGCTGTGAAGTTGACTAATACTTGTCTTTTGAAAAAGGAAGACAATGTACAGTGAACTACGTACAAAAGGAGAATCTCCACAGGGGTACAAAGGAGATGTTTCCACACTTGCCAAAGTAAACAAGTGAAATCTAGAGAAATATTCTCTGACCACTTACAGAGGTGCTTACATGTTCTTGTATGTCCAAATAGGACCAGCATATCTGAGGAAAAAGCTGTTACCAGAGTTTAAATGCACACTCTTAGGCAAATGGGCTCAGAGGGAAATGTGGGTTCCTAAGAGTTCAATCTTATTTTGCAGTTTCATTTGACACTACAAAATAGAGTTGTTAGAGACAAAAAAGAAAACCTGTAGAAAATTTTACTTAGATATTGGGACATTAAAAACACAAAAAAAAAAAAAAAAAAAAAAAAAAAAAGGTTAATGTTGACTTCTTCCTGCAGTTTGGGAAAAATATTTTTTTAACATATAAGTTCTACTTAAAGCTTTGCTTTAGAAAGCCTCCCTGATGTGCTGAAAGGTTCAAAGGAGCGCTAGGTAATAACTGGTGCGGCCAAGGCACAAAATTACTGCATGGTGAGCAAAAGAAGCAAGCAATGGATGCAGAGCCTCGGGATGGGAAATACATTTTCAGACATTACTCCTGATTTTCTGTAACTGTCTATTGTCAAATCAAGCAATGTATTTCCAGTCTGGTTTAGAAGGAATACATGCTTTATTTGCTTACCTGCAGTATAGTATTTTGTTGTTATTGTTTTGCTGTTGTTTTGGTTATGGCAAATATTTGGGAGCTGGCTAAATGAAAGGACAAAAAGAGATGTTGCTGTTCTTTTTTTCCCCAGAAGCCCAACAGTCTGCTAAGGTGTGCTTCTGGACTTGTGGCCTTTTTGCTTGAAAGGCTTTGAAACATATTATGGCCAGGAACTCCAGATCACCACTGTGTGCTCTGTTAAATTTCCAGAAGGGTGGGGGGAATGGGAGATGGATCAAGGAAGATGCCCTTTGTCCTCTGCGGTTATTTCACTTTGAAATAGACCTATGTGTCTGCAGGAAAAGTAGTTAAGATGGGTTAGGAGTTTAGAGCAAATACTTTAGGATGCTTGGATCCAAGTGTTAGTATTCTGCATACGGCTGTCTAATAAATTTAGACCACGAGAGATTATAGTCTAATGTCCTATGTTAGGCATATGCATTGAAATGAATCTTTTTTGTATTTTACTGGATTGTTAATGTGGGAAAAGGAGACAAGCATTCCAACTCTATGAATTTGCATTCTCTCTTTTTTTTTTTTTTTTTGTTTCCTAAAATAGCTAAGCGATTTACATATTTTTCTGACTGAAAATTATGCTTTTTCTATTGTCAGTTACAATCCAACAGCCACATTTGCAGTCCTATGCTATTGCAGTAAAATTTTTAATATCTCTAAGTAATTTTTTTACTGACACTAATGTTCATTCCTGGAATCTTTTTGGATTCTCAGTGAAGCAAAATTCAACAGATATAATTTAATCATATATATTTCCTTTTCCTTCAGGATTCCTTCAGATAAAAAGAACCACCTGGCTTTCTCATATATTAAGAAAATTTTATTGAGCTAATTTGCAGCCTACAAAACAATGTTGCAAGAAGTTAAATATCTGTCATTGTTAATCCCATGCAACGTGATATGTAACAGAAGAGAAGCCAGAAGATTACTCTGAAAGTTGTAAGTAAAGCTCTGGTAGAGCACTCATGTGGTGGTAATAAAATAGAGCTTTCAAGGGTGCTGTGGAAAGTTAGAGGCGACAAGCTGAACTAATAAACCCTCTATCCCATAGGTAAATGAGTCAGCAGAGTGATTTTTCAGCCCAGTATCAGCTTGATACATAGGCCAGAAGAGGAGGGATAGTGTAGAACATAAACCTACATTTTGTGGGACAGAAGGGGATATTGTTTCTGGCTGATTGGCTGACCTTCAGTTAGAGGAGTTAGCCCTTGTCTTGGAGGTGACTGCTGGAATCTTTTCCTATATGGAAGATATTCCAAATCTACAAATATGAATTGGTTGAGAAGAGGCCAAATTTGGACCTGTCAACTTTGACACATCCCTTAAAATATTCCAAATGATAGTAATGGTGTGTAAGAGAGTTGCAACAAAGGAGAGATTTTCAGCTCTTTTAACAGAGAGCTATATAATCACACTTTCTTGTAGAAGCATTCAGTGTGAAGATCTGTCAATAGAAATCTCAAACTGTGAATATACAATTGCTCTTTATTATCCCTTTGTTATTTTGTAACTACATAGGTATGACAGACAGAAACTGATGTTAAAAGAAATCCACAATTGTCAGTCACATGTATGAATCCCACTGCTGGAAGTTTTTCAGTAAATCAGCATCTTTGGGTAGGTACACCAAATGCCATATTTTAACAAAATGTTTTTGCTCATAGTAACACTCAAGCTCTTAATTTAAGGAGAATGAACATCCTAAGGTTTTGTTACTGTAGTGCAGAGCAGACAGATGGTGCTCTGCCTTGCACTGAGCAAACAAGGAACGAAACAGTTATAAGTACCAGATAAAAAGTGCTGAGAGGACAGAGTATGTAGGGAAAGCTTCAGTTAGACCCATTGCCAAGGCATGGCAATGGGAGCCCACATAAGTAAATAAGTGCTGTATTGTAAAACAATAATCAGATGTAAGACTCCCTAGGTTTCCTCCAAAGTCCTTTGACTCTCTACGGAGTACAGTGAAAGAGTACACAGAGGTCTCCAAACCTTCACACACCAGCAAGACTATTTGTTTTCCTTTGTGTCTTAAGGATATACGGTGCTACTGTTCTTGGCAGGGCCTGGAAACCAGCCACACACAAAACAGAGATAGATGGAAGCATCTGGTGAACTTCAGAGCTCAGTCTTTCATGAAAGATGAAGAGACGAGAGCAAAACTCTGGCTTAGGGGTCCTTTTCTTTAAATAATTAACTTCATTTTGTGTTAAAATTGATTACTGAATTCTTTATTTGGAGTTTTGGGGAGGATGTGTTGGCTGTGATTTGTCTGCCAGCTCAAATGAGCTGTTTGTGGCAGTTGTATAGCATTTTTTCTTGCCTTGTGCCAAACCTTGGTTGCTACTTCCTATACCTGTGCTCAGGATCAGGGGTTTCCATTTTTAAGGTGGCTAGTGTTTGAATTCCAAAGAGTGGAAAAATGTATTTGTTAGGATGTGCATGTAACAATTACCTCAACAGTCACACCTTTCTGAAAGCCAATGTCTATGCTATATTTATTAAATGCATAGACTATTAAAGGAAACAACAATTCAGTTCCCTTAATCCCACTTCTGTCAGACCCACGTGCAAATCCTCTGAGAGAGCCATGCACCTGTGACTGAGCTGATGGAGCAGCAGAGCAGAGAGGGGGCCTGAGATCAGGTCCCTAAACAAGCAGACCTCAGTGAGTGACAGCTTGTTTGTGTCCTGAGTGATGTGCAGGAGTCTCACAATGGAACCGCTGCTCTGTGACAGTGACCGTAATGTACTTCAATTCAGTCCCCCCACAGGAGCAACAAAGGCCAAAAAATCCACCACAAGTATGCTTAACTTCAGAAAGAACAACTCTGTGAAAACGGGGAAGCCCACTAAAAAGAAGCTAAAATGGGCCACTAAAAGAATTAAATTCTTCCAGGCAGTAAGAAGGTCTCTGAAGTAGGGACACGGCAGCAGAGCATGCCCCATCCTTTGGGAAAGGCTTCGGAAAGGGTGAAAAGAGCCTGGCATGGGTAATCAGCAACAGGAAAAAAGCTACTAGAAGTAACGAAGATCATTCAGAAAACCAAAGCTGTATTTAAGCTATGTAAGAAGGGCTGCATACCAAAGACTAAAAATAAAACTGTAATAAAAGTAGCCAAAAGAATTTAAGGGCTAACCAGTGTCAGGGATCAGAATTTTTCCTAAACATTTTTTGATCACTTTAGCACAAACAGATAATGACCAACGCATAAAATACCAAAATGGTTATGCACTTTTGTACTGATATTTGCTGTGAGTCAAAGTGGGGCTGGTCCCACACAGAAACTTTTTTTTTTTTTTTATTTTAAGGAGGGAAGGGGACATCAGCATAGGTATGAGGAAGGATTAACAGTACCAAAAGGGAGATCTGTGCTATTTGAAACTACATGAGAAGTTTGGTGACAGTGTGATGTTCTTCCAGGTAGTAATAATGAGAATCAGTTGTGAAAAATTGCCAAAGTGAGTAGGTAATAAAATTACCCAGATGAAATTCAGAGTAGATAAATGTAAAGTACATATACACTGGGGAAAAAAGCCTTTTTCATCCAGAAGATGATGGGCCTGAACTGATGATTACCACTGAAAAGTGAGATGTGGGGGCTATGATAAATAGTTCTATGAAAAGTTCATCTCAGTGCTTGGCAGTAATTTAAAAAAAAGGAATCAATAAAAGTTATTAGAGGACAGAGAAAAAAAGAAAGCATAATTATCCCACTGTATAAAGCCATGATGCACCAGGACATTGAAAATTAGGTGCAGTTCTAGACATGTCATTGCAAAAATGAAGTTTTAGAACTGGAAAAAGTCTGGAGAAGGGCAGCAAAGATGACTTAACCAACAGCTTCTGTGCAGAAGCTGGGAGGCCTGATAGCATTGAGAGGAGGCAATGGGAGCAGCTGTGTCAGAGATCTACAAAACAACAACTGCTAGCAAGAAGGTATGTGCAGACTCACTGCTCTCTCTTAGAGTGCAAGAACACGTGAAAGGAATGGGAGAGAGAAGTTTAAAGCAAGAGGAACTTCATGCAGTGGATAAAGGGTCTTTGCAACTCCTTTCCAAAGGTTTTAATGAACACAGGGTTTCATGCAGTCAAGGGGAGACCAGAGTTTATAACTGGAAGGGTGCTACCTTATGTGTGTAGATAAAGCACAACCCACACAAAAAATCTCCCGAGCTAAAAATATTCAGAAACTATGTGAGTATTAGGGGCGAAACATGACATGTTCTTGTGTTGGTTTTTTTCTCATCAGGTGGCTGCTGCTGACCACCTCCTAGTCTGATTGAATCCTTTCTCTGGCCTAGTATGGCTTCTCATGTGTGTGTGATCACAGGTAATTACAGCTGCAAACTTTGCACATTCAGACAGTTGTAACATATCTTGCTAAATTAAAGCATGTGTTTTTTGAGATCAAAATGAGTATCAAAGTATCAAAATGATATTATAGTCTTAATACTAAATACCATGACACTTTATACTTAGTGCCTCACACTATTTTCCATAAGGTAGCTGCTAATAATGAGATTGAGTGTTGGCTGTGAGATTTGAGACAGTGGTGTCTTGGCTGTGGGGAGAGTCTTTAACTGGGCAGGTTCACTTGGTGTTTCAACCATTCATTCATTGCCTGGAACAAGAAGCTCCGGTTCACTTCTTTCCACCTGCTAATTTCAGCTGAAATTCAAAGATTAACTAAAAAGGAAGGACTCTTTTATCTCCAATAGCAGACCTTGTGCCTGGCTACCATTTTGCACTGTTAGTCTCCTTTTATGCTTAGATTTCATTGGTCACTCATAAATATGTTTAGCATGTTTTTTTGCCTTACAGTGAGTTATTTCCTAAGCAGCAACTTTTATTTGTGTATTTTCAGTATCTTTTAGTGCCTGAAAATATATAGATTATTTTTAAAGTGTTTAAGCATTTATTCATTTATTGAAAGCATCTTTCCAGTTTCTGAGGTATTCTCTGTATTGTATTTGAACTTGTCAACAATATTTTTTTTAATAGATAGAATTGAGAAACACATCTCAATTAGCTTCTCATACTGTTTTTTTCTAACTGTTAAGAATCACTGTTCTGATACAGCCTATATTAGTATGTTTTATAATTAGGTTAATTATGAATGTTCTATGATACGATTTTACTGGAAAATGTTGACTGATAAAAGTGTAATTTCTAAAAAAGGTGTATGAGTCTTAGAAATTTCTGTTTAGCTGTGGTTTTTAAGCTTTCTGATTTACAGGTATTATTTTTTTTCTTTCACTCTGAAAATGAGGGATTCTGTGTTTTGCCCAGTCCTACCTGAGCCACACCAAGGGGAAAAAACTGTCCTCGGGTAATTTTTTGAGTTTTTTTGGTTTTAGGTGACTGTTAAAAATACCGTAAAGATGTTAATAATAGAATTATAGTTGAATCGATCCAAGGTAGGGGATCAATATGTCACTCTCCTTAAGAAATTTAACAACTCTATAGTCCCTTTTTGCTTGATTCTCCACTAAGGTGCTATCTAACATATTTTTATTTTTTTAGAAACAACATTCATACTCTGAACTATCCCAATTTGATTAATCATATGCAGATAATTAGTCATTCTGAAAAGAAAATGGCTGCAAAGGAACACACTGCCCTGAAGTCAGGCACATTTGGCAGGCTTCATACTAACTTGATAGTAATTATGATCTCCATCGAGTGAGACAGGCAGTGAATAAGATATTTAACGCTGTGTGCTTTGGCTGTGAAAACCTTTTCGACTTGTGCTTTCAATTTCTGGGTTTAAGTGTTATTAAAATATCTATGTGGGTATATTTTAAAAAGAAATAATTATCCTTTCCTATACACACACTATTTTTTAATCTCAGGGAATTTTCTCTGTTTACTGACTGCTCCCCAGAGATGGATGCTCTAACCACCATAGAGAGCAGGACCATAAATATCCTTTTGCAACACAGGAGCTGCAGTTACAGTGTAGTGAAATCTATCATCTCACTCATATGAGATGCAATGTGTCTGCATCACAAAATTACCCAGAACTTTCTACCCACAGTGACTAGATTAAATTGTGGTTTTAATTTTAGGGATTTGATATATATATCCCAGGTAATATCTAGGTCTTTCTAGGTAGTTCTTTATTTATAAATTGCTCTTCCTCTTTCCTAAGCATTATAGATTCTTGTATGATTTATGTAACACTTGTTTTTTTAACACTGTAGTCTAACTCAGTGGACAGTTCCCCAAATATACATGTACAGGCTATGTCAATACTCAGAGTAACTGCTATGCCTGAACATCTAAATTCTGTAATACCATTTTTTCATGGTAGTCCACTGGCCAGCAGGAAGACAATGCAACATTCTGAGTCAGTGAGGAGCTTAGCCATAAGATATCCAGACTGTCAAGTACAATTGCACTGGATTCGGTTGATTCCAGACTGTTCCAAAATGCCTGAAAAAGTTGCTGTTGTTTGTAATGATTATTTTTAAAACTGTAATGCATTGCATAACAGCCATGATCTTATTCCTAGGTTTCTGTTGCATAAAGCTTCTAGCTGGAAGTCTAGTATTTATTAAATACATTTGCTAGATCTACTAGTAGAACTCACATGTCTTGCTTCTTGCGCTGTTCCAAGGCACTTCTTGGAGGGAAGAGTAACAGGAATGAGAGGAGAAGACCAAATTTTCAGAACGTTGGAGAAATGCCTCTAGTCCAGTCAAGAATATGACTATGATTGATGACTTTGCAGTGATGTGGAGGGCAAAATACTGACATATTACAATAAAAATTTTTTGAAAGTTCAAAATTTTGGCACCTATGACAAGATGCCACATGATTAAGAAAACAGGTTTGTGTTCCAGACTGCTCTGAGACTGAATGTGAACAGCTCCTGCAAAGAGTAGTTCTCCTAAATGTCTTTATTCTAAGTCTGTCTGTACAACAAACTACTGCCCTGAGGTGTGAACCTTGAAAAGCTGATTCAAGTACCAGAAACAACCTAAATGTGGCAAATCTGTGGTCCCTGCACACTTGAAAAACACAGGTAAATACGTCTGCAGAGATCTGGGTCCCACATAAGCAGGTTGTTTTCTTACTGAAGGCAGCTCAGTTGTAAAGCTTACACGGTATCACTCCACTCTGCCACAGTCTAGGAAGAAGGCATCTAATACATGGGGTCTGACACAGCAAAGGACAGCACTTGGGCTCTGAGTTACAACTGCCAGCTGCTTCCTCCTCTACCTCTTTTCTCCTTTTCCTCTGTTTGTTTAGGTTTATGTGTGTGTTTGTTTAGGCAACAAACTTAAGCACAACTCTGAGATGTCCTCTCCTCCCTCCCAGTTTGGCAAAATACCAGAAGCCTACACCCAGAGCAGCCTGCAGGGAGGGAAGAGCATGCAGAGTGCTGGGAGTCCAAGGGATTCCCATTGGAGATGATGGCTTCCTTCCTCATCCTTCTCAAGCCTGCCTTCAAATCTTACCATGGTGGTTGTCTTTTCAAGTATGAATGGTCCTTCCATTTCCTTCTCTTGCCTCATGCCCACAAATTTTAGCAGGATCTTTTTTGAAAAAGCACTCTCATCACAGTTCCTGTACTGCCTTCTGCATGCAGGCAGAAAGTGAGGATAAAAAAGTAAGAGTAAGGGAAATCAAAGAACATCTAACAATTCTGAACATACATTTCCTCAAAAAAATCATCCAAAACATACTATAAGATTTGGCAACTCGGTGAGCCTAGTGTTATCTTTTTTTTTTTTTCAAGCTAGCTTTCTTTTTGTTTAGCCATCCTATCTGGATTAGCTTTTAACAAATTCAGCTGTCACTTTCTATATGAGTGAGAACATTTTTAGTACTTTGGATCAAGCTGGTAACAAGTGAGCAGTACTGTGAGACCATCAGCAGGTGCGTGGGAGACAGCAGCAATTTGGGAAGCCTGGAAGAGTGCTGGTGAGGGAAATCAATGTTCAAAAAGCATAGTAAAAATTTTTCTGGTCATAAGAGGTGTTGCTGGAACAACTGTGCTGCTGAGAACATAATTTGTTTTTCTATTCTTCAGAAGTTTCTGATCTTTGTATGTTATCTCTTGGATTTAAAGACAGTTTTCTTTTTTCAATGCATTTGGAAATATTAATCTTTGGATTAAAGTAGAAATTTTACCCATAGTTCCTGAGGGCCACTTAGTTAACATCTGTTTAAAAGCAAGGAGGAGAGCAATTTTTTGAATTGCATACTACATCTGGATCAAAAAGTCACTGCAAAAAGGAGCATTTTTACAAGAAATACTCCAATCATGGAACATTTCCAAATAAAATTTCCCAATAATTATATCTGCTAGATATAAAAACAGATAAATTATATTGAATCAACTTGTACATACATATGAAAGCAGTAGGGGAAGTATAGTTACATAAGTCACCTACACACCAAATAATTATTAACATGCTTGTTCATTTTAGTCTTAAGTGTTAGGGTGATTCGCTGCTGTAAAAGACCCAGTGAATACATTTGAATTAGCACTTAGCAGCAGAGAGACTCTAATCTGCCAGTTCCTGAAAATGAATGCAACATTCTTGAGGAAACCATGCTGGAACTGGCACTCTGGGTGAAATTCTGAAGTGAAGAGGAACATTTTCACTGCCTTGAAGAAGGCCAACATTTGTTAACTGATAGCAACTAATGAGAATGGACAGTCGGAGTATCAAAGAGATAGTTAATGAAGAGTAAAGGGTTGAGTTGAAAAAACACATGAGAATCAATGGGAAGTGTCTTAGCCTCAGGTCTGATGTGCTTTTCATAATGCTGGTGTACCTTTGGTATTCAGTGTGTCAGGATAATCTACACTGGGAGTGAAATTAGGAATATTACAGAGCAAAAGAGGCAAACCAGAAAAAAAAAATTTCAAACAGAAGCTGGGACTCCAGGAGGATACAGTCTGGCTAGCCTAAGGAGAAAGTTGTGTGCCAGAGGTAAGAAAAATGGGATTATAACAAAGATGAAAGTCACAGAAAGAAGGGGTAATAGGAAGGATTCTCTGTTTCCAAGGCAAAAAAACAACCTAATTATTTACAACAGAACATTAATTGTCCATTAAACATAGGTGCTGTGGAAGTAACTATTCATCTATTCATGAGCCAAGAATGCATATCACTGACTGAAACATTTGTTTCTAATGAGGGATTGATAGGAGAAATCTAGGTTGTGCTTAAGTTTGTTGGCTAAAAAACACACATAAACCATCTATAAGGAAAAAAGGTGTTTGAATGAAAATGTTTTTGCAGGGAGCACTTTCACCTTCCCAGTGATATGCAGGTTCTTATTTCCTTGGTCCTTCTATGGCTCCATGAAATCATCCTGTATTTCCTTAGTTAAATGTTTGGAGGAAAAATACTAAACATTTTATGTTCATCCATGCTACAGAAGGTACTTTCAGGTATGATTCTCTGCTTGAGGTAAGACATGTATCTGCCCTGTTTCATACCTTATTATAATCTAAGTACTAGGAAGATGAAAGGGATGTTATTATACTGAAACTATATATTTTGTTTATTTTAGAGTGGTTTTTCACTCTGTTCCTGGTCTGAATGAACGTGATTTTGATACAATATAAAAGAGAATAAAAACAAAATCACTAGAGTCATAAGAATACTGGCTTCTGTTTTACTTGAAGAAGCATATTTATTGAAGTTTCTTCTTTGTAATGAGATTATTTATCTTTTTTTTCTGTTCAGATGCTACCACCTTATGGTTGCATGCCATGGTAAAGACTAGGAGAATATTCATAATCAATGAAGGATACACAGAAGGAGAGTGTACTCCAAGGAGAGCAGAGCAAAACGATAGCATAAAGTGCCTGGAAAAAATAGTCCCATAATTTTGGGATGAACTTGTTTTCCTCCAGAAAAGGAGCTGAAATGAAAATCTATCAACAAAACCTGCATTGCATTTGATAGCCTGTTCAGCTGTCTACAGAGAGAAGACACAGTCCAGGAGATCTAGCAGCCAGAACTTCTAGAAATGGCATGCTGCCAGAGTCTGACAGAAAATAACTTAAAATACTATCTACTGGTTCTATAGCTAACAGGATTGTTCCCAGACTTCATAAGTGCATAAGCAAAAAGAGACAATTGTGATAAAGGGTTAATATACTGTGTGAATACTTGTTTATATCTCTATATTGTTAGCACCAGGGTGTTGATGAGCACATATTTATCCATAAGCCACTAATTTACTGCCACTTTGCCCATGGTGTTGGAGAACCTCATTACTTCCCAGTATCTGATTGGGAGAAGCTGACCAGAATTTTAACAGAATCACGAGAGCACTACAATGAGCTTCATGCTGCAATGAACCTATTGCCTAAGGCTGCCACACAGCTCATGTAAGTTTCTTTACTTTTGATACATATAACATGTGCTCTAGCAGAGTTTATCACTGATGTGCAAATTCATTTAAAGGTGACCTGTAGGAGTATTGAAAATAACCTCCAAGGTTTAGGGACATATACTGAGTGCCTCAGGCATTTATCACAGTTTTAATATGAACTGTAACCATTTTAACTTCTAGTGCTTTCAAGAAGTCTTCACTCACTGTAAATTGTTGGCTCCTTCTCAGCATGACCCACTGGCCTTACTGGTCATGTCAAATGTTCTGTAGAGCCCTGAGGGAGACTCTGGTTGGAGCCATCCAGGTATGTTAAAATTCCTTATTTCAATGTTACAGTGGCTTCAGGCATTCTCCATTTGATGTGGATAGGAAATGGATGATACTAAAAAACCCGAAACACAACAACAAAAAAAAGCTCTGCATGTTAGAAACATACACAGTGCTTTAGAAGAGAGATTTATTTAATGCTGTTAAACTAGCCCCATATTTTGCAAAGGGATCATGTGAGGCATCTGCTGTCATCTGCTAAATGTACTCCAAGGGGTCATCTCATATAAGAGCAGTTGCTATTATGCAGTTGGAATTCAGAAGGTTTTGAAAAGAAAATTAAAAGGATAGTTGGGTAGAGAGAATGGGATTTAAATGTAAATTTGCTAAAACTTCTTTTGGAAGAATTTCTGTGGCATACATTCCATGTTTCTAAATCTGACAAGTGCTCAAGTACTCTGACAAGTACTCAACCACATAAAGTGGTTTGACTTTCCATTCCCATATAGATTTTATTTTTGTGCTGAGATGCTAAATTCTGCACCAGATCAGTGTAATTATTTTAATGATTTATTAGGTTTTTTCCCACAAAACTTGTTAGACAGTCATTATGTCATTTAATTTAGGATTGTTCATACAAGCAAGGATTTCCATGTCCATTTCACAGAACAAAATACTCATTGCTTTTGCTGGGTGCTGACTTATTGCATTCCTTATGGTTTTAACAGTAAAATGGACTTGGTTAGATTTGTTTTGTATCTGTTAGTTCACTCTCTGCTTCTCATACAAATTTTAATTGCTGTCAGCTTTGAATTACTGGCACACTCACACACTCAAAATCTGCATCTCTCCCATTTCATAGCAAGGTAAAATTAGAAATTATTTCTGTTCACATTGGCTCCTTTCTTTCATCTCCTCAAACCTAAAATGACTTTAGTATAAATTTAAATAAAGTATCTTATTACAAAGATCTTGGTGCATCAAAAAATTACCCATTCATAGCATTCTCAGGAAAATCATTGGATTTATCTCAGTGCTAAATGATGAAGAACCCCCAAGAAATACATACAGGCTTCATCCACTGGGACCCAAAGCAGAAAGCAAATTAGCTCTTTATCTTGTTTGGATTTTTGTTAATCAAGAAAAATGCACTTAATTACTGTGACAGGAAGCAGTGCATGTAGAAACTGCACTGAGCTTGGAGCCAGATGTCATGCAGTCTAAGATAGCTTAAGTTTGTTGTGCTGCCTCTCTGTCAATAGAAGAGAACCTCCTCAATCACAGCTAGAACTTGTTACTTTATTCAAACAGGAATTTCAGTGACTCAGATGAGGGAAACTTTTTTTTTCCCCATGGCTATAAATATTTGTTTGTTTGTTGGGTTTTGGTTTTAGATTTTTAACATGGCCTTGTGGGATTTGGGATTGTTCTAAAGCCTGGATGAACTTAACATCTCTGTGACCTTTCAACCTCTCTATTTGTTTGCAACTGGCTAGTGAACATTGCCAGCTTTGAATCAACAGACAAGCATGATGTATTACTGAATGAGAATGGAAATAAAGCAAATTAGCTTCCTTAAAAAAACCCTACCCTTAGAGAAGGTGAATTAACACAAAATGTAGAGCAGGACTCAGTCAAAACTGTGCATTTTGTTCCCCCTTGCTGTTCTGGGAATCACAGAACAGATCAGGATTAGTTGGATCAGCTTGGATCAGTTTATGAAGATTTTAGTACTATATCATACTCCATTGCTTTTGATAGTTCAACTATCTTAAGAATGCCTGCTATCATGCAAAAAAATAAATACTTAGTCCTATTTTTATAATTATCAGCTGAATTCTTGAGACTTCTCATGGCAATGCTTTCTTAATTGGAGTTGGAAGTAGTATCAAGCCAAGTCTATACTGTTTGGCAGTCTTTCACAGCTCAGTGGAATTTTATCAAGCCTCCAGACTTTGAGAAGGTCAGGGTATGGATTTTGGACTGCTGTGATGTTTGTTACGTTGCAATAGTTCATAAAACATTACTGACTCCCAAATGCCAGCAAGGAGAGAGTGTTTGATTTTCACAAGGCATGACCTAAGTCAGATTGTGTGTCAGCAGTGGGATTTAAGTTCAGCAGATTTTAAGGTTTCTTTCTATGTTAGCGGTTGGACTTGATGGTCTTTTCCAGCCTTAGTGATTCTATGAATCTTCTTCCCATCATTGCAGAGCCTTCAAATTTTGGCCCTGGCATACTGCTCTGTGGATTGTCTGGTTTCACATATAGGCTGTTCTTGTGAGTACGTTCCATCAGTAAGCAATGTCAGAAGGCAAATGAAGAAGGCTGGTCACCATGTGTGTGCATGGTTTCTCATCTGCTCTTTTCTTTTTTATTTTTCTTAGCCTTCGTAAGGAATTGTAATTTAACTTCCATGTTTTTGTTGTTTGGGCACCTATCCCAAATTCAGACCATCATTCAGCAACCTATTACACCAGTTCCCAACAGAGTGCAGGGATCCAGGACAAATGACGTGCAGCCCAGGCAGGGGGTGAAGGCTGTGGTGTGAGAGAAACACTGTGAGAGGCAGATGATCCCAGTTCTTAGCTCTGTAAGACTCAGCACAAGCTGGGAAGCCACCAACTCACGGACAGCTGATGGGGTACCAGACAAGTGGCTAGGTGAAACCTCAGTGCCTGTTCCTGGCTCCTTCTGCGTTCCTACTATCACAGTTTATCTGTAATTTAGGCAAGAAACATATAATCTTACCAATTGCCTTGTGAAAGTTGTCAGTTCCTTGTTTACATGGTTCCATGAAATAGATAGTGTTTCAAGGTTACTTTGTGACTAGCTTTTGTTCTGAGGTGGCAGGGAATGTTGCTTCTAATAAACTCATCATGTTCATCAAAATCAAATTCTGCAAATCTTTGGGACCTGCATTACAGAGAAATTGCCTCCAAGTATGATGTAGTAAGAAGAAACGAACATTATTTAATCTATTGGAAATTCATAGAAAATAATGTGACACTTGCCCCATTTTGACTGACAAAGTAAAAATATTACAATATTGCAATATTTCCCAAAATATAGGTTCATCAAAACTATAGTCATATTAATGTTTAAATTATTATTTTTACATTAATAGAAAGGCTTCAAAGATGGAGCTTTTACTAGGAATATGCCTAGAGTTATATAAATTAAATAAGTATTTTATATTTACAGTGTACAATAAAATGTAGCCAATGATGAAAGAATGCTATGAAATGGAGTCCAGAATATCAGAAATAAAATCTGCAGAGAAAAGATTTTCTGCTTTTCTCATCAGCAAAATTTTGTAATTACAAAGTTTGCTCCTATGTGTCTGATGGGTGATAGTCTCTTTCACAGCACCAGGTTGAAGGCAATGCTCATTGAAGACTAATCGTGGTATATTTGTCTATTTTTTACTTTAATTTTAGAAACAGGTACACTTATGGTGTCTTTATTGAATCTGTTACAACTACTTTGATATGTAACAATTAACCAAATTTTGGCTCAAAACCCCAGAGTAATGGCAACTAAAATGTCTTGTGTTGGTTTTGAAGAATTTTTAAGACATAAACTATGCTTCCAAGGATTCTGGACTCTTTGCTCTAAAGCTGGTAATCACTCAACTTCTTGGCATGATATTATTTTGAAATTTCTAAATATTTTGGTTATCCCAAAAGCAGTTCCTCTGCCTCTTCTTTGGGAAAGCTTGAAACTGTGTAACTTTTGCTAATAAGTAAAATTCTTCTTTTTCAAAAAGAGAATTTCTCATAAAGTTACAACTCTGATTTTTTCCAGCCTGCTTTAAGTCTGCTCTAAAGACAAGCTCATGTAAAGCTGATGGTTTGTGTGAAGTTTACAGAAGTGGATTTAATATGACAACCTTCATGGCAGGATAACATTTCATGTGGAACCTCATGCTTAGAGGGCTGAACTGGAAGATTGTGGCTAAAACTCTTAGAAAAGGGCATAAGTCCTCAATGACAACAAACAAGTGGCAAAGGTAACATAAAGTCTTGTCCAACAGCACTCATTTCCTTACTTGCCTTCTGTTTCCAAAATATGTTATTTATCAGCTCTAACTTGGGATCAGGAAAAGCAACTGGGAATTTCATATGAAAGGTCCATATTTTTGCCTTCCCTGTGGATAGTGCTGTTTGATATGGATGGACACAACTCCCATGATTCCTACATTCTCAAGATAAAAAATGTAATATCATCCCCACTTGCAGATACACCCACGACATAGAGGCACCCAGTTAAACTGCTCACTTACAAGGTGGCCATGTCCTGGTGCCTACTTAATTCAAACTGTGAAATCACAGCTTTATTGGCTGGCAGTCCTGCTCAGTGCAGGTACTCTCTCAGCATTCTTTGAGCCTGCTCTGATCACTAGCTGAGTTTAAAGCTCAAGAATAAAGGCACTTCTTTATTTGATAATTTCATAAGGCAGACACTGTAAGTATTGCATTTTCTTGTAGAAACAAAACCACAAATTTCATTTGTTTACCCTATTGTATGAAAAATCATTCAATCCTAAAGCTGAGTCAGAAAAATCTCATTGCATCAAGGATTCAATTTGTTTTATAAAATCAGTAATAGCTCTCTTTTTTATATTATGCACAAAATAATTATATATTATATATATCTATAAACTTTACCTTTATAATCAAGACGACTTTAACACTTATTTAATCTTCTTTCTACCCACCCCCTTCCCCAAACAAGAGTATTTTACTGCTGTTCTTCCATTCTGTCTGGTTGCTGTCCATGCATTCTGCAATTCCTGCGTTTTACTAGAGCATTAAATGATCCTAGAGGAAAATATTTACTATAGAAAGCAGTTCGTTTATTCTCTACGGACAAACACTAGAGGTTTATAGTGTACTCAGGAAGCTGCAGTGAGAACAAAACGCTTCCCACGTTTTTGGGCAGCAGCCCCGTCTTTGTGGCAGCGGCGCCTCCGCCAATATTAATTGCGCAGTGCCCCCTAGGGACTCTGCCGCCGCCGGGACGGCCCAGCGCCGCTCCTCTTCCCCTTCCTTCACCTTGGTAACAACTCTGAATTTCATCCTATTCCGGCTGTCATGACATGACTTGCTCTTTAACTTCTTCCAGGTTTTTTGGTTGGGTTTTTTTTTTGTTGTTGTTGTTTTTTGGTTTTTTTTGGTTTTGAAGTTTTCTGTGGTTCACAGCACTCTGTACATTTTCAGTGCACGCACATTCTGTTTTAGGTAAGAAGTTTTCTCTACATTATTTGAATTTGATGACAGCATTTTAAGACCTTCTTTTCCGGTTTGGTATTTCTAGGAGATGGGTTTTCTTTTGAATTGTTTGTTAAAAAGGAGCTCTGTGAATTTCCTTCTCGGAGCCATGATTTGATCCATGCTGGTAGAAAGAGGCTGGCAACTGCAGTACTTTGTACAGACGTCACATACCTGATGTGTGATTTCTTATACTTATTGATATGGTGGTTTCAGGGAAATAATAGTAATAATGAGAACAATGATAAGGACATGTTTTCTTTTACATCACTCTCATCTGTGAGCTGAGATGTCCAAAGAAAATTTGTTCAGAGGAAAGAAGAATTTTGCCTGAAGTATTTATGATCAAAACTGTTCGGAAATAAAAGATGGCAAAATGAGCAAAGGGCAGTAGGTTTTGAATAGGCTTCATCAGCAGAGGGGAGAGGTCATCTGGGAAGATTAGTTATAGGAGCTATTAAATCACCTCTGTGACACTGTTAGAAGAAGCTGCTTAACATAATCATGTGCAATCAGTAAAAATGCTGTTTATTACAGAGCAGTTTTGATTCTCATATTTGGTATTGTTATGTAAGATGGAGTAATGTAAGGCCATACACATTTCCCCAGTTCAAATTTCCAGCATTTATGATTTATGGTGTTTTCCTGACAACTTTTAAAGTAAAAAATTATTGGCAAGTATCTCTCCAAACCTATTTCCACTAATATATTTCTTAGAGACTTGCGTAGCTTTTTTTCTTTATACTGTAGTTTTAGACAATTGCAACTGATACAGAGTTTATGTATCAGTTAATCCTGCATCCTGTACCTCTGTTTGAGTTTGATTAGCCTTCCTGTTGACACAATGCCAGCCATCTCTTTGAAGTGCTTATCATTTAGTGATAAGACTCCACAAAAAAAACCTGTCTTCTAATTCGGTTTCCCAGTTTGGAATTACACTTCTCTATGCATATTTTCCTATGTGTAAAGTAGGGAATAATACCATCACTTATGTTTCTCATATATTTATGTCCATGGATTATCTCGGGATAGACATGCCAAATTCAAGTTTTGGATTTGGACATATCTTGGTTGCAAGATGTTAAAAGTTGACTGCCACATTTAATGAGAAGTAGATAGAAAATTTGAGGATGATGGAATCTTTGCCAGGGTGTTTTGTGGGGTTTTAACAATTAGTTTATTTTTATAAATTTTTGGCACACAATAGTATCTTGCAATATACTATTATAATTTTCCCTGAGTTTTCCTTCAGTCTAGATCAAAATCTTGTCAGGATGCATGTTCTTGTACATGAATTACAACAGATTTCCAGATAAACTGAGTCAACAAGGGATGGCAAAGTACTTTTAAATCAGTAAACTTAACTGAATCTTAATTGTTGTAATTCTGCTTCCACAGTGATGCACAGTTGTGGGACCCAATATCTACTAGCAAGCTACCAAATTGCAGCAGATTACAGACAGGCTGTACTCTCACTTATTTTATTATTTTTCTATAAGTCTATCTTGTCCATACAAAGTAAAATCATGTCAGAAATATAGAGTTTTATTTTAAAAATTTTACTTCCTTATTACCTCTCAGTTTGGTATAAATCAGAATGTTCCTTGCATATTCTTTTACCTCCATTTTTATGATTTATTAGATGGCATTAGCATGTGTTGGCTCTTTCATTTTCCCTGATAATCTGGCAGCCAGAAAGAGCTAGGATGAGGTACAAGTGTAACTACATACTTTTGGAACCATTCTAAAGCATAATATATTGAAATGTTTCATAATGAATCCTTGTTTGCCAGAAAAATATTCAACCATGCCAGAAAATTATCTGCGAGGAATAATACTAGCCCCTTCTTTCCTCCCCCTCTTCCCAATTTGTGTTGCTTGGAAGAGGAGAAGAAAAATGGCACAGATGCATGCAGTATTGCACAAAGAGTATATATGGACATTTCAGTCACTGATATTTCCCCATTTTCTGATGCTAATGTAAGATATGTTGGTTTTGCATTTGTAATTAAGATGAACAGATGGTGAAGACTTAGTTTAAAGTAATACTGTACATCCATTAAAATAATCTCTGCTGACAGTGATTCTTTACTATAGCAAGACTTAATTGCACATATAACATGTGTACATCAGAAAGAACTCGGTCTTGAGCCATTTGCTCCGTTAGGACAATAGTAAAACAGACGTCACCAAAACAGAATTTGTCCTGGAGACTCCTAAGAGTAACAGATGCATCTCTGCTGACAATATTGCCTTGCTTTAATTAATGAACACTTTATGAATAAAAGAACACAATTTCAGAAAATATGAGGGATTTCTTCTGAAAAAGGGGGCTCAAGTTTTGCAAGAGGAAGGTTCAGGAACAAGACAGTAAAAATTTTAACAGATAAACTTGATGTTGCTTACACTATTTCTCTCATGGTGTAGTACATGTAATTTGAGTGTTCCTTGGCAGGCTTTATAAATGTGTGTCTTTTTGAACTGGGTTTTTGTTTTAACTTCGGTTCATTGTGAAGGGTCTGACTGAAGCAAGTCCTAAACCTCTGTGAAGTAAAAGTAGACCCCAGCATGTCTTTCCATAGACATTATGTAAAATGGCATTTTTCAGATTGTTCATATATAGATTATATAAAAATATCATTGTGTGTTTCCACCCTAAGATCTGTGCTGCACAGGAAATGGAGCTTCAGGTTATGTCCAAAGCAGGTACCTATCCTTCACCTGCTGTACAGAACAGCAACACATTTGTTGAGCAATAATACTTATTTTGCAAAAACATCATTTGTTAGTTATATTTATAACTCAACCCCTTTTCTGTTTGCTTCTGCCATCACCACATTGGTACCTATTTTCCATGATAATGAAAATTAGCAAAGTCTAACCTCTGAGGACATCATTTGGCAGAAATACTTCCTTCCTTTCCCCAAGCTTCTTTTGTAAGGACATATATTTTACTATTGTTATGATTACCGAAAATTAAGTATGGGGTTTGATTAGCATTGCTGCACATTTTTTAAACTAAAGTACATTTCTATTGTGCCAGAACTATCAGCAAAATCACTATACAGTGGCTGAACATGTCTTTACTGAGAAAAACAGTTGTCCACTCTATTTTCACAAAATCTGTGAATCCCCATTTTTTGTTTTGTGCTTCATCTGTTGAAGACCTGGGCTCCATACTCTCTCCTCATCCAGGAGAATGTCTTGGAGATTGTAGTGCATCATGCTTTGGTTTAAATTCCTTCTTTTTTCTTCCTGTTAATATTCTGCATTGTTTAAAAACATTTATATATTTATTGAAGCAAAGACTTGAACCCTGAGGTCCCATTTTCCACGGGAGTACCACAAACCTCATGTTACTGAGTCATTTTCACTGTGCCTCAGAATATTTAAGTGTATTAAACCAAGTGGAATAGCACCAGCAGGAGAGATTGAGAGAGTCTTTATCCTAGAATATGAAAATTCTGCAACATGGTATTTAAATATTTTTCCAGGAGATATGGTTCAAAACCCCTCAGGCAAAAAAAAAAGGATTGAACCAACCTTTCTTCTATTCAAAATGGGCTGTAGGGTAAAGCAGGAGAGAGGCAGTGCTTTCTTTTAATCAATACATTAGTTTTCTCTAGAATGTCTGAAATTGAAATTAAATATTTCTCTTCAGTGTGTTTACCTGCTTCCCATCCCACACCTAAAACTATCTAAAAATATTTTGGGCAGAAATTTGTGGTTGGGAAAGAATATGGTATGACAGGCACACTGCAAAAGTCTTTCATTTGCACAGATTTATTCTGGTGACAGAATTAGACCAAATAATTCTGTAAATACAGCTGAGGTATATGGGTAGTGCTCACTGAAAAAGGAAATAAAGGAGTGAGACAGACTGGGACCCAAGGGAACACAAAAGGGCTGCAAGTTTTACAAAACATTCATTTGTCTAATTTACTCAACATAATAAAGAAAGTATTGATTTATTTGGGGAGTTAGCAGAAACTATTGATCAGAGGAGTTGTATATTTACTGAATATAGGATGGGTAATGTTTTTGAATGGATATAGAAAAATATCTCTCCAAAACTGGAATGATCCATAAGTCATAGGATGCAGAGCACAAAACACCATCAGACTAACATACTGAGAAAGGCTTTAAACAATAACTGAGTAAATCTTGGAAGAGTTCCAAAGAAACCGGGAACAGAAAAGGAACTACATGCACAATAATGGGGCTTAGACAATAGAGATAGTGCAGCAGACATTTGTGAATGGAGTATTAGCTCTTTAATTATAATAATTACCTAAGTTTAAGGTCAAGGCACCTGTGCATTTCTGTCTGTGAGAAACTGATTAAAAAATTAAAAGTAGCATTTAATCTCCGTGATACTATTTCCAAAAATTCTCATAGAAATTTGGATATTGCCAAGATTATTACTTATTATTTGTACTGTACCTAGAGACATTGACTGAGACGGGTCCCATGTCACCACCCTGATATGATTCATATCAAGATTGACTCTCTTACCACTTGAAATAAAATATAAAATGAAAGTTCTCCACAGGGAGGAAAACCATGAAAAAGGAAGACTCACATCTTATTTTATTCTGCTTTCCCATTCATATTGAACACAGAAATGAAAGGCTTCATTTTGTTCCCTTTAGTAATTCAGAAAAGTCTATTTCTGGTCTTGGAAATTAACTTTTTAGCTAACCAGTAGGTATAACCTCAGATTTGCTGCAAGGGAACCCTATGTGAGAAGGAGTGAAGGTGGATCTTGTCACCTGGGCATGGATGGAGTACAGAGTTTTGCGAAGGATCTCGTCTGGAAACAACACTACTCACATCACCCCAGTTAGGTTCATGGCTGTTGGGGGCTCTGCCCTGATTCCTGAGCAGGAGAATGCAACTGTGGGAGAAGTCTGTGCTTTGGGGACCCCTCGTGCACCAGTGCAGGACACCAGGGCTGGCCAGCGGTGTTTGTGCCACACAGCTCCGTGGTTTGCTCGCTGCCTGCCACCTTGGGCAAGTTCAAATCTGAAACAGAGTAGGCAGAGATCACTGAGGTGCATACACAGGGAGAAAGACTTTCCCTTTCCCCTCCTCCCCCAAGGTGTTTGAAGGTGGATTGCAGGTAGCAGAAGAAAGCCAGTCCCAATAGGAACAGATAGCAGCATTTTTATTGAGAGCACAGTCAGAGGAGACTCGAGTGAGGAATGGGTGTTGAACTGAGGGAACTAGGGGAGAAACAGAAGAGACAGAAGAAGGGATAAAACAAAGAGAAGGAAATATGAGAGGTGATGGAGCCAAGGTATGGAGATATGTTATAGAGGAAGACATTTACTAAAAGCTTACAAAGATGAGGAACATAAGGTTATTTCTAAAAAGAAGAGAGCGAGTGCATGAAAAGAAGTCATAGGAGAGGGCAAGAGGAAACCTGGAAAAAGAGACTGAAAAAGAAATGTGACAGTTTGGAAGTGAATTCCTGTAATTTGCTATAACTATTGCTCTGCAATGCCATTTCTGACAGAAGAATATTTCCATCCAAGAAAAAATTTGAAATTTTAATAGGGTTTTAAAAATGAGTAATTTCCAGGAAAATACATATGGAAATTTTAGTATACATTTTTATTTTAGATAACGGTCCTGATTTCAAAATTTTCATTTGTCTTTTCTTGACTTTCTCTATTTTTTCTACTTCCTCCCTTTTTCTTTTCTCTCATTCTACCTCAAATCTGCACCATCTTCAAAAAAGAAGTGTATTCTTCTGTCAGAGGGAATTTTGACAAAATGTTGGAAAAAATGTCAGAAATTAAGATAAAACATCTCACAAGTGCACTTGACGAGAAGGAAGGAGCTGCTTTGCAAAAGGTCACACAAAAGAATAAAAAATACAGAGTGAAACAAATGCAATAGTATTTTCAGATGAAAAAGATTTAAGTGACATGTCCAGAAAAACTTCATTGGGAAACAAAGTAATTTTCTAGTTTGTGTTTCTCATATTTCTGAACGAAAAAGAAAATATTGAAAGCATATGTTAAAACAAAATCAACCTTTGGGTCCCTTTCTGACCCTGAAGCAAGTGTCAGGCTATCATTGCAGAGGGAGATGTTTTCTCTCCAGCTGTGGCCTGTGGTTGATAACCAGACCTTTTACATTTCAGCTGTAAGTGCTAAAGATGTCATAAAAGAAACAGAATTAATGTTTTTTCACCATTGTACGTGCTCACCCCCTTTTGTGCTTTCACTGTTTCAGGGGTCATTGTTTACATTCACATTTGAGGTAAAATCCACTAGAGATGATCACTGGAGAAAGAAATTCACAGAAGATGAATTGAGAAAATGAGGTGCCTGTGGTGAAATTCTGGGTAAAAGCACAAAATTAACTGTCATCCAAGCCAAGGAAGGTGAGTAACTCCAAGTCAGTACCACCATCACTCTGATTGAAGTAGTGAAAGAACATTGAAAGAGGCTGTTCTAGGTGAGAACAAGCCTAAAGATGAGGAAAATGGTTAGAAGATGAGAGGATGGAAAGCTTTTAGTGAATCAAAAGCACCTGTTAACAATAAATAAATAAATAAAAGTGAAGAAGAAGAACCCTTCTTCATTTTCTTGAACGTTTCAGTCAGATAAAACCAAGTCTTGCAGTATTGTTTGACAGTATCTTGTGAGAGGGAATGCAATAATGTAAAAATACGGCAAGAAATCAGTAATATTTCATTATTAGAATATTGTTACAGTGAAAGCAGAGACCAGGGGCGACTGTTTTCAATATGATTAAAACCTGAAAGTTTGCCTAGAGCAGAAAACTAAAAATAAAGCTCTCTAGGATTATTTGCTTTATAATGTCATCTGAAAACTTCAAGAAGGAAGGTTCTGTACGTTAATACACAACCATACTTAGAAGCAGTTGCTGTTTTAGAAAGCTTGCAGTTTAAAAACACAAGTGAAAGGGTAGGAGGGAGAACAGAAAAGGAAGCTAATATACTTTCCAGCAGAAGTTTTTTCTGGAAATTATTAAGAAAATATGATTCTAAAAGCAGCTTGACAATATCTCAGGCTATCTGGAGACACTGGAAAAACCTTACTGGAAAACTAATCAATGTGTCTTGCATAAAATGTGGTTTTGTAAAGTGGCTGGACTACTTTATCTTTCAGGTTGCTTCTAGCAGAACATTTTTTGACTGGGGAAAAAAAAGAGTGCTTGTCTCCTGACTCCAGGCTACTCAATATCTTTCTCACTGACTTTTTAGGGGAAATAACATGAAAGTTTGGCTGTCATTGCCGTTGCACTGTGAACAGCTTCTCCTCTGCTGGTATGCAGCTGTTTTCTGAAACAGTCCAATTAATTTAAATATGCAAATAATTTCTAGCAGAAGCAAGAACAGATTCATAATATGGCTTAGTTTTGGGGTGAGGGAGGGGTGGGGATTCTGTCCTAAATGTGATTTTTTTCTTTCACCTGAGAATTTAATTTGGAAGGCTCTTATGAGGCAGAATTTACTTAATTCTGTAGAGTGCTCTGAGATTCCAAAGTCAGAAGTGCTGAAACCTTTGCAAGGTTTTCTTCCCCACTAATTAACATCCCAGTGATCATACGGGAATTTGTAGAGTAGGCTGACAGTTCTATGTAATGATCTTACATTGTCGATGAGAATATTTATACTTTCTGGTAATATTTGCATTGTTTACTCAAGGCAAAGTAGATGAGAGAGAATCATTCTTTCTACTGGCATAGAATTACGAGGGATTAGCAAGGCAGATATGAGAGAGAAATGGTGAGAATTTTTTCATCGACAGAACTTGTCAACAGTTTAAGGTGAGAAAGGACAATAAGTGGGAATGATGAAAGCTTTTTCCTTTTTTTTTCCATTTTAAAATTGACAAATAGCTTCACCAAGCAGAAACACAGCAGAATGAATGTGTTTTGGTAAATTATCTTTGTTAGTGAGGAAAAATCAATGTATTGATTTATATTTTTTTATGTGCAGAATCTAGTTATAGAATGCTCATTAAAATGATCCTTTTAATCCTTGTATAAGAGTAAGGCAGAACTTCTGATCACAGTGTTTCAGTGTCTTTTTGCTTCTGGAGAGTAACTTTGAAGGGCAGAATGGTAAAACCATTTTCTTACTGATTTTGAAGGGTAGTTAAGAGTAGCTCCCTTAGCTTCAAGTTGGGGTAAAAAGAAAAGGTGGGTGTTTGTGTAAGTGAACTTAGCCCCTGACTTTCTGCAGTAGCTCACCAGAGTAGAGATGATAATGGCAAAAGGCGCTGTAGACCTGACCAAGGTACCTTTCTGCAGGGCAAAGGAAGAGGGTAGGTGTTTTTGGAAACTTTAATTAAATTTTGTGTAAGTGATGCCAGAAGGCTACCTGAACTGAATGCTGTTCTCTGTGTCTTTTATTATGCTTTCCAAAGATACTGGAAAAATATTTCAAGTATCTTAATTTTCATCTCTAATTTCCAGCATACCTCCAATATTGTTTCCAAACACTCCTGGCATGCTTCTGAAAGTTGTAGGAATAATTTGGCAAAATTAAAAATGACAAATTTGACACCTGGGATGAAGTAGAGAGGATTGAACACAATCACCTGACTCTGTATTATTATTGGGCAGTTATAAAAATGCACTTCTATGAAGTGGGCAGATACATGGTACTGTTTCTACCTTGTTAGTGTAAATTCACTGAATCAGATTGAGTTATACAAGTGTAAAGGCAGCATAAAGGAGAAAAATCAATCTAGAGTATTCTGAAAGCACATTAAATCTCATTTATGCTACTGTGCTGCTGAAACCAACTCAAATACTTTTTGCATAGTGCTTGTGTAAACATTTTGGGCCTGTGTGAGAATGCCCTTCCCTGGATTTTAGCATAGAGCAAAAATTCACAGGCTTTTTTTTTTTTTTTCTCCTCCTCTGGAGACTCAAGGAAAAAAAAACATTAGCTTAGTTTGAGGTGGCTCTGGTTTCACCCACCAGGTTTATTTTGCCAATTAGAATCACGGTGAGAGCCACTATGAGATGATGCTGAAGAGAGTGTTCAGTGAAAAATGCTTCACCTATTTGTTTCAATTCTCCCAGCAGGTGTTCAGTTGTAAAACAGTAATTTAACATATAGAGTAACCTAGAATCTCTGCCAGATGCTTATTCACATATGCTCTTGGCTTAAATGAAAATACAGATGACTGGACCAAACTTGATGTTTATAATGTCATTAGTCATGGGAATAAATGGGATTCTTCATGGTTCGTTTTCCTTTAAAAATAGAAGGAAATAAAATTCAGATGAGTGAACATTGGAGGCATAGAATTTCCTGTATGTTTCTAGAAGTAATTTCTTATAAAAGTTTTCATGCTTTTGAGTAACATGTGGTCTTTAAGATCCTGATTAATTAAAAAAAAAAAAGTAAACATAGCCTGTTTCATGTGGTTTTAAGCATAATCCCATGCTCTACAATTTTTTCAAGATACTTCCTCAAGTTTTCCAGCCTGCTTTAAGCCATTTTTCAAACATTTTTTTATCTCTGTTCTGCAGTTGGACTTTTTTTTGAGATTAATTTCTTGATTTGCAAGATGTCTTAGTGTCAGGCTCCTACTTGAACCAGGTAGTACCAAATTTATGGCAGTAGCAACCAGGATAGAGCACACTTGACTAACAGCCACTGTCTGATACACTTCCCTGTGTTGTGCTGGGATGAGCAGAGGCAGCGAGAACCAAACCTTCACAGCCTCAGCAGCTTCAGCTCAGGTACCAAGGAAAAGTTACTTGGCAACAGCTCACAAATGGGGGAAAAGCTTTTGCAAAGTAAAATGAGAAGCATGTGTGCCTTAAGGAGTGTATTTCGTTGTCTTTCAGCAATTCTTTCTTTAATGCTCATCTGCTTCAAATATATTTTGTATATTCAGGTTTTGCTGTCTGACAAATTCTGTTCAATAACTGGTAGAAATTGCAGATCTTCAGCAAATGTCTCAGGTTTTTACACTTACGGCTGTGTAAGATTTTCCCTATTCTTCCTGTCCCTTGTTCTACTTCATATTTTGGCATTCATATGCCTCATCTTTTTGATATACAGTATATTTCCATGGTGCATTTGTGTGTTTGTGCACTTGGTGAAATTTCAGTTCAGCTGTGCTACAATATGCATGCTGTGTATATTGTAGAGTGAGAATCTATTGTCCTGCCTTTGTCATTTGATCTTGATTTCGTTCCTTTCCAAGACAGTGTAACTTCCATGTTTTGACCTTCCACCCCCTTTCAACATTTCTCCAGAGAACTGATCAATACCTGCTGCTTTGCCTTTATTCAGATGATGGATAGTTTTGGATAACTCTGTAATCTTTTCTCTCCTGTTCGCCATTAGATTCTCCAAGCACTGACCTTCATAGAGGAATTCTTCAATGGCATTCAGGAGCCATGCCTCTTTCCAAATGTTAAAGAAAGTTCAGTGAGCTTCTCTTGTTATTTATTTAGATTTCCTGAAATAGAGGAAGCAAAACATAATAGAAGTGAAACATTTGAGTTCTGACCTCTTGTAGGATTCCATAAAGCTTCACCAGCTGAGTGTCATTTGATCTCCTTCTCTGTTTCTGTAATCTGTACTTGACCCAGTTCTAAGTGTGATCCAGCACTTTCCAGGGTTAGTTTCACGTGACTGAGCATTAAAGTATTTACATGACAGTGCCTAAGGGACAAAATAAGGTATTTACTGCTCAAAGAATATAAGTCTGGTGTTGAAGCTGCTTTTTGGTTCTCTGAAGTGACTCACACAGGGCTAGAGATGAGAATAATTTTCAGGGGAATTTTTCATAATCCTTCAGAAAGCCTCTCCCTTTTAAGTCTGAAAATTCAAGAAAAGCAGATCTGTTCTTGCCACATAGTAAGGCAGAATCATGACTAAAATGGAGCGTAGAACACACCTACTTGTGCTTAAAGTCAGGACCAACAGAGCACTATTTTGAACTGAAGGAAGGAGAAATAATGAGCAATTAGTATTTTGTGAGGAAGTGGGCGCTGACCAGACGATTGTAAATCTGAATGCAACGGTATCCAGTTTCCAGCAGGGAGACAGCTGGGATTACCTATTCACAAGGTGGTAACCAGGAGGAACTGACAAACCTGAAAAAAGATTTTAAATGAGCACCAAGCCTCCACAATAACTTTGAGAACACTCTCTAGAACATAATTTTCAATTGCCTTTTACAATGTCTTGCGGGTTTGTTTGGCTTTTTAAATTTCAGATCTATGTAATATGCATTAATTTTTAGATCTGTCCCTTTCTGCTGTTTCTCCTTATTCTGTGGTATATGTATATTTGTATCCAGCTGTGTACATGCTTGGGTGCACCATGGATTGGTCTGTATAGCAGAGTCATGAAGTATTTATGACTAGATCTTTGTCTCAGATGGATAAAATTGCACCAATATCTCATGATGAACACAAAACAGACCGATAACATGTCATAAATATGACTGAATTTTGACTTCAAATAATTGAACTGACAATACAAAATAGTACCAGACTCAGAAGACCTGCAGAAATTTTCTTGATTTTAAAAGGGCTTTGCCAGCATAACTTCTTAACTGTCATATTAGAAAGCAGCAAAAAAAACCCAAAAAGCAAATTTCTGATGGAGCATGTGTGCTAATTTTTAGAACATTGCCCCTTCCTACTTTCCTTTCCATGTTCCCTTTTAAAAAGTATGGGCTCTTCCTATATGTTGCTAGAAAACAGAGGGACTTACTTTGAAGGCCCTCTTGACATGGCAGAAACTGATTTTATATAAAATCAGATAGATACTTACACATGCACATACATACTTTTACACCTATGATTTCCTGTGTGTTTTATTAAATTTTCAGGCTGAAGGAAATGTTTTGTTGAGCAAAACACAATACTGATATTTCAGCTTTTTAAACTGAATTTTTAAAATGTAACTCGATTTAATTTTTGTTTTAAATAGAAACCCTAACAGTTTAATTTCTAAATCGCATTGAGTAAGAAAATGTGTTTTTCCTTCAGATAAAATTATGTGAAATCAAGATAATGTTCTGAAAGGTCTGTCAGATATTGGTGGGGAAGAAACACACAACACAGCCAAAATAATTGCCCAATAATGTGAGTTTTAAAGTAGAAAAAATTTCCAGTCCTGGTGAACTGCACAACCATTGACTGACCCATGTGGTGTCTCGGAGCCTTGGGTGCTGTCTCGAGAAGGTAGAGTTACATGATTCACCTTGTGCCACTTCTTTCACATGTTAATATGATTTTCTCATTCTCCAGTACTGTGTTATTTTGAACAACAATATTATTTTGTGTTATTTCAGACTATCTCTTAAGAAGAGCTTCAACCAAAAGCTGCACAGTTTGCTACTATGAATAGTTGCATAGAATGCTACTACATATAATGCAGATCAGCAATGAAAAACAATTTGTTAAATATGTTCCCAGGTTAAGCAGACTTCTCTTAGATTTATTGAATTTTATTTTTGCTTAGTCCTTCTGAAAGGTGCCAGACTAAGAATAGAGAGTAAGGCCAAAATTACACATTATGCACAGTGTAGGAACAAAGTGATCCAATGCTGCTGTTTGAACACACCCAGTGTGGGAAGTTTTACACCTTTATTGTATTTTGTGATACTGACATTTGTGATGGCTGTCATCTATGTTCTTCTTAAAACCTTAATTCTTAAAATCTAGGAATTGCTTGGAAAATTTGGCTTTTTCTTATTTTCTCTTCTTGTTTTTTCTTTTCCTTCCTCTCTTTATTTCCTTTTGTTCTTCCTTTTTGTTTTTCTAGCTTTTTACCTATCTAATAACTTTTCTTCTTCTATGGCTAGAGAAAAGCTTCAAAACATATTCTGAATAAGTTAAAAAAGAATTGTATCTTCATTACTTTAAAGACCATTCAGTTTTGCAATGGAACATAGTACACACATAATTATTAGCAGAATTTTCTGTCTCTTCTTCTGTAAGAACTAATTTATCCCAATGTCAGCACCAGCCTCCCTCCTCAGATGGCCTTGAGTCCCCATGAGCTCAGGGAGAAGCAGAGAAAGGAGTATTCTGGAGGGCATTGCATGACAAGGGGAAAAATATATTTGGGGCCTCTGGCTGCTGCTGTGGAACGTTCTTCTGCCTGATCTCATTACATCTCTGCCCTCTGCACCAAAATGAGCACCAGATTTAAATGATCTGCAGAGTTTAGTTGGCTGAGATGTCATGAGAGCAAATTCTTGCTTCCAGTGCACCAGGAATGGTTGTTAGAACTCAGAGGTCAAGGCTGTGTTGCCAATATGAAGACTGACTAAATTTGACTGACCAACATTCAGGCAGGCATGGATTCAATTTCACCATGGAGAAGAGGATGTAAACTCTGGAGCAAAAAGTCTTCACATTTTTTATCTGTTTAAAAATAAATATACATGCATTGACATACATTAATGAAAAAGGTGCCAGGGGTTTGGGATTATTTTTCCCCCTGACTTCGTAGTATAAATTTTGTGTTCACTGGAAAATGGCAAGCTGTTTTTAGTGATGGCTTCATGTCAGTGCTAAAGGCTGCAGCTATGATTGCCAGAGGTATGACATGCCCATTAAAGATGGCTATTGTACTAGCACTATGGGATTCCTGGGTACAGTGAATTTAACCATGAAAACAAAAAAAAAAGGGGGGGGGGGCGGGTTTAGCAGAAACATGCACTTTTTCCTAGATTCAATTTATAAATACCAGTCAAAGTATCATTGTCTTTATCTGTGTAGGTGATTACTTTCAAGATGGAAAATGGGTATTTCCACATAGCTTGAAATCTGTGATCCTTGAAAACCCATCTTTATTCTCTGTCAGGGATGACTGGAGTAGATTACACTGGAGTATTAAAAATACTAAACCACAAAAACCATGAACCATTGCCACAACTAAGCTACCATTACAATGGTAATTTTTAAAAAAATCTAGAATAGGCAGTAAGTGGGAGTTTTCTTTTTTAAATAGACTACCACTTTATCACTATAAGATAATTAATCCTTGCAATCCACATTTATCAGTAACATTAATGTAAAAAAAACCCAAACAATTATATTTAAATGACAGAGCTAAATATTGTGCCAGTGGTATGAAGCAAAATGGTAATGTTGCTCATTTCTTTATGAATGACATATTTGATGAAAGCTACTTTTCCAGATTATGAAACCCAGCAGGGCCTTTCTGACAACAAGCTACAACTTTCAAGGAAATTACATAATGCAATACCAAGTTTCTGTATTTCACATGGTTCTGTACACATTATGTGTGATTTTTTTTCCCTGCTCAGAAAAGTTCTTTGAGTTAGATCCCACTTCTCTGCATACTAATGTAAATCGTAAAAAAACCCCAAGGAAATTAACACTTAAGCCATTCAGCTATTCACCTACACTCCACTCACTTAGTTACCTCCATTCTGTTACTTCCCACACACACATCTCCATCCTCCACTTGAACAACCCACAATTATCTCCATAATAAACCACCGTGTTTATAATAATGGAGCTGGGAGCATCATCTATCAGTTTAAGGCAAACTTACCATTGCATGCCTATGTTTTCAGTTATTCATATGAATGAATTTCAGATACCTAATAGAATTTCAGTTACTTATAACCTTTATCAGAAGGATTTTTTTCCTATGTGCATACCTCAGTCTAAAATTTTGGGAAAACTGCAGCGAAAAAAAACATTTACAACAGAAATGCTGAGGCAAGGTGAGTGAATTTGCTCAGGATAATATACACTGGTGACTTTTTTTGAGCATGTAAGAACCCTAATTATTTGGGCAAGAGTCTGAATTGATCAAGAAAACAAATTTTTATCAAATCTCTGGAATTCTACAAACTTTATATAGGCTGGAACCATTAGCTGTGTATAATTGGATCAGACTTTGCAACTCTGCCTGAAATGAGGAAGGCTCACCCTGAGGTTGTAGGTGATGGACCAGAACTTTTCTTTCAGTAACAACTTTCAGCCGATGTGAGCTTTGCAATGCCTGCATCTGGGCCTTAGAAACCAATAATGTATGCTTTCCCAATTGTGCTTTCTCTTGCTCATTATTTTTTGCATTTTTTAGGCCCCACAAAGCTCAAGTTCCTCCACTGAGTTGCGAAGCAGGGCACACACAAACTGCATTTCCCTGTAGAACAGTGGCACCAGTGAGGAAGCTCCTGTTGTGCTGTGAGTGTTGCCCTGACACATGAACAGCCAGGCTCTTGCTGCAGTTTCTGAAGGCCAAGTGAAGATCTGAGGGGGGATTTAAAAAGGCAGAACGTGAAGGCTTTGCAGATACTGATAGACAATCCCTTCCCCACAAGTGAGGGGCAACAGAGGAAAGAGCATGACTGGGCTTGTTTTGAAAGCATTGCAGTCAGAGGAAGGTACCTTGGCTCATAGACTAATTGGAAGCGAGCACTGACCTTTGATATTGAACATGAGAGGGTCAGTGGTGAGCAGAGAGGCCACAAAGGGCTTTGGAAGTCAAGACAAGTCATTTGTGTCTAATTCAAGAAGGCTACAGAGAGCCAGTTCTAGGGAGTGGCAAGGGAAGGAGATTTGTGTCGAGCTTTAGAGAGAAAGGGCTGAGACTGGAGGCGGGAGAGGGAGTTGGGAGAGCAAGGGAAGTGACTGGACAATCTGAGATCAGCAATAGCAATGAAAGGGGGAGGGAGGACGGGATGTTTGAACCTTCATATGAATGAAAGCTTGACAGAAATGGCAGCAGTTTCTGAATTATTATAATATATTCCAAAGACATGCCAATTCAGGAGTTCACAATGCAGCTGTTGTTTCTGAGGGAATGAGAAATTATTTTACAATTTATGCAAAGGACGATTAAAAAGGTGGCAGACGAAGAAAAAATGTCTGCATAAAAAGGAAAGTTAATTGCTTCATAAAATGACTCACTGAGTGGTTCAAAATCTTCTCATGCATAAACAGCAAAGTTTTACTGTTTGGGTTTTGTTATTTGGTTCCTTCATGTAGTGAAAGAGTAATTTTCACAGGCCAGTATCTCTAGAAATAGTGGTAGTTACATAATTTGATGTTACGAAACAAAGCTGATACCTCTTAGCTTAAGCTTCCTGGAATTGGAAAGTTATAGGAACTGAAAAAACTGGTTTAATTTCTATTTGCTGAATTTATTCATGGAAATTTGCTCAAAGTGCTCATTATGTGCCTAACCTTCACCTTTTCTCTCGGACTATCAAGGACATAACTTCAGCTGAGCACAAATCTTTTGTCACCAAAAAAAAAAAAAAAATTTGTCATAGTTATAGCCCTTGTAAATTACCAAGATAAAGTAATCAGTGTAATTGGCACTGGACTTTTGGTGAGCTTAAATGCTGTCCTAATAAATGGCCACTATAATAATTGAAAGTTCTCTGTGAAGTTTTCTGTCATTTGATTCTATTTCTCATATGGCCACACATGAAGAAACTCTGAAAATGCTTGTTGATACCTTCAAATCATGGCTGTGACTGGCAGTGTTCTGTACAATCCTGAATCCTTTGTGATCCCAGGTGTCTCATACTGTTCTACAACAGGTTTGTTTCACTGTTCAACAGTCCAGTGAAACATGGGCTCTATTCTGATGTGTGATATGCAGATGTGGAGCCAAAATTATGCTGGCTTTGTGGTAGCTGCCTAATTGTTCATTTTAGCATGGAGACTGATTTCAAACCAATGTTCTGCAGAGAACCCATCACCAACAGAATTAGCAGGGATGCCTTTCATGCATTTAGGAGGCTAGTAACAAATCATAGACCTGTTCTTTTATTGCAAAAGCAGCAGCTGGATGTTGTAGTTAGGCCAGTGTCTATAAATCTATCACCTACTCCAAAGAGGAGAGCAGTTTTCCTAACAAATTGTAGCTATCAGTCTATCCAAGTTCTTTGACATGCATTTTGTGAGAGCTGTATGCTCACTCTCCTCTTATTTTGTGCTCTTAGCTGGTTTTCATGGTGCTGAAAGATATTTCTGGTCACACCTTAATTTTTTACAAAATAATACATTTTCCATGTCCCATTAAATAAAAAAGAAATCTCCCTCTCAAGAATCCTCCTTCTTTAAAAAGGTTGTAAAGAATCAGAAGGTGGGTTACTGGGTTTAATTTATGATGATAGAGCCATTTAGTACACAATGTCCTTCTCTCTAGTAACTTATGAATTGACATTATAAAATAAGATGTCCCCAAAGGTGTCTATATCCCAGTTTGCAAGGAGAGCATACTCTGCTATATAAAGTGAAGGGATCTCGTATTAAAGGACTAATGCTTGGAACATCTGAGAGCTCTCTAATGTTATTTACTCAGTGTTGGCTTGAAGCCAGTGACAGAAACCCTTTAAATACAACAGTGAAGAACTGGGCCCTGAGAGGGGTTGTAATAACAAATTACCTCTCTCTTTCCTCCTCAGTTATCTCCACTTGTGAGATGGGAATAGCCTGTTTGTCAGAGCACAGTTGTGAGATGTAATTCATTAATGCCTGCGAAATGCTTTAAGATCACTGGATGGAAGTCACTGTTTGAGTGTCAGGTATTATTAGCTCTCAGACAAAATCTATTTTCTATTGCTTCATCAGAAACTGCTAGGACACTCTTGTTCCATACAAGTACTGAGCAGTACATGAGTGACATTTTGTTTGGCTTAAAAGGATACTCTGTCCACAGGGCAGAAGGAAGGGTGTGTGCAAGCACGGGGACATTAGGGAGTGCTGGTAACACACTGAGCAAAGTCACTCATTCCAGATATATTTTGATTTGGGAATTCAAAGAACCAGGAAAGAAAGAAAGTAAATTAGAAAAAAAAAAAAAAAAAGAAAGAAAGACAAGAAGACACTGGTTGAGGCAGGAGGTAGGAGAGTGAGGTGGGAGGAAAGGAGGAAGGCAGGTAGAGCAGAGCAGATAACCTGAAAAAACAAAGATGAGCAGAAAAAGCAGAAGAAGTTGTAAAAAGTGACTTTCCAATTAAAATGAAAAAGCAGTTGGATGTTTATTGCAAAAAACCACAACTTAGAAAAACAAGGCTGTAATGCCATCTTGGGGTTTCTGGTGACATCTCAATCCAGCAGAGCTCTGCTCATTTGGTTTGTGAATGTCAACAGAAACCCCTTGATGCTATTGAGGCTCACAGTTGCCTCTTATTGATTCTGTATTATTTCAACAGTGGAAAAATAACACCTTTATTTTCACAGCCAAAGTATCTCACACTGTGATAGAAATGTACATGAGCTTATTGAATCTCATCTCTGTTCATTTCTATCTAGCTTCCAACACCCAGGTAGTGTTATCACTGTGGGTTAGAGAGATATGTGTTCTTTTATGGCTATCAAGTGAAAGACTATTTATCAAATATACCGTAGTCCAAGTCTTTATTAGGCTAAGGGATATAAAGTGTCTAGCTGTCTTCTGCTGTTCATTATTTTAAACTCATGTTGTCATTACAAATATTACCTCAAACAAGCCTCTTATTGATTCTTCTGATGTGTTGTATACATCTTCCTCATTTTTCACAGACAGGATAATCAAACTGTTTTGTGAACTGAGTGAGAATATGCACCGGTTAGTAATGAGTTTGTATAAAAACAAACATGTGAAAAGTCTTTCAATTTTGCTGAAAGAGAATCAATTCAAAGGTGGCATCCCTGAGCAAGTAGTATGTCATCTCTTGGTTTCCAAAGAGTTCAGGTAAATAGGTGTGTTGGGTGGGGCTGAGCTGGAGTTCATTTTCCCCAGGGTGCTGTGCTTTGTGTCTGCAGAGGTGTTGGTAACACACAGCTGTTTTGGCTGCTGCTGAGCACTGCTCACACAGCACCAAAGCTGTCTCTCCAGTGTTCCCCCTCAGCCAGGAAGCTGGGTGTGGGCAAGATCTTGGGAGGGGCTTTAGCCAGGGCAGCTGAGCAAAGGGATATTCCCTAGTGTGTGATGTCTGCTCGGATATAACAGCTAAGGAGGGAGTTAGGGTGGGGATGAGGTGAGCATTTGCTATTATGAGGTATGTCTTCCAGGGCAATTGCTACACTACTGAAGTTCTTCTTCCTGAGAAATGGATGGACATTGCTTGCTAATGGTAAGTAGAGAATAAACCTTTTGTTTTAATTTGCTTCCCCATGTGCTTTGCTTTTGTTTTACTGAGCTGCCTTTATCCTGACCCATGAGTTCTCTGCCATCTTATTTTGTCCCTGCCTGTCATGCTGAGGAGAGGAGAGACAGAACAGCTTGGTGGGTGTCTGGCATCCAGCCAGGGTCAACCCACCACAATAGGAAACAAATCTATTGTAAAACATACATCCTGAACTATACTGTCCTGGGCATGAGTCACAAAAACTCCATTAACTAATTGGAATTGAATAAATTTACTGTCTGTGTTGCCAGTGGACAAGACTAGCAGTTTAGTTCTAGAAAACTGAAATGTTATTCTGCATATAATGCTTCTAAAAGAGACATTCTTATATTGAGAAATAATCACAACTTTTAAGTAGAAGTTTTTTCTTTAGAAATGGCAAAATCCTCAAGAATTTTATAAGGTAAATTGATATTCCAGTAATTGAACTGAATTTTTTTTGTGCCTCAGAAAATAATTTTATCAGTTCACGTACACCTAAACCTTCTGCAACAATTATCTGCCCAACTAGCCTAAACTAAAATCCCTTTAGTGCTGAGAATTGTACAACCTTTTTATCCAGGTTAGATATGTGCTTTTCTGTCCTTACAGCTAGGAAAACTTTTCCCAATTGTTCTTCATGGCTTCAGACTGAAATGGTTCTCTCTTGTTCTGCTTGTTGTAGACATGTAGGAAACTGATCACTAGTCCAACTGTAATATCTTTCTGCATAAGTGAAGATGTCATCATATTCCTTTCTAAACATGATTACCAATCTTTCCCCATTGGTCATGTTTTGTAAATTGCTCTAATTTTCTGTTGCTCTTCCATGGATTTTCTCTGTTGTCAATGTAACTTGTGAACAGTGATGCCAAAAACCAGCCATCTTGCTGAGACCTCGTACACGCTGCATAGATGACCTCTGTTACACTACTCAGATCCTACTGCTAAGACATCCCAGAACGGTGCTTTGTGTTTTCCCCAATGTCATCTCAGTGTTGGCCACACTCTGCCTTTGGCCTTCTCCACTCTGCAGTGACGCTGTCTGCTAGGTATTCTTTTTTGTGCTGGTATATTTGATACTTGCTGCCTGTGTACAGAACATATTTTTGATATTAAACACAAAAAACTCCTTCAACTGAGTGAGAATTTTGAATACAGAGGCACTACATGTTCTGGCTGAGGATATGGATCTGGTTCAGTGAATTGCCTTGAGACCCTCTTAGTGCAGTAGAGAACTCCTATTATCAATCTTAAATATGTGTATATTGCTTTGCATTTGGGGGGAAAATCAACAAACCAACAACTTGATTTCAGAATTTTAAAATTATGTTTTATTTTCTTTTTATTTTTTTTCTTAGCAATGAGCACTTTATTCTGTCCTTAATTACGAAACTTTATTGAAAACATCAAGAGTTAAGTGAAGATACACTTGACCTGGAGTGAAGTATCAGGAGTTTTTAAACATTTAACTTATAGTGTATATTAGTATGAAACTAAGTTGAGCAGAACCCATTAATGTCACAGTGGTCGGTTACCAATGGAAATAAATAATTCATGATGAAGGGAATTAGTCTAATTAGCAGGCAGTTTGAGTCCTTTGATAAAACCCAGCTCTAATTCCGTGAAGGGCAGGAAGTGCTGTCATCAGTCAGCCCTGAAAAGATTAGCATCTATTATGAATGAGGTTAGACACCCTAGTGAAGTCATGTGTGTCCTGGAGACAAACTTAATATGTTCCAGAATGGGACACAGTTTGTCTCACCAACACATCATGATTCCTACTGGGCTATTGTATGTAATAACAAGCAAAGATCAGTGCTCCTTCCTATCATTCTCCCCTTGTCCATCATTCTGACAACTGTGCAAATACATTTTCCATGCAAAGCAGGGAATGTGCCCTGAATACTTGTAAAATTGCATGAGATGTCAAAGAAAATGTATTACCTTTTCTCAGCAACCTAAAACCAAACAAACCAAAATACCACTACAGAAAGAGGTATAAAAACACATCTGATAAATACATGGAGTGTAGAGGAAGGTGTATCAGTTTAGAAGTACATTGATTCAATTTGAAAACATCATTGCCATCTGTCACAAGATGTGTCAATAAAGCTATAGATGTAGGTCTGTGTGATAGACAGGTTTTAAAATAACTGGTGATGCTATAGGGTTATAGTATTGGATGGAGAGTGATATTTTGCAAAATTGCCTTAAATTCTGGAAGTATAAGCTCAAAAAAAGGGAGAAGCTTCTCTGTGTTATGTATTTCATTTAGAAATGTTAACTGCTTCATTTGAGGAGACTAGCTGTGAGCTGTGCAAGCTTCACAGTTTTGTGCTACATGCTGACGCAACATCAGCTGTGTTTCCATTTTTGCTTATGAGCCTTTTGAAATTATATGTTTCCGTTTTGCAATTTGATGCAATAATGAAGAAACTCCACATTTGTACGTTATTGTATTGCCTGTTTTTATTGTAGGAAATTAATTGCTTCTTTTATTTATGTTATTAAGGGGGGGAGAAAACAATTTTGCAGTATTTTATCATTTGCTGTAATAATTATCCTACTAGTAATACAACGGAGGACTTAGAAACAGTATATTATGTTCAAATGTCTGAACAGTACTTAATATGATGACACTTGTGGCTGGGGAATGTTGGTCTCCAAGTTATATTGAAAAAGGTAACAATAAGTGATTAATAATACCCCTGACAAGCTTAAGATGATTTATAATATAGAAATGAAGAGGAAATGAATAAGTGTAGTCAACACAAGAAATTATTTTCACAGAAGCAGAACAGCTTAGCAACTCTGCTGTCCAAATACTAATTGATAATGAAGCACTGATATTGCAGTGTGCCAGAATCAAGTGCTACACTAACTTCAAGTGGATTCCCAGATGACATTAAAAAATAGTGATCTTCTCTGTAGGGTTTCTTGCTCTGAGTTCCTTGTAGAAGGAAGGTACAAAAGTTATTCAATCTTTATTTGTTCATTTTTGTCTTGAATTCGCTGGCTAATAAAAGTCAGAACAAAATTCAGTGGCGTGAGTATTTTTGGGTTTTGATTCTTTGATCTCTGTGTGCATCTTAAAAATTACCTGCAGTGTGGGTGTGCCTTGGGCTGACAAATGGGTTCATTCAGCTTACTGAAATGGATTTGTTTCTATTTTGTGCGTGAACAAGTGCATACAATAATCACCATTTTATCCCTGTGTTGTTAGGGACATGGCGCTTGGAAGCAGAAAAATTTTATGTTGTAGAAAACTTGCAGTATTAGGTGCCAGTTGAGGAAAGTAACCACATGTGCCCTGAAGTCAAATGAGACAACTGGAATAAACAGGCAGAAAGAAAAGGTTTGTAAGAAAAAAAAAGACCTCAAGTCTCTTGAGATCATTAACTGGCTACCTAGCTTTGGCTATTGTAACAGAATACAGGAGCTTCTTGTATAGTTCATGGGTATAGTTCATGTTAAGTCTTCCATGGGCTTCACAGACTGGCTGGTACACTTTTTTCAGGTTCAAAATGCTGCTGAGTGTTAGCATAAGCATATATCAAAACAATATTTTTCCATAGATGCCAATAAACACCCACCCAGGTTTTACTTTGGTAGTATCCACTACAGAGAGAAGTAGAGCAATGAATTTATTCTTCCAAATCTCTCCTGTCCCCTTGTGTCGTGTCTAAGGAAAGCTGAAGTGACCCAACATGGATACTTTGCCTTTCCTGTCTGTGTGATATACTTCTCAGCAACTATTCTTTTTCACATTATCGTTCCCTTCAGAATTTGGGGAACGATATTTGTAGGGTAGAGCACAAGGCCTGGGGCAGGGTCAGTGCCCAAAGGCTGCTTCCATCCAGCTGTGCTCTGTAGCTCCCAGGCTTCCACCAGGCAACGTGTGGCCTGAGTCACAGCATGGCAGAACAGTTTGGGTTGGAAGAGATCTTAAAAGATCATCTAGTGCAGCTCCCCTGCAACAAGCAGGAATGTCTTCAACTAGATCAGGTCACCATGGACTACTTTTTACTTTACTTTACTTTACTTTTACTTCTGCTTAATCCAGCCCTTTTGGTAAATAAATCACAAGTAGTTACACAGCTCAGTATATACCAGCTCAGTTACACAGTATGTACCAACTGAAGAAAGATACATACTCCCAAGTGCTACCAGAGGATAAATTGTTAATCTGCTCATTTTCCTTGAAAGATGTATTTAGACAGTATCTTATTCTTATTTTCTGATTATTCTTCTTTCAGTACCAGGAAAGTGACCCTGGAAAATGGCCAGTGTCATCAGCACAGCATTTCTGATTCTTATATTGTACTTAGTTTGCTATGTTCCTGTGGCAAAATCCATGTTCTTGTCTGGGACAAATGGATTCGCTGTGTCAGTAAGGAAAACTTGGGAGGTCACAGCAGTTCCCACATCATGGGACAAAGAGGGCACATACCTCAGACAGCCAGGGATTCACTCTTTCACATTTTGCTGAAAAGGTGAATTCTGCAAAACTTAGATATTTTAAAAACCAGAAAGCTGATGAAAGATTATTTCTTTACTGAGGCACTCTTTATCTCAGCAGCTGTCTCCCCTGTCCCCTCATCAAGACATCCTTATGGGATATCATCCATTAATCAATTCCTCTCCTTCCTGCTATTTTGTTACCAGTGTTTATGTGTCATCCTGTGTCACTATCGTCCTTATTGTTCTCACACCTTCCCACAACAGCAATACAGCAAGATACTGCAGCAAAGGACACATCAGCCACGTTCACAACTAAACCTATGGTATGCTGAATCCTTGTCAAGGTTTAAAAAAGTGTATGTAACAGCCCTGTGTATTCTCCTTACTGATCACGTTTTTAAACTGTTCATGCTGCACGTTTTATTCAGGGGCCCTTGTCACACATATCAGTGTGAACCATCTCTTTTGTAAATAAAGGACTGTTTAGATCTTGTAATTTAATTAACAAGGAGCTAAAATTGTTCTGATGAATGTAACATACTGGTGAAATATTTATTCTCAGGTATGTTTTTGATCCACGATTCTTTTAATATGCTATGCTATCTAAACAAACAGCTGTCCATTGTCCTCATCTCAGATCACCTTATGTTCTCAATTATCTCCTAAGAACATTAGATATTTGCTGCTTCTACTGAAGAGAAACATGAGCAGAAAAATGTGTGGCCCTCAGTTTCCTAATTCATCATGAAGTTAAATTCTGGGGGTTTTATTCTGCTAGTAATGTACTCAAAAAAGCTTTTTCTGTATTTAGATCTACTAGATGATTGTTATCTTTTCCAAGTAAAATATTCTGTGCTAGAGCAATGAAGTATAGCAGAAAAAGGAAAAAATACACAGATTGAAGTAATAACATATTACGCTGTTTTCAGTATGTTTATTGGAATCAAACTCACCAAAGTTTACTTTGAGTTAGAGAAACTGGATAGAAAGTGACTTCAGTAAGGTTGTAGGAATTTTCATCAGGAAAGTATCCAATTCTCAGGGCATTACTGGGCATATAGAAGCATGACAGGCAGGAAAAGGAAGGGACCATGGAGGTTAATATTGCAGCAACACCGATGAAACTGCAATGTGAAGTCAGTAGCATACACTGAAGGAGCTATCCTGAGCCCCATTACAAAGAAGCTGGACCTTGGGATAGGTCGAAAAATGGTTAGGCAGCTAAGTCTTTCAAAAATTACTGGGAAATAATACTTGTGCATTACAGGCAAGTGAACTTTTCACTGCCTTAGTCCTAACTGGTTGTCCTTCGTGTCATATCCTGTCTGTCATCCATGGCTTTGCAGGTGAAAAATGCAGTTCGTATTCCAACTCTCTGTGTGAACCCAATCCAGAGGGAACATTTTGGGACCATTTCCTGTGTTTTGGGCAGAATAGAAGCCCTGGTTAAATGAAGAGAGAAATGTAGCCACCCTTTCTGACCCAAGAGGAGGAAACAGGTTTGTCTTCATTTTAACAGCCCAAGATATTCCTATGTCAAGTTTGCAGTCCTGATCAATGGGAGATTCTTGCTTATCCATCAAGGTGAAGTCTGATGTAAGTAGCCACAGTCAATTCAACTCTTATGAAAAGATTTGACTAAAATAATGTTTTATATTTATTTGCAGATCACTGTCTCACTTTCTGCTTTTTCATTTTTTCACCTCCAGCTCTTTCCCTGGCATTGCCTCAGGCCCTATTCACTGCTGCTGCTTTTCTGCAGACTCACAGCATCACCTGGAGCCTGCTGAGAGTGCCACCAAATGAAGGAGCAGCGAGAACCCACTGGTGAGATGCTTTCAGTTACCACTCTCAAATATCAGGGTCTTGTCTGGGATTTCCATCAAGAAATGAAAAGAATAGGAATTGGTGCTTACAGTTGAACTCTAATCCTGCATGACTCCCTTATATGTGCAGCCTCTCTTAAACAGAGCAGACTGCAGTGTTCTTACAGAACTCTGTTGAGACTGTCTCCAAAGTGAGTAGCAATGTGACCTTCTCCTATAGCACAAATTACATGAATGAAAAATGTGATTTACCAATGCGCCAAACATTTGAAGCTAACAAACCTTCTCTGAGCAGAGTACTGTAACTTCTGTTCCATAATTAAATCAGAACCCCTCTCCTGGACAGGTTCACTCAGCTTTGCCTTTCTTTGAGTAATACACCTTCAGACCAGTGCCTTGTTTTGATGTATTACAATGATAGACTGAAGAGTTCATGTAATACATCATGACAGTCAGCAGTTGCTGGACTCTAAGGATTGAGAGACTGAGCCAGCTGTTTTTCTGATGTGTTCTCGTAATGCATCACCAGCTGATGGAAACTGGTAATGTATTACTTCAAAATGACACCACCCAGTGAAGGAAGAGTCCAGAGGTGCAGATTCTGTATAATGAGGCATTGAAAGTATGAAACAGGGCTGCAAACTCCTGGAACAAGATGTTGGTAATAAATCAGCTTTCTGTAGTATTACATTAGCTATGTGGCTACGCAGCTACACACTGTTGTCTGATTTCCAGTGCCTCTCTGTGGTGCTGGTTTTGTGCAGACCAAAGATAACCTACAACTAAACAGTTCACAATCCAAGCAACTTAGAACAGGGGATAGGGCAGAATTACATTGGCTCAACAAATTCAAATATCTGGGATTTCTCCTCATCTTGGGGTACTGTCAGACCCACTCAGACGCTACTCTTTTAGTGAACTAGGCTCATCCATAACAATGGCACAGACAGGAATGGCTCCTTTGCCCTTTTTTTTGGGATTATAGCATCCTAAATGGACCGAATGGGCTGGTCCAGAGCACTGCAGTTGTGTTTGACTTTTTGACTGGCAGACTCCATACAGGATGGGGTAGAGATTGTGTGCTCATGTCTGATCCATTGCCACTACTTCAGCTGCTCTCTTCACCTTTGGTATTCCAAGGAGCTGGGGGTTTTCCACCCCTGCCTGCCACTCATCTCAAAGCCAGTACTTAGCACTTTGCAAGGACAAGTTCTGTAAAATCACGTCTACTGCATAATTTCTGCAGTTGTGGGTACCAAATTGATTTTGGCTACAAAATTCCAAGTGCAAAAGATCTCAGTAACCTACCAAAGATTCCTTGATTAAAAAAAAGAAAACCAAGAATTTTCTGTCTTGCTTTTTCAAACTACCTTGTTTCATTCCCAAGATTATATACATGATTGGCCATCAACATTGGAGTATCACAGAAATATTTTTCTCAGTCTTCACTGGGGTTTTTTTTTGTTTTTTTTAAAGTATTTTTGCTTTACCTCTAAATATTCTGGCTAACATACATGGGGGAAAGTTTGTATATCAGGAATCATGTTTGCAAGGGACTGGTGGAGAATGTCAGGTGTATGTTCCCTCTGTGACAACATTTTGTCACATTTAAGTAATGATTATTAATATCTCCTTGAATGAGACTTCATGGAAGTTGTAGTTCTGAACATGCAGTCAGCTCATTTATGGGCTAACAAATGTCTCCCTGAGCCAGCAGTTGACTGGCATTTGATCATTTTTGTAAAATACACCTTATTTGCTACTATGAGACACTAAGATGGCACTTTCTCTTACAGTTTTTGGCACACAACAGGCATTTCTACTCTCTGTGAGGAAAAATGACAAAACTTGTATTTAGCTCTCCTCATAAACTTGGACAATATGACAGGTTTCTAATCCAAATAGTTGTTTAAGATTATTACAATGATAATTATTGTAGTGATAATAACACATTATTTCAGCTGACAATACATTAGTTCCATGGGGAGATAAACTGCAAGGCCAATGGATTTATCTTGATAACAAAATGGATTACTATTAACTATGATGGTAATTTTTCCATCCATGCACAAAGAAATCTCCCATTGAGTTCATTGTCTTTTGACTGAGTGCTGGTAAGAATTTAGTCTACATATATGTAACAAGGCTGGATTCTGCACTAGTGCAGTATTGTTACTGTTATTCTGGATTGTCTAGACAAGCTCCAACAGCCTACAGCTTTACTTGGCACTTCAGGCCCAGGATTTCTGTCTTTCAAAATCCCTCTTAAAAATTATGAAATGCAAGACAAATGAGGAATTAGAGCAACTGTGAATTTATCAGGATTTTGCAGGGCAGATTTATACATGAGAAAAACAAACCTTTAGCAGCATGGAAGAGATGGCTTTCCCTCCATGATCTTCCACCATAAAGCCATAACTTTTGCTCTCATGGTGATACAAGCTTTGAACATTACAGTTCCAGCTCCTTATTAGGATTTTGGACTGTAGCAACTAATATCATTTGTCCCTGTTTTCTTTATTCTAATCCTGGAAAGTATATAAGGACAGTTGATCTAGAGAATGATTTTGCCAGTGATTATGTTTCTGTAGGAAGGCAAACATACAGAACTGTATTGTCAGAAAATCTACAGACCAAGAGTCTTTAAAGAGATTTGGATCAGAATCTGAGTTAGGACTTAATGCTTATTTACCAAATCTATTATAATTCATAGTTTAAAATCCATTCTTGTTTTGTTTTGTTTTGTTTGTTTGTTTGTTTGTTTTATCTGGTTCATTCCTCTCCTATATCTTTATCATTGTGCTGTATTGGCTTTACTTTAATAAAAAAAAAAAATCCAGGTCAAATATATTATAAAATTCTTTGGAAATTTTGATAATTGTCATGGACATTTATTTGCTAAAAAATACATTTTACACCATAAGACTGACATTAATATGCAAATCAGTGGACTATAAAATTCATTTTCATGCCTCCAGGGCAGTATTTTTATAAATACAGAAACATAATCATGCATCCTCCAGAGAACTAAAAATAATTATACAAATTTACAACAAAGCCCAAGGCAGTGTCTCCTTTTAACTGCCTGGTTTTAATATCATTTAAATCTTGTTAAAACTTAATTACCAATTCTCTTCCGTAATTTAGGTGGAAGAGCTGAGGTCTAAGCTTGCTATTTGAGAGAGAGAACTTCATCTGAGGAACAAAGACACCAAGGCACAGATTGACAAAACAAGATAGTACATAGAAAAGCTTGGTAAAAGAAAAGTCATCACAGGTAACAATGGAGACCAGAACTTATATCTGTCTATCTATATTGTCATAGCTTAACTCAGGTCCACAATTAAGTTCTGTGCAGCCACTCACTCATCCCCTTCCCTCCCCTCCTGCCTGCCCGTGGCAGAACAGGGAGGGGAATCAGAATAAAAGGTAAAATCTATGGGTTGAGATAAGAATAGTTTAACAATTTTAATTGTTTAAAATATAATAATAATAAAAGTGAAAAAGACAGAGGAAAAACCCCAAGAAATGCAAGTGATGCCCAATACACTGGCTCCCCACCTGCCCAGACCCAGCCCATCTCCAGCAGTGATCAGGCCCTCACATCCCACTCCCCCTGGTTTTGCACTGTCCATGACATTCTCTGCCATGGAATTCCCTTTGACCAGATCAGGTCACCTGCCCTGGCCACGCTCCCCCAGCTCCTTGTGCAGCTCCTCTCTGGCAGAGCTGAGACACCAAAAAGTCCTTGACTTAGGGGAAGCATTACTTAGCAACCAAAACATCAGTGTGTTGTCAACAAGAATTCTGTAGTAAATCTAAAACACTCTGCTGTACCAGCTGTTAGTAAGAAAATTAATTCTGCCCCAGCCAAACCCAGGGCAAACATCCACATAAAATGGAACTGAGCTGATGTCTTGTGTGACAGAAATATAAATAGACTGGAGTATATATAAACCTACATAATAATATTTACATCCACACATTCATACTCATATAGAGATGGTGATTTATTCATTAATGCTGATATAGCTCAGGCTGTATCCCCCTGGGAGGGGAGTTGCGGGACCAGTGCTTTCATCCTCTTTGCTCCATGGCTGTTTTCTGGGAGATGATGGCTGCTCAGAGCAGGTGTAATAGTGAGTAACTCCAAATTCAAAGCCAGCCTGGCTACAGGCTTTAGGTGATAATTTGGAGTAGGCACATTTTATCAGGAATTTCTTCTGTATGAATACCTGTGTATATATATTTGTTTTCTAAGGCTGCACTTTGGAACAAGATAATCTGCTGTCTTCCTCCATGACTGATAGAAGAGGTCACAACAGCAACACTACCCCTCTGTCAGAGGTATGAGGTCAGGGACAGGGCCTCAGCTTTGTACCCCAAATAAAGCTGCTGGTAAGCAATTTTAAAGTAACATTGTACTGAAAAAAATCTGTTTCTTTGGACTGATTTACAGAAGATTCTATATCCTCAATGTCTACTCTCTTTACATTAAAGGTAAAGCAGAGAATAGAGCATACAGCTTCTCTGCACTGTGGTGCTGTCTCCCCTCACACTCTTCCCCCAGTTCTGCCTTTGCTGCCAAAAAAGACAAGGAATCTTGAAAATTGTATTTTCTTTATTTCCTCCCTCAGTGATAAATATCCCATGAACACAGAGACTGCTGCCTCAGGTCTATTCTTTGTGCTGTGTTTGCCAGCCACTGTTTAGTAACAAGTGTCACTGTCTGCTCTCCTGCTTTGAACTGGAACACATTCCTGTGGCCCTCACATCCAACTGAAAGCAGCTTTGTATTGATTTAATTCACCCTTTTTAGTATGACCATAGTCACAATGAGGGATGTGCATCCAAACTTCCAGCTATTGCACAATTGCCACTGGGCAGAAATTCAAGCGCTTTGGCACAGCATCCGGTTGGGAATCAATTCCCATTGGTTCATTCTGTCCAGTGCATGCTTGCCTGTGATTGAAATGCCAGGCATTTGTTAGCAATCCTGATGCCAGTATTGACAGCCATCCTCATGACGCTGCTCTGTCCTTTCGGGCTGCGTATTCATCGGGTGTTCATGGAAGAAAGAAATGCAAAATATTAGAGAAGCCAGTATGTTACAGATTTGACATACTACTCACATTATTGCATTAACCTGTTCATTTACAGATATACATAAATTCATGCAATTTGTGATGGACACTTAGTATGCCTCATTTTTTTCCCAGAATGATAATGCTTACATTTTAAGATGTCAAAATTATTTTTTTGTTTAACTGCATAGACTACTCAAAAATCTTTCATATAGAAAAGGTATCCTTCACAGCTAGAAGTATAGTATATTTAATAAGTCTTTAATAAATAAGATTTAATGAGACATTTAAATCAAGTGTTAAATAGGCTGTCATTTGCAGTTGTGTGAGTTTGAAATTGAGGAGTTTCCTGAGCTGGACTAGGTTGTAAATACGTTGGTTTCACTGGGCTCTGAATCCATTTGTTTCTAATGATTTTTTGCCATGCAGCATGACTGCAATGGGTGTGAAAATGGAAGTGTGATATTTTCCAGGTTGTTACTAGTCAGGCAAAAGTCAGAAACAGCAACAAGAGTCTACAGATGACCTTGCTAAATCTGACTGTGCTGTTAATACAGAAAATGCTGCTTAAAATATTTTAAATATAGTAATGTGTCTCTCTTTCTTGCTCTGTGGTAGAATGATCAGATTTTTTTTGCCTTACTTGGAAGTTCTGGATCTATACTTTTTACAACAGAGCTTTGTAATCTTGTCAGCTTTTTAGGTAAACCTGATGGACTTGGAAACTTTCCTGAACCTACTCAAGTTACAATTGGTGTGACACAGCACTGTGGAGCCTTGTATCTGTCTCTGTGGGGGAAAATCTGAGGCTGGAAGATCTCAAATATATATGGGGAGAAGGTAATTGAAAAAATGTTGAGAGCACATTTAAGAAATGTGATTTATTTGAACAGTCCAACTAAATGAGGTTTTATTGCTAGACATAGCTTTTCTAGTGCTATTTCAAGAAAATATCAAAGATCACAGAAATAGCAGGATTTTGTCAAATTCAAAAATTGTTCCCAAGTGAATTGCAATCACCTTTACCATCTTATTTCTACAAAATGTGACATATTTAAATATTGCCAAAGAATACAGTTCTTAAATGTCAGTATGTTTTTAGGAAGTATAAAGGCTCCAAGATGTGTGTCAAAAAAACAGATTCCTCAGATGGGTGCCAGAGAAAATCTTTTTCCAAAGAAGCTTCAGAAATTTCAGTCTAATGTGTACTATTAATGTGATGCTGTGACAGCTCTTCAGAGAGCTGTCATTATCAGGCTTGTTTGGACTGGACTGTGTCAGGCAACCACAGGCTGAGAACTCAGTGATGGCACTAATGTACCTTAAGCAGGGATTCAGAGAGGAGCCAGTGCCTACCCAACAGTGTACCCTGTTCTTGCCATAGCTTGGAGGCCTCCAATTCCAAATAATACCCACATGTGAAAAGGGAAAAAGCTCCTGTTTGCTTTGTTTGAGGCTTGGGAAATGCTAACTCTTATCATTCATCTGAGCAGCTGGTGACAGCAGTGCTGAAATGCTGAAGAGGTGAGCAGTGAGAGGTTTACAGCATTCTGTTTATATTGTCTCATCTCCTTTGTGCTGAATTCCTCTGTAGCACATCCTGTCCATTTGTCACCAAGAAATAAGATCTAGTGACCAAGAGAAAGTGGCTTCAAGTGAAGGATTAATTTTGTATCATGTACGAAAGATGGCTGTTGATACTCCATGCAGGAACACTTATCATGCTGATGAATTTGATGTACCTGGTAGCGTCAGGCACCAAAGATTTGGTTTCAACACAGCCTTCCTTGCAGCTTTTGCAAGTTCTGAGGCTCAGTTAAGCACCAGCACATTTTGAAGTTGAAGCCTTGCCAACTTGAAGGTGGCACAGGTAGATAGAATCCTACCTATTCAGCATAAGTTCCAATTCTCAGTCTTTCTTTAATAGCTGCGATGAGATACAGAATAGAGAATAAGGTTTCAAAGCCTTTAGTTACTATATATCAATGGCTGCTAGTTATGGAGAGAATTTTTTTTTTATTGATGCTAAATAGAGCTTTAACATATAGATAATAAATTTCCTAGAAGATAAAACATTTCCTTTGTGCCCCACATCCCTGAAAGGGAACATGCAAACATTTTCAAAAGCTTTCATGGGAGATGAAATATTGTGGATTTTTTTTCTAATTGCCAGGAGCAGTGTAAGTGCACCAGCCCTGCCCATGGGTTTGGCTGAGAACAAGGCAGGATGAGACACTGGATGCCTTCAGGTGGGTGAAGTTACAGCTTCCGTGAGTGCTGTTGTGACGGTTCCCAGCAGCAATCACAGCACAGCAGACTTCCAGTGCCAGGGCTGTGTTCCAGCCTCCAGTCTCTGCTCCTTTCTCCAGCTCTGCGCTGCCTAGCCCATGTTATCAAAACTTAAATGATTGAAAAGGAGAAAAAGAAAGAGTTGAAAACTCATCAGGAAAAAGACATACTTCCCATCATATCAGCCTGCGAAATTTCTGGTTCTGTTCTGATTTAGGATATAAACATACCAGCTCTGCCTTTTTAATTTGATGGTGTTGTAAAGGACAGAGGAATTACAAAAATGTGTTAGACAGCTATGAGGTGGATGCTAATGTACACTTCATGGATTTCCCTGTCTTCCTTGGGACAATGGAAAATCAAAGGCTTGTGATATTGGTCCTTACTGCTCTACAAGTGTTTGAGACAGGGGTGTGGGGCAATATGTTTAGGTTTCAAAATGTCCAGATGTCACTATCTGTATATTTGAGAATATAACCTCAGTCTTCAATTAAAAGGAGTGACCAGAAAATTGTTGGTAGCCACACAAAGTAACAAATTAAAAAGTAAAATAATCGACAGTCATAGATGACCATAAAACAGCCGAATGCCCCGAAAGAGTACGGGGTTTCAGCTGTCTCTCTTCCTATATGCTTTAAGGTAGTGTCAGTGCAGTGTTGCACACATATTTTTCTACAGAAGTTCCATGGAAAGAATACAAAGCAAGTCAGAAAACCCTATGTATGAAGATGATATCTTAACTACTGCATAGGTGGAGCTTTAGTTTATCCCAAGTTATTGCTCATAAATAGTTTAGCAATCAGTTCTATCCTAGGGATTATTCATGCCACTACTTGAAAGACTGTTTGATCTATTGATCAGTGATGAAAGTAAGAGAAATCAAGCTGTTGCTTAAAATTAGGTTAATGATTGACCCACTGGACCCACCAATCTCATTAAGATAAAACATTGAAAAGTTATGCTTCTGCAAAGTAATGTATTAAAAATAATTTTGTCATTTTTATTTCATACTGATCAATTTCTGAAAAGCAACAGTCCCTGGTAAATAACAAAAAATAATTACTGCAAGTTTTAGGTGGAGTTCATGTTAGTAAATCAGTCATAAGTCAAGTTAATTACTGTTTGTGTCCAGAGATGAATTGTTTCTCATACCCTGGAACAACGAGAATATCTCTAGGATCACAGACCTTTAAAACAGTGATTGCAAAATACATTATTGAGATGTACAATATTTGCATCATTTGCATGTAGAGTGAAAATTTTCTGTTGTCTTTGTTGAGGCTGTTAGCAAGTTGCTAGATTACTCAGAAGACTTGAGATCACAGAACAAGCCAGCAGTTTTTTTATTTGTAACAAAAATCAAAAATAACTAAATATGTCACTATATTTTTCTTTCTTTGTGCGTAAGATCACTTATTTAATTTTCCCCCCACTAATATAATTTTTAGATTTTACTAGTTAAACCCCAGGATACTGTGTTTATGTAAGGGAGATAAGGAAAAAAGAGTGGGAGAAAATTTATTAGTAAAGAAAGACTTGTATTTGCAGGTAACAGTAAGCTTCAGTAAAGGGAAGGTTTGGAAGGAAGAGCAGATTCAGTGTCAAGAGAAGTATCCAAACTAATAATCAAGATACATAGGAAAAACAGTTCTGAATAATTTTTTACCATTTCTGGTAATGACAATTTATCAAGCTGGTATTTGTTGAACCATATTGAAATTTCCACAAGCTTCAAATTTTGATACCTGATTATTATCTCCACACACCATTCCCCTTTTCTTCCTTAGGCAGATGGATTTCTGTGAAACTGCATTAATTTTGATAAGGAATACATTTCTGCAGTTATTGTAAAAGAAGATTGTCTCCATGACCCAGAGTTCAACTCAAAATTTGTGCAAGAAAATTTCAGTGGCTGCTGCACACAGTGCTTGAGTTAACATCATTAGAGTCCAGGAGGTAGGAGTTAAACCAGTGTAAATTTCTTCAGCTCAAAATTTTAAGATTTTGCTTCTTTCAGCTCCTCTTCTGCTATTGCAAAGAACTCACTTCATAATTATAGCCATTAAAAAATACTAGAGAAAAAATATTTTGAATGTCATAAATTACTTTTAGACTGTGAAAATGGGTTGTGTATCATGGCCATGCTTCATATGGAAGCTTCCAAAAATAGCTCAGCAGAAGAATCTCCGCACAGAGACCCAAAAGGTCTGAATTTAATCCTGGTTTTCTAACTGATCTGCAGGGTGACCTTGGGCAATCTGTGTGCCATTTTCCTTCTTGCTAAAATGAAAATAATAATACTTATTGCCCTTGCAAAGCACTTCTACAGTAAAGCATATGAATCGATAACATCTCCTTAAGTATATGAAATAGCAGAGGAAACTCTTCCCACTTGCATTAGTGTGCTTTTAGCATTTAGAAATGTGAAATTATAAAGATTATTACATAGGAGGAAGAAGCCCAGAAGTGTTCCCCTAATCAATAAGTTACCAGCTGGAATGCAAAGGAAAGCAAGTTAATGTACCATTTAGTGTAACAAAGAAGAAAATATATGCTTTCAATGTGAGTATGGCAGCTACCTGTGCAGTCATACTGTATTACCTTGCTGGCTTGCGTGCTGGTGTGGCAGTAGAGCAGTATAAAACATACAAACAGTTTGAAATCCCTACTCTGGTTTTCAAGACTTCCAGTTCTCCTGGAGAGATCTGTCAGTTTAGACAGAAGGGAAAAGCTAGACTTAAGTGCTCTGACCACGTGTGTGTGCCTTGTTCTGCACCTGGGGACTTCCTTCCTTCCTCCTCGAAGGCTGCTTTGCTTTCCCCCAGCACATCACCACCAAGCTGTCTTGGCACAGTATGCTTCACAAGAATGTCAGCAAACACAATTTTGCACTTGTGTCCATAGGCTTGTTGACCTGCAGAGCCTTTTTGTGGTCCATACAGATGGATTCATTGAGCTCGAATATTCATGCATTGCTTGTATAATATCTCTCAGTATTTTATATCAGCATTTTGTATCAGGCATTACACAAGTCCAGTGTCATCTATTGTGCAGCCTAGGTGAGCCCTGGCAGTAATTAAAGTATTTTAAACCATCTGCTTAATTGCATAAAAAATACACTGATGAGCTTGCACTGTTTGAATGATCTTCAGGAAACTATTAGGCTAAAGCAATTCCCTCTTGCAATGTTTAACTAATTCACAATGTTTGTTCTGTGAATTGCAGTTGTCTTTACACCATTTGTTAGTCTTACTTGTAGCAGAGCCCTGCTTGCTGCTACTGAGCCAGAAGATTTCTCCTGTTCTTCTTCCCTCTGCTTTCTCATCTCTGCCTTCATTGAAGTGAAGACTTTGGGAGCAGTGAATGAGAGAAGCTGGGCAGTAAAATCCAGCCCTTTCCCTTGCCAGCCATGCTTGGAGCCTTGTCCCTGAGCGAGGAAGGATCCTTGTGCCAGCTGTTACCTGTGCACTCTGCTCTGTGCCAAACACCCGCACTGCTGACTCAGGGCACCCCAGTCTCTTGTGCCAGGGAGAACAGGGAGATGCTGGAGCAGCATAACCAAGCTGCACTTCCAGCTTCCTTGTCCAGCTCCTCAGCTGAGTGTCTGCTCGGCCCCGGCTGGGTCCTGCAGCAGAGCACGGGTGCGTTCGCAGCAGTGCCATTAGGTGATGGAGGCACACTGCCAGCTGGCCCTCCCAGAGAAACAGGACAGCCTGCCAGGCCCAGGTGCCTCAGGAGCCGTTCAGAGGGCGGTGGGTGAACAGGGACAGTGGTCTGGCATTGTCAACTGGGGACCTTCCCCTTTGGGCTGCTGTAGAAGCATGGCGTGGCACGGCATGGCACAGCACGGCATGGACAGCATGGCATGGCATCTGCACATCCCAACTCCTCCAAATTGGGGAGGCCCCAGCTGCCTGCAGCTCTGGGTTCTGCAGGCTCAGGAGGCAGTGTTCACCAGTCCTGCTGCATGCCTGGCTCCATCACCCCTCTGCCTCCCAGCCAGGAAAACCAGGAACACAGGAGAGAAGGCTACTGGAGATATAGATAAGAATTGCAGGCTAGCAGACCTGCTTCAGTTTTCATTAAAAGTCAATAAAGTAATCCTTTCATAACCATTGGAGTCAACCCATCAGGAAGTTTGTTTGACTATTCCATCACTGCTACATGGGCAAGAGTCAGTGGGTAGTTTGTCCCAGGATCAAGCCCCCCACCCTTTCTGTTCAGAAATTCCCTTTACTGTTTAATTAAACTGCCTAAATGTCTCCCAAAAGCCACCATGTAAGTATCTAATAGTCTGGATTATGAATATTAGGACAGTATGAGGTAATACCATTAGATTATCTCACCATAAACTGAAATAAATGTTTATACATTTTACTTGATATATATGCAAAAAAGAAAATTTGCTGTTGGGTGTGGTATAATGTTTATGATTAAATGCTTTATTCATACTTGTATGTCAATCTATTAGTGTGCTGTTAATTCAAATGTTACTATGATGTATTCTATCGCCCTTAGCACATTTATCACAGGTAGATGTGAAACTTAGACAAAGGTGTACATTCTCATTAATGATGAGCAGCCTATTCATCTTACTAGAGTGTAATTAATGTTAGTTACAATACTTAATTTTTCACTGTTTGTCATGGTGCATATTTAGCATTTCTTCTGTCCTTTATCAATCTGCTCTCCTATCACATGAGCACATCAAAAAGATATATGTAAGTATCTGACCTGTTTTGATGCCTAATTTTTATACTTTTCCAAGAACTGGAATATTTTTAATCTTATCCTGTAGGCAGCACAGTTAGCTAAAAAAACAGACTGGAAAGTGTTGTCCATTGCTTTGGGGTTTGGGTTAATTTCATTTGCAATAATAACATAAAAATCAGAGCATGAAGCAAAGCAGGGCACAATATGAAGACACAGGTACTACCTGCTGTAGTGTTGTGCTGTGCTTGTGTGGGGTTGTGGTGGTGCCAATTGTTCTCCTGGCTTTTCAATTACATGGTTTTTGTACTCTAAGGCTGTTAGCGCTAGTTAAATACGTTGTGTGAGTAACACAGCTCCAAAACCAATAGAAACATGGAGTATCTGAAAAGTGCACGTTATTCCGTAAATGAGTGCTACAACAGCTCGTCGTTACACTTTAGGAGCATTGCTTTGTCAATAATGTTGTTAGCAGTACGGAGCCAAACCACAGTCCCGTGTGCAGTGGTGCAAGAGGGGAAGAAGTTATGGCTAATGTGTCACACAGCAGGTGGGAAACAAGTCCTGCAGAGGTGGGTAAAAGGGACTGAGCACTGAACACATTCTTGGATTTGGTCCCCAGCACGCCAGTAAATCCAGCTGAGCTGGAATCCTAGGATAAGTCCATACTTTTGTATTGGTCCCAGAAAAAATACAATCACCTTAGCTGAAACCTGGCCATCAAAGCATTTTTATTTCTTGATCATCCATAACTCCCATTAATCTGGATTGAAAGAGAACTGATCCTTCCATTAATTGCTGTTGAATGAAATTTCTTGGGAAAAATATTTGAGTTGGGTCAACCGAATGCATGAGGTGCAGAAGGGATTTGGGATGTATTTTCTCAAAATTTCAAGGAACTGTCTCTGAGAGAAAGCACACCAATTCTTATTTGTTAGTCTCTTCATTGATAGATATTACACTTCTAATACATTAGGAATTAGCTGGGGTTTTTTTCTGTGAAATGACTTCTTTTGTAAACCACTGTTCATGCCAGGCATGAAGCTGATCAAATCTCCAACATAATGACATCCATCTTAAAATTTCATTAAAACTATCAAGAGCTTGCAGAAAAACAAATTTATTGCAAAACCCTTAAAATAATGCATTTGTATGCCTTGAATTAATTTCCTCTTGATGCACCACAATTGAAGTGTAAGGGAATCAAACACAGGTATTTAACATATTTCAGAATGAAAATTCAATTTGGACACAATTCCAAGTAGGTTTAATTGTAGTTTAGTAGCAAATTAAGAAGAAATACCCCAAGCTAGGTTTAGGCATTTTCAACAAAATGACAGTTGAAGGTGCTCCATAGTGATTGAAGTATAAAATAAACTGCAATGTGAACAGAACTGAGTAGGGTTTTTTCCCATGCTACCAAAGTAATACTTTATAACAATGACTTACATTTTTATGACTGCACCAAAATCTTCTTACTAAAAAAAAACTCTTCCCTGGAATTTCTATGACAAAAAGACCAAAAAGTTTTTCATCTAGTAACAAAATTACTAAAATAATAAACTCTGACAGTCTCTTTCTCCCCACTTGTCCCCCAGCCCTGACTCATTTGAATAGAGGGAATTGCTAAAACTGAAATGTCTTTTTTTAACAGATAAAGATTAAATACAAAGAAACAATGAATTTGCCTTTAACCTTCATAGCATTACAAAGCTAGGTATAACAACAAGCTGTAAAACACACCAGAAAGATGAGCATTTCACTCCATTTTGATTTGACCATTTTGCTTTCAAAAGGAATTTATAAAAACACCCAGGAACAATGAACATTTGAACTCAAAATGGTGCAGGTTTATTTTTACTCCAAAAGAAGAAGTCTCAATAGAAATATTGATTTTCTAGCATTCATCCAATATTGCACAGAAAATGGACCTGACCTTGCAATCCCTAGTGGAGACATGGAAGCAGTCATTACAGTCATGGTTCCCATTGATTTTAGTGGGATTACTTGCATAAATAAGGGTTTTCAGGATGTGACCCAGTGTCCCATTAGCAGTAAGACCAAGCGTACGTGGATGTCAGTCCCACTCCATTCAGCAGGGTGCAGTTTATGTTCTTGTCCTATATTCATCCTATGGTTTTATTCCTGCTTATTTGTTCTACATATTTTTTGTTTTCTGTCCCAGAGAGCCTCATCACTATGAGTGAGCAGTACCAGTCCTCCTGCCTGCCTTAGTGGTTTTTTTCACTGTATCTTCAAATGTCATTTTGAGCTCAGAGTTGATGCTTGCACTTACAGATCTTTCTTACATTGGTTCTGTTGTTTACGACGATATAAAAAATACTTTAGACTAGGCATTACCTCTCACTGTATTTTTTTAATCTCTAGGACCCAATGAGAAGGAGACATTACTGTACTTTGCAAAGTAAACACGAAGTAGTGGAAAACTAAAAACCTCAAAGAGAGTGATTTTTTTCCCTTAACCTTTGGATGGTTTCTTGTGCCCCATGGCTCCTACAGGAACACTACTCCAGAACCTCACTGCTCAGATGGATGGAATCCTCTTAACTGTGACTTTAACCACAATATTGTATTCAAGTTTATTCTTGTGACAAGCTTGTCTTTTACCTCAAAAGGTTCTTTTCCTTCTTTAGTATTTCCTCACTGATGTAGCTATGATACATCTTTTTGTTTCACTAATTGTGAACAAGGTGCAGGAGAGGTGTGCAAGAAACAGGATGACTACATGTTTGTACAGTGCCTTGCACAATTGCCCAGTCATGGTTCAGGGCTCCATAGGCTGACTTTGTTTCAGCAGTGAATAATAATGACCCTCCAGAACACACTGCATGCTTTATTCCAGATGGACACCATTAATTCCTTCAATTTTCAATGAGATGCAGAGCTTTAGAACAAGAATACTAGCAATTGATTATTTTTGTCAGTGGTATTTTCAAAGAAATGAAGAAATGAAATGTACAGTATATTTCAGTTTGCAATGATCATTCCACTGTTCCATTTGCAATGGAAATGAGCATATAACATATTCATGTGTACAGATAAGGAAAATGACAAACATTAACATCTCTTGCTCTATTCATTTATAATATTCCATTTAAAAAAATCCTTCCATTCCATAGTTTATAGTTTTGTTCCTGTAGCACAATGCAAAACAAAAAAAGAGAGAGAATTAATGGATAAAATACATTTAATTACTTTCCAAACAAGTTTCCTGAAAATGGCTATAATCTAAATCACAAATTCTTTGCAAATGTATCTATTAAAAAGATATAATTCCATGCCTTTTTTTTTTTAGATTTTTATATGTCTTTTAAATATACAGTCACTTATGAAATCAAATAAACCAAGAGTGTGTGTGTGTACTCACTTATATTTTTGTGGCCAAGCAGCCTTTGATGTGCGACTCAGCCTGTTTAAGCAGACTGCAGTGTTTGCCTTCTCAGTGTCAGTCCATTTCTGCGCAATTTAATCTGCCACTAAAGAGAAGTTTTTTGTTCTTATGGATATAAAACAGTATGCCAAGGATAAATCAGTGCAGCTTGCCTTCCTTAAAATTTTAGGCACAACCTGAAAGTGCAGCTCTTTCCTTTTCTCATCTCAATGGGATGCTAACCTAACAATCACAATTTTAGGACAGGGAAATTGTTTTGAGCAGAAATAAATTGTCCTACCAGTATTGTTTCATGGGGTAACATTAAGGCACATTGGGCCTGGGGTTCACAGCTTATGATACCTGGTTTTGGAGGACTGGGGTGAAAGTAAGAACATGTAGAGTAAGAAGAAGAATAATTAAATTCGAGTTCTAGATAGTTCAACTGAGTTGAAGCAGTTCAGCAATAGACATCCCAGAATCCTGCAAAGAGGCTTATTCTCCAGCTACCTGCCCTGGCACATCGCCATCTCCTGTCAGAGCTCCCGAGGAATTATTCTCTTTAAGCGTGGATTCCCTTTCTTCATCTTTTGTTGAGGTATCTAAAGATATTGGGCTTTCACTTATGGCTTGTATTTGCTGAACAAAACAGGAAAAAATATCTGTAGTTTTCTCTGCAGCTGCCAGGAAAGAGAAGTCCATTATTTGTAGCTCTAGGGGAGCAACAGAGGAGGGGTCTTTTTGTCTGCTTTCCAAGGCTGGAGTGGAGGCTATTGAGGTCTGGGAAGGGCAGGCTGCACCAGGGTTCCCCAGGAAGGCTCAGGCTGGGCAGGGATCTGTGTGTGACATTCGTACCTCAGCTGCTGTGAAAGAGTTCTCAGCTTCAGATCTCAGTGGAGACAAGATGATCTGCCCCTCAGGAGTACGGAGCCGAGGCTGGCCTGTGCACAGCGCTCCCTGCCCCTGGCAGCACCTCAGGGCAGCTGCCGGCACCTGCACAATGTATCCGCAAATGTGGCCGCAGAGCAGCAGTGCCACAGGTATAAAATCCTTGCGATCAGACGCTCCCCATTGTGACCCTGAACAAGTTAATCACATCGCTCCTCTTGAAGGTTCATACTGCCACGATATAATTTATGTGGGCCCTCAAAGATAGATGGAGACGTCAGCTATTGATCACAAGGAATTGCTGCCAGTCAGTCTTTTTGTTGGTTTCCATCCTTGTGATGTGTTTTAAAAAATATTGTATGATTCAAAATTATACCTGTAAAACCTACAAGTAGAAAATTACTGTGTGCATTTATCTTTAATAACAACCTTGCGAATATTTATAGTACTAGTAGAGTAGAATGTGTTATACTAGTTTATTTCCCAGTCTGTTTTAAATGATATTATTCATTAGTAGTTGTGAAGTGGTATGACATATTTTTTATGTTGCTTGTTTGTAACAAAGGTTCTTAATACCTTTTCATAATGAAAGGGGATAAATGCTAACGTGGAATATGGGAAATTGTGCTTGCAAGAGCACAGTGTTGTCTTAGGGTATTAAATTAGCATTTGGTACTGCTCTGCTTTGTGTGCATTTCTAGCAAATGTTTCAGCTACAAATCACTATAATACACCTGTATTCTGGTTCTTCAATTCATATAGCATTTAAATCCTGCCAATACTGTGTCTTATAAATATAAATATGCAATTTAATTTAATTCAAGCATGCAACACATAATTTTTTCTTCTAATTAAAATATGATATTGCAATACGGGAGCTGCCTGGGGCAAACAGGACGCATCAGATTGCCAAGCCAAAGGGAATTCTGAGGCAGCTCTGGGGGCTGGCAGGGGAAGGGGCCAACGCGCGGCGCGCTCGGCGCAGGCAGCGGATGCCTCCGCCCGGAGGCCGCGGGGCCCGCGGGGCCTCAGGCGCGGCCTGGGCGGGCCGGGCCCGCACTGCCCCTGCCCCTCGCTGCCCAGTGCTGCCCCTCGGTGTCCCTCCGTGCCCCAGCGCTGCCCCTCGCTACCGCAGTGCTGCCCCTCGGTGTCCCTCTGTGCCCCATCGCTACCCCTGCCCCTCAGTGTCCCTCGCTGCCCCGGCGGGCACAGCCCCGGCGCTGCCCTGCCCGCCCTGGGCCAGCTGGCAGAGGCGGCACGGCCGGGGCAGCGCCGGAGTTGGCTGATGTGCAGCAGAACTCAGATCGTTCTGGGCAGGAGGAACTGCCCCACGGCAGCAGCTGGAGGGATTCCTATAACGCTCCCTCAGAATCGAGCAAAACAACGCGAGCAGACCTTCTGCATAATGACTCGAAAACTGTTAATGGCCATCTTTAGTAACATAGCAACAGCCAAACCCTTGAAAAGAGGAAGTTTTCATTGAGAAAGCGTTTCATTTTAAACATTGAAATTTGGTATAATGTAGTGTCTGAAATAAGTTTTGAAAGGAAGCTGATGATTAAGAAGAAATGCAGTGGGCATTTAATAAATGGAGGAGCCGCAAGGTAATTAACTGGCATGCATAAAGATTCATGCTTTATACCAAAATTTTAATTTTGCACATAAATGTGCCTGATGTAGGCAGCATTTAATCACCTAGCTGACAGGAGTAACTACTTTCATTTAACCTTGACTGAAGATCATGAATTCTAACAGGTTTAATTGGATACATCATTTAACAGAATGAACAGAGCAAATTTTTCTCAATTCATAGGTTCTGATTGACATGCACCAGCAATAAGGCGTTGCACAATTAAAGCTGATCTGTATTCCTGGCCTGGGCAGCAATTGCCATAGTGATGTGACACTGTTTGATCACTGTGGCACTGAAACTATACTGAATTTCCCCTTGTTTTGAAAAGGGCAATGCTTTAAAAAAAAAGAGAGAGAGAAAGATAAAGAGATTTTGGCACTTTTTTTTTTTTACATTAATCACATTTATATGCACAAACTGTAAGGGAAGGAACTTGTCTTGTTATCAGTAACTCAGAGGAAAGAAGGAAAAATGGTGTATTCTTTTATCCATTTAGCACATTATTTACAGAAAGTCAAAAATGTGGATAGTCAAACGAATTGTAACACATTAAGGGCCTGATTTTTCTGGGCTTCCATCTGAATAGAAAGTCATTCTGTGCAGCTCCCCTGTTCACCTGCAGTTTGGCCTCTCTGTCCTTGCCCAAATCAGTTCCACATCACAGACATCTTGCCAGCTGAGTCAAGGTACTGAGAAAGGGTATTGCAAACGAAGTAGAAATGGATGAGAGGCAAGATGTGGTACCCAACAGTAAGCTGCTACATACTTTTCCTGGCACACACAGTGTTTCATATGATAAAACCTTAAAAAAAAATGCATGGAGGAGTTGGCAACTTCCAGTTCTCCATATGGCTCCTGCCAGCACTTTCACTGCCTCTGGCACCTTTCACAAGTTCTGGGTTTGACCTTCATGAACTGGAATTGTTCTTCTCTTGTTCCACCATAAACATATATATACATATTCACACACACAGAGACACATATATATACACAAATGTGTTCTTTTATGTCTCTTTGACTTAAATTTTTGCTTCCAATACTTCCATTCAATTTTTTCTTTTAGAGGAAGGTTTGCCAAACACTAAATGGTCTGAGGGCAGAGAAGCACACAATGTGTTTCAGCCTGGCTCAGTAGAGCCAAAAACTGCAGTAAAAAATCCTTCCTAATTCCTGAACGACCTCTGAAAAATCTTTAAGCAAGTTCTGCTCCCCACCATGAGCATTGCAGCATCCATGCTCAGAACAGCAGGTAGCTTTTCCACTTTTTTTCTCTCTGCATTCCCTTAGCTTCAGTGCCTAAGTGCTGGTCCTTGATCTCACCTGAAGACAGACCTATTGCTATCCATCTGACAACCTTAATTTCTGTTTAGGCAATGTATATACATATCAAGCAACAAGATTTGTAGGAGTGCATTGCAGTGGAAGACAGAAATCTTGAGGAAAGCTGGAATTCTGATTGGCTCAAATGAACTTTAGAGTCAGGACAACTAGATGTATCAGAAAAAGACTTTTTTTTGGTCATTTTAGAAGCCTCTAAAATTCAATTACTGGTAATATCTTCCTCTGTCAGAGGTATTTCCCACATGATTCATTGTAATACTGGCAAAGGTATTTGTCAGTAGAATTCATCACTCACTAACATTTTTAAGTTTCAGATAAATGATAGGATCACATCCCCAACCTCTGCAGCCTCATAATGTGCCTTGGAACCACAGCAGGTGCTTTTCTTCGTGCATGGTGAGTTTTCAGTCGGTGCCTGGGTCGTCCCTGTGCAGGAAGGAGAGGCAGGGTTCAGTCAGCATGGCCTGGCCAGCAGGACACATGTCTAGCACAGCTTCTGCCCGTGCTCCCCTCATGCAGCAGCAGGGCTAACCTGTCCCCACTCTGCCCACTCCTGAGCCCTCCGGGCTGCGTGGCTGCTGCTAAACTGCTGGGCCCTCTTTAAAGGGCATCTTTGGGCCCCATTTAGAAATGCTTGTGCTGTAATTTACTCTACATTTCTCCAAGCCTTCCCAATATAACAGACATCTGTCCCATCACACAGCTCCCTTTAATGTCCTGTTATACACACAGGTTCCACCTCATGGTGTCCTCAAGGCAGGAAGACTTGAGGCACCCATTCAGCATTTCTCTAGGGAGATTCCTGGGGTGCCCCTTGGCCTTCCCCAAGGTGCACTGAGCTTGTCAACAGCAGAGCTGGGATAAAGTACAGCCCTCTGCCAGGAGCCCTGCTCAGCTCTGGCTTTCCCTGGGGAATACAATGGAATTCAGTAGAGCTGCATGGACACGTATTTGCCAGGCTGAAGGGAATACAAATTTGCTGCTGGAGAGAATCGTTTCTCTGGCTGCCCAGATGGCCCCAGCCCCAGCCACTGGCTCTGTTCACGGGCACCCAGGGACACCAGTTCTGGAGTGCCTTGCTCTGCTGGGGCCCTACAGCACCCGTCTGACCTCTCCTTTCTCAGCTCCCCAGCCAGTCCATCCTCTGCACTCAGAGTCATTTGGGTGCTCTGCCCAGGACTCTCTGCAGTTGCACGTCATTCTTGCCTTGTCTCCATGTTCAGCCATCCATGCTGAATTATCTTCCACTCCTCCCTCTGGGAATAACCAAGGCTTTGACCTAGTGGGACTGTTTGTGTGCTCAAATGTTTTGATGTACCAGACACTGAGCTGCTTGCTCCCAAATCTAAGGTGGCTGGGGATTTCAGGCTGTTTTCAGAAACACTGTGTGCACTGGGAAGCATAATCGAACTGAAAAAGGCAGCAAAGGGCACTGACTTGTGCATTTTCAAGTATTTTGTCTATCATCTTTAAATCCTTCTGTTTTCTTTAGTTGCAAACAGCTGTCTTTTCAAGTTTGGGATGTGCTGTAGAAGATATAAGCTGTAATAAGAAATATATTTAGATTCATTTCAGAATCCTTGGGGAGAAGGGGATATTCCTTTTTTTACTGATATAAGATCAAGTCTGTTATTTCATTTTGGAGGCTGTTCTGAACAACTGGGGGAAATCAGAAGACGGGCCCCACTTTTCCCCAGGTTTTCCTGAATCCACCTTTGGACCACAACCTAAAGAAAATTCTGAGCGCAGTTAAATGTTTACAGCTTTCTTGCACTGTGTAATTTAACTTTCAGCAATATAAAATGGGATAGCAGAAATATTTTTATGTGTTCTTACAATGTCCGAAGTTGTTTGTTACTGTTTTTATTTGAAGGAACTAGACACAATCCTGGCTGCCTTAACCACTGCTTTTGAGAGAGCTACAGCTGAGAAAATCCGCTGCCAGGAAGAAGTGAATAGAACTAACAAGGCTATTGAGCTGGCCAACAGATTAGTGAAAGGTCTGAGGTGAGGTCCTACAGGGCAGGCTAATGAAGCAGCCTACAGAAAGCACTTCTTTGTTATACACTACTGATCTGGCAATAACAGAGGCACTTAGCAAAGAACCTGATGAGCTGAAAAAATTATGTCATTATCATTCATTTTTTTCATAATAGAAACATGGTTTTGACCTTTGCATTTTCTTACATTTTTGCTTCATTGGGGTATATCTTAACTGTAAGATTACCTGGTAACTAACCTGTCCACCAGCTAAGGGAAGTAGTCAATTGTGGATATTGACAATGAAGGCAATTTATTAAAATGTGATGACTATATTTGTAACAATTAAACAACACTAATGATTCTGTCCAGGATTGGGATACATAGAATCTAATATAATTTGCACTACTTAGTTAAGCAATATGATAATTCTCTAATTATCTTTCTGAGATTTGCAATTGGTATTTCAGGAGAGAAAAAATAATGGCAAAGCCATGAATTATCAAAAATCCATATTGTCTGTTGATCCAGGCTGGCTCAAGGGAATCCATACTCACTGATGGATTTTTTCATTTATCATTCATCTACTGATGAGACTGCTTTTTATACACACACACACACACACACACACACATACACTTTTTACAGATACTTTATTGCAACATTCATTTAGGAAATCTCACAGGGTGGCTCACTGCCATTACAGTTTTTGTCCTCTTCTACCCAATACTTTCAAGCTGAGTTTGATAACCAAACACACAGTAAACAGCAAAAATAGAAGATCCATTTGTTATTGAGCAAAATTACATGGCTGAGTGTAGCTCGTGGAACTTAAAATATAAAACAGGGTTTAAGAGTTATTTCCTGAATCAATAGAAAGGATTTATTGACTAAAGGGGAGGGAGGGCAGTGCAGAAGACCCATTGTTTCTGTTTAAAGAAGCAAGATGAATGCATTTAAAATGTTAACGTCCTGGCTGAAAGTGTAATGTATTTTAGTGATTAATAATGCCTGTAAAACTAAACCATGTACCTAATACAGAATAATAAAATAAATAACATAGCAGACCTCCTTAAAGTGTGACAATAAATGATTGTTCTAATATTTTCTTCCACCTAACATATCATATTGTTTGGTTCTCCCATGTGCCTCCTGCTGGGCCTGACAAGTGCTGGAATAGCATACACAGAGAGATGAAAGGCAAAGTGTGGGTATGCTGGGGGGGGAGGCATAATGAAAAATAATCTAAAGGAGGAAACAGACATGAAAGGAGAGAAGGAAAGTTGAGCCATGCGCTAGATGAAGACAGTAAAATGAGTTTTAATGGAAAGTCCTTCAGCTAGTACCTCCCAAAGCACCAGCCCCATGAAGAAGGTGGCCAGCTCGACAGATTGGTGATGGCAAATAGAATTCATTCCTGTTGTTAGCTGCACCACACTTGGTCAAAGGCAGTAATAACCATATGACAGCTATGTAGTGACTTATAGGAAAAAATCCATTTTTATCTACTCTGTGGTAAACAATAGGTCACTGTTTACTATTAGTAAACAGTGTAATACTGACACTGCTGTACTGTAAGTCCTGGCTGTTTCTTTGCCTTATTTTTTGCTGAGAGGACACTCTCTTATTTCTCTAGTTGTGTTGTTGTGAGGAGAATTTCTCAAGAAATATAAAATTATTCAGAGCATTTTTTATAATAAGCAAACATGTAAACATTCATTTATTAACTGGTCTTTGTAAACCCACCTTCACCATGACAATAATAGCAAGTAACCAAATATGTGAATTTTCTTCTAATTCTTAGGGAAAGTGTTGACCAAACAGCAGAAATGCTGATGGTGTCTAGCCAGGATCCCAGGGAAAAGCTTGCACCAAGTGTCACATCAAATCTCTTATTGACTTTATGGCATAAAAGATCCTGCCCAGAAGTAATTTTTTTTTTCTGCCTTCTTCTCTGAGCCCTGGCATGCAAAGACTATTCTGGGGTGGTTGCATGAGTAGCTGTTACTCTGTACCAAGGAATTCTTTGCTTCTGACAGGTGCCAATTATGCTGTGGACATCTGCCCTGAAGGCATTGAATCAAGCTGACAACTCATTTTATATCAATCAAACAACAACCATTTTCAATAATTTCCCATCCAGCTGGGACTGAATTTGCACAAGTGATCTATGTATTAGAGACATTACCAATCCACAGAGACATTCAGAACCATGATTATGTTCTGTTTTCCCACAGAAACTCTTGCATCTGCACGAGAAAGCAACAACTTCTGCCACTATGCAGGAGGATGCTGACAACTCAATTTTGGTCACTTGCTGCCAAGCTCAACTTGCAACAGTCAACTCACGTCAGACTGGAGGAGGTTTTTACGCCCAGGCTTGCCATTTGCAAATCCTGTCTGTTGATCCTCTAACAATGTGGATCTGTGAATCTGCAAGGTAATACTTTAGTATTCACTGCTGTTTAGCCACTGTAATGGACATTATTTTAACAAACACATAGTAAATGAATGGGAGTTTTAATCCTGTTTTCTGAGTAGAAAAGGAGACCTGGACTTATCACCAAGGCATTATTAGGAACAAGAGAAAATATGATGCAGAAATGTTCCAGATGGTAACATTTCTTCACTGTAATAGTTTTTTTTCAAAGTGATACTGGCATGAGCCCAAATCTCATTCTGCTTTGCACAGATAATACCTTCTTCACAGATATATATTTTTAAAATACAGGGGTAATCACAAAAATGCCTGGCACAGATTCCATTCCCTTTTTGACCCATTAAACCATGATGTTGCTTTTGCAAATTCCTTCAAATACTTTATTTAATAGAACAGTACATTTGGAGGCAAATAATTACTAAAATGTTCTTCCGGAAAGGACCAAAACATTCCGTTTGCTAGTGTTTGAAGTACCTTTTGCTATCTGACTGGAGCTAAACGAGACAACTAACCCACAGACCTTGGGAATGTGGTTAGCAAGCTAGAACAGTAGGCAGGCTCACCTTCCCCTTGTATCCTCTCAAGTGCTGTGCCTGCTGTTTGCATAAGGGGACCAGCTTTTATTATTCTACTCTGTCCCTGCTACTGTGCACTAGGGCAGCACAAAGCAAGATTTAGTGCTTGGATATGGTATTTGCTTGATAGCAATTGTTATAGTTAAGGCTGCACTGAGACTTCTGTCTTAACCTGCTGTTCTCCCATGCTCAGAATATTCTTCTTTAAAAAAAATCCCTTTCATCTGAAATTTTTCATGCTTGTTATCAGCTGAAATATAATTTTTTTTTGGCAAGCCTGAATAAAATTCATTCATTCATATTTGAATTATGCAAGGAAGTGGGTGTGAGGAGAAAGGTCTCTTTTTTGCACATTCATAATTCACAAAAAAAGCTGCATATTACAAGCTGAAACTTTCCAGGTGGCTAGTTTTGACTGAAGGGTAGTCTTCATGCTAATTACAAAGAGAGAATGACTGAAAGAAAAATGAAAGAGAAAAATTAAAAATGACACATATTGTGATTAACTCATTTGTTTTGTAGGTGTGTCATACAAAAATTACATTGTGAGCCACTTAGAGCAAGTTTAAAGTAACAATTTCATTTAAGTTAAGATGAACTACCATAATTACATAATATCAATGTTTTGTGCTGCAATTTCACTAAGAATCTCCCTACAGAAGCTGCAGAAGCTTTTACTTATGCAAATGTGGAAGCTCACAGTGAAATCAGTGCAGAATCTTATGAATCATTAACTTTGGCCAGAAAGCCAGTCTGGGGAAGCAGGGAATGGCGTGCAGTGGTAGCAACTGTCCCTATGCTCTGGGTCTCCCTGAACTCTGGACTGCTGAGGAAAATAACTCGGGCTTTTTGCAGTTTCTTCCAAGTTAATACACTGACTGTTAGGGACAGCAAACCACTGAAGCTTTGTTATTGTCTTTTCCTTGCTATATTCCCATATACTTTTGGACATAACAAGCAGCACGTAATCTGACCAGCACTGTGCGACTGACCCTCCATGGTAACAAAGGATTGCTTCAGCAGAAGGTACCTGGGCAGAGAAGCTGGGAGTGTTAGAACAGTTTCCCTTAACCCATGGAAAAATGTACTGTGATATGCAGCTGCATGTTCTCAGAAAACGCCTGGAGATAAAATACAAGCAAGCATAAATAAAGCAATATAGCTGTAACTTTAAACATCTAAAAGAATAACTGGCAATGGTTTGCATTGTACTTGCTGACTTTGCTCCACATGGAGCAAAGATGAGTTCAGAATTTCCCCACTGCTAAGTTCCCAGTAACCTACTGGAGGCCAAAGAAGGTCTGTTGGATTCAGTGCAGGAATCCTCATCTTTTTTTATCTCTTGAATTTTGGGTGAAGTGAGGATAAATAAATTTTTCCCAGTGACACTGCTTTTTGCCAAAAAGAAAAGTGAATGAATTCTAAGACATACCCGCTTTTCTAAGTAGAAATTTAAAATTTAGCCTTTATTATTCCAGATCCCTATCACAGGAACAAAAGGTTTCAATCCAGTCACTAAGTGGGGGGATGCTACAACAATTGCTAAATAGAAAAGTGAAAGCAGTGCCTGGCAAAAATATGGCCACATAAAAAGTCCTTGGTCTTACATTTGCGCTCATCATTGGCATAAGATCAAACCTCAGCACTGGGGGAAAACTGGATAAGAGCCACAACTGTTTCAATATATAAATTATCTATTTTAATAAAAAGGGGACCAGTGCTAGTGAGAGTAAAACTGATGCAGAGCTAGGAAGGAAGCATGGCAACTCTCCTTCTTCTGAATGCCTGATATTGCCCAAGGTGTTAATGCCCCAGTAACCATAACAACTCTGCTCAAGCCCTTTCCTGCTTTCCATTCATCACAGTATAATGAATGGGATACCATATACTGGCATCATGTCTCTTGTTTTTCACCAGCCCTGTACTGGGATGACTGCAGCTGTATGTCATACTGCAGGTATTTCTTGCTGGTGGTCCTGTTCTGGCAGAAACTTGGAAGAATTTATTAATCTTGTACTTAACCCAGTACTTGCAAGTTATTTTCAGAGTATTTTTAATAGTCTGTTATTTTCTTCATCAGGTCTCTCTCTGATTATGTTCTACAAGTATTCAAAGTAGCTTCCTCTGAAAACTCTTCCTGCACCTATATGATAGTTACATTAACTCACAAGGATTGCAGTGCCCAAAACACGTTGACTCCAGCTGGATTTTTACTTGTCTATTTTTCTTATCTTATTTGCACCCTTGCATGAACTACAGTTCAATGACTGCAATTTGAGTACTCCTTCCTATCTAGCTGAACAATCTTCCCCAACACACCACCATCCTGATGTGTAATCACTCAGGAGACATAATCATTCACTTAGAACTAAAATAATTCTCCCACCGTTTGCTCCTTGCCTCCATTCTGCCCTTTTTCTCTGATTTATTGCACTATATTCCTTATGGAAATATTTTGACATCCATCCCCTCTATTCAAGTCATATACCCACCCTTGGAGGGAGTGCTTTGAACAGAGGAAGGCCAGGATGAGTGTGTATCTCATATACTCACCCTTTTATTCCAGTGTCATTTCCCCCACCTCCTCATTATATTCTTGAGTCCTTCCCCTCCTTCTAGTTTAGCTGTACCTACTATCTTTCCTAGAGCCAAGTGCTCCCTTCCCTCCCCTGCCCCTCTAGTAAATGTCAGAAAATATTTCCTCATAGCCTCTGCTACTCAGGATTGTGTCTGAATACAGGGATCCTGAACCCCAGCCTTGTCTAAGCTCTCTTGACCCAAAAAAGGTTGCCACAGGACAGCACTTACTTACAGTGCAGGCTGGAGAGAAAGTGCTGTTAAAGCACTGAATTCCTCCAGCTCCGAGATCTGCAGCTTATTTAGACTGCAAGAAAGAATTTAGTGAGCCAGAGCACTGAATTTGTTACTCATTAAGCTTAGTCAAAATTACTGTGAAATTCCTTAATTAAACAGCTCAAGCTGAGAAGCAAAATGCTTTCTAATCCAGCCACCACAGTGCCCCACTCAGTCCTGTACCTTTGCCTCTTCTGTCTTGCTGCCCTCATGTTGTCATGTTACCTCATGTGCTGCCTGTTGGTTTTGCTTGCTAGAGTGTCCCCTGACCCCCCCCTCCACTGCACCGACAAGCAGAAAGCTCTTAATGCCAAGTATTGACCTAGTGGTGTGCACCAGCCCAGACTGGAAGTGCATCTTGAATTTCTTGCTCTCCCGAGAGCATTTGATTAAAGGAGCATTTTCATGGTGTGTTGAGATTCAGAACGTGGTGCTATTCAGTAGCTGCTGGTGGCAGCTCTGAGCTGGAACACACGCTGGGGCTCCACTCCCTCTGTGATGATAAACTGAGTCCTGGGACAAGGAATTTGGCACGATTTTCCCCAGTGTGCAGAAGAGCACAAACAAGGCCATGCTCACACTTGCTGCCAGGCTGCTGTTCCTGCACTTGGAGACACAGGTTTCACCAGATTTTCAGTGATTCTCCACAGAAGGCTTCCACACCCGCTCTCTAATGTGTCTCTTACAGCTAAAGAACTTGAATCAGCTTCACTGTTATTTGAGATGTGTGAGGTCAGTTTGGAAACATTTGGAAACTGAGGACATTTTGTGAGAGTCTGCACACCTGCACAGGGTCCCAGACCAGTACCTGCAAATGCAGGAGACCTCACAGCACAGAGTGCCTTTTACAGGCCTCAGCAGGCTCAGCCTAACCCACACACACACGTGCTCCTCAGAGTGCTCACAGGAATACACAATCTAAATTAATTTCTGCTACTATAAATCTTGAAAAACTTCTCTATAGCCCAAGAGACGGCTCTGGAGTCACAACTCAGATGTGTACAGTTTTAAAGAATACAGTCTATAATTTTTTTCTTTCTTCTCTTCCTAGTGACTGAAGTTTTAATTAATAAAAACTGTGCTCACAATGAAATAGGAAAACAGAATATTTTAAACAGAGGTATGTATTTCCTTTATTTCCTCTGGTTTGATTTATGGATTTGAAAACTTACCACTTCATCCAGAACTCATAAAGAAGAAAAATTACTTTAAAATTGACAGTGCGTTAGGATGAATTATGGATACTTTTTCTGGCTTCTGACGGGTATTTGCTTCAGGATATTCTTCTGGCTGAGAAGCTGTAAACAAGACACAGTAGCAAAAATACAAGCAAAGAAAAACAACTAAAATAATTAGATCAGCTATAGTATTAAATCATTTTGATGCTGAATTTGGCTCCTCTGAGTCTAAACCAATACAGTGGAAGGATGCTCAGACACTCATGTCCAGCTTGGAGTGGCCACAGCTGACTGCAGTTACATCTGGCCATGGGATGTGCACCTCTCTGTGAGAAAGTTGTGGATACTGAAAAGTTAATGAAGGTATTTTCCAGCTCTGTAGGATGTATGCTGTTCCTTTCTGCTGTGCTGATGCACATGACTGTGTATCTTGTGCAAGCAGTCACTGGACACACAAACCAGGAAGTGGATATTCAAAGTCACTCTATTATTAAATGAGGATCATATTTATTTTAATTAAGAGATAAATATACCCTTTCAAGTAAGCAAATGTCATCAGGGGATATCAGTTATACTTGCATATCTTTCCAGTCATCAGAGTGCTTTAAAACCCTCTTCATTTATGGACAGTATGTTCTCTGAAATAGGAAAACAAGGTTTTTTCAGGTGATGCATGAAGCAAGAGTTCAAACAACTTGACTGAAGAGTATCAGCAAGTAAACTAAAAATGTATCCTATCAATAAAATCCTTATGGGAATATGTCATAAGGGTGGTGTTTTTGCAGTTGGGTATAGGATTCAGGGGGCCCCCAACGACGGGAGAGGAATGACGCATCTGATGGATATCCATGGATATCAGAAGGCTAATTAATTACTTTTTTATACTATATTATTCTTTATTATATTACAATACACTATATTACATTACATCTAAACTGAATCTGTCAAGCACTGAACTCTGCACACAACTGCACTCCACTTGTGACTGTCAACCCGACACACACACACACACACAATTGGCCTTGATAGGCCAAGGAAACAAAACACCATCACTTTGGGTAAACAGTCTCCATGTTGCATTCTACTTTTGCACAAACACAGGCACAGCAAATGAGATAAGAATGGTCCTTCCCTTCCTTGAGGTTCAGAGAATGTGAATCTCAGAAATATTCTTGGGAAGAATCGTGCCTTGCTTTTCTCTGTGAAGAGAAATGTGGTGACAGTTGGGTTGCAGGAATTTAATGGGCAAGGAGTTGAAAACTATGACCAAGACAGCTGGCTCTTGTAGCTTTATGCTTGCTTTGCAGTCTGCATAAAAAATTTGGAAATTATTTTGGAGCTTCACATAGTTATCAGTTGTGAGGTGTCCTAATGACTGCAAGTAAGATGTTTCCAAGAAACAAGTTGATGATGATCCAGGTGCTCATAGCATGCGTTTGCCTTCTCATGGGATTATCATCATATAGTCTAAATTTAGGCGACCTCAGACATTACAAAAATCAGTGTTTGCATTGCAATTATAAAATTTCTTACTTCTAAAATCTAAAGATCGCAGAACAACTATTTCAGAGCGTAGACAATAGAATATTTAGAAGAAGGAAGTAAATATTTTGTTAAAATTATTTTTGGGAAAACATTCAAGGGTTTTGAAAAAGGCACAGTCCTTCTTTTTGACCACGTGGAGCTTAAAGGGTCATCGACCAAGTTCTACCATCGCTACATTTGGATGATAAACTGCTGGGACCTCACAAAATCCCAGGCAAGGAGATTCCCCTTACTTTGGAATCTGTAGATTTTAGACATATTTTTCCACAGCACTTTGTGATATCATGTGTCACAGTACTTTGTGCCATCACTTACATGGGTGAAGTGAAGACTGGCAGCAATCTGACTGCTCACTTTGAACTGAACAACCACATGAGATGCTGACACAGAAAATCACCCTTTGATTTCTCAAGAGTTAAATTGCATCTTCAAACCATGTCAAGTTCCATTTGGAGTAAGCTATGGTGTCTTTCTAGTGCATTTCTGCCACTGGTTATTCTTTCTCTTTTTGTTTCTTCAGATAAGAAATGTCTGCATCCTAGCTGCTAATGAAAGAAGAGCATAATTCTGAAATGCTTAGTCACTTTTATTCTTTTTTTTACTGATGCTGGGAAGAAGTGACAAAATGCTATAGTTAACATGATTCAAAAGACAAGGGGGAGGAGAAGGTGGAGAAGGATTATATAAAATATATTTATATTGCTTCTACAACTGAATTGTTTTCAGTATAGTGTCACGCTCTCAGTGTGGGGGAATTCTGCATGTGTCATGATTCTACAGATGTTCCTGCACACTACATGCAGCTGCACTATTTGTCATGGGCAAATTTAATAGCAAGATGCTTGTCTTGTGTTCCCTCTAATCTTAGTTCACAAAAACATGGAGGGGAAAAAACCCACTACCTGATAGCTTGCTTGCTTCCTTCTTTATATAGCCTTTTAAAACACTTTAAAACAAATATTAGGAACACCCATCTTTTTTTTTTTTTTTTTTTTTTTAATTCTGTAACACCTGCAATTACAGCTCTATTACCTTTGCTAGAATGATCTTGTTCTTTCTAATGTTTATAATGCTAATTAAGTAATTTTAAGTACTTGAAGAGGTCATATTTCTAACAGTGGGGGTTCTTCAAGAGCTTGATCCTTCAAAAGGGAGAATAATTTCTGCTAAGTTCTGAGTATGCTCTGTTCTCAGTGTCTTGCAGGTGAAACTCAGAAGCACTCCATAAAGCAGCACAGCAGAGCCAAGTGCTGTCAGAAATTTTACGGAGTCAAACTCAGAGGAACTTTCCTACTCTTACCATTTTAAAATCCTGGATCCTCTCCCCTAGGTATTCTCTGTCCTGAACTTTGTTGGTCTGTGGGCAGTGTGTTAGAAGGAACCATACCCTTGGGTTCCAGTTTCTTGCAGAGGTATCCAGGAAGCCGAATACAATTCTGCAAATAGAAAAGAGAAGAAAAAAAGAAATAAAGTGATGGGGGAGATGGACGGGGGGGGTGTGCTTTCACTTGGACAGCCTATAACATGCTGAAACATGGGTTGTCTAGTTAGTGGCAAGGGATGTAACTGAAGAACTGGCAGTGCACGGAGAAATTTGGACTTCAGAGAACAAAACTGACAGGTGAAATAGAAGCACATCCAATTACACTAAACAGGACAAAACTCAAAAAGAAGGTACAGCTTACAGAAGGTGTTAGGAGTGTTACACTACCAGTAAGTGTATGAACAAAAACCAGATGTTATAAATGAAAAATTCAAATTTAATTACTGCATCTCCTACAGTACATTAACCTACTCCAGTGGGGCTAGAGCAGGAAGCTTGTGAAGGAGAGGCTGAGGGCACTGTGGTTCTTCAGCCTTGAAAAGGCCAAGAGGGCAGGGGGATCTACTGCTGTCTGGAAATACGTCACAAGAGGCTACAAAGAAGACAGGTTTTTCTTAGATGTGCACACAGACAGAAAAGAGGCAAACTGCAGAAGTCAGACCAAGAGAAATTCTGACCAGGGATAAATGGTTTAATTTACCATTTATCATTTACCATGGTAAATGAAAAACCATTTACCATGAGGGTAGTGAAACATTGGCAGAGGATCCCTGGAAGGCTGTGACTCCCTCATCTCCAGATGACAAGGTCTGTATGTCCTCTTCTGGAGAGTAATCACATTTAACAGATCACCTAGATATTACTATCTACTCTTGTAACATTAAAAAATATATATATTTACAAGTACAGATGAAACTCTGTGTTCTTTTAAAACATAAAAGAAAAGATGGACCAACAGGTTATTTTTTCTTATCACTGAAAAATCACATTTTCAAAATAAATGTACCATTTATGTACAGTTGTATGGGAGGTACTTTAAAGCATCTTAAATTTTATACATGGTAAAAACTGCATATATGTAAAATACACAGTCATGTATCAAATTGATTGAAAAGTTCTTGTTTGTAGGAAGCTGATCAGATAATTTTGGAAATGTGTAACAAGTGCTTCAGTTATTAAAGGTGCGCATCTGAAAACACAGTATGCCAAAGAAAATGGAATATTGAGTCTTTTCAGAAGAATGCTGACAAATAACATTGAAATATTTACTAGAGATGTGAAGATATTAGTTTCCAGTCTTCGGATGATTACTTAGCTCAAAAGGTAAATAGGTGTGACTATGACATCTCTAATTCTGTTTCTAATCAATCTCAAATCATAGATATGAGATCTAGTTGTGTTTGTGTAGAGACCCAACTTCAGAAATTGTTGTGAACTACCTCAGGTAAAACCTGGCTGCTAGTGCCTGCCTGTGTGTCTGTATTGTCTGATGTATCTTAGGTTCAAGCATGTTTCTTAATTAGCCTATACCTTTATCAGGTTACACTATGGTCTCCTGCAGCTAAAAGAATTTTTAACTTAGCACTACAAACTATAGCTCTCAGTTTAATAATCACAGTATTCCTGCTGATTGGGAAAATTATATTGGCAATGAAAATCAAATACTTTTTGTTAGCTGGCCTCCTGTTGGCAATGAAGAATTACAAGTCAATCAGAGTTTGAATTACTCTAATTCAAGAGAAGTTAGAAAAGTGTGAATGTTTCCAAGATTTGCTGTTCAGTCATGACTCTGCAGTCATAGCAGGGTTTGCAAATCCTTGCTCTGCATTCCACAGACTATTCAAAGTGACCTTATAGCCCAGTAAATGTGATTTTGCCATTATTGGTAAAAAGCAACAAAGTTTGTATCGAGGTGACAGTGTAGGAACTCAGCAATGCCCTGGCTTTTTCTGGGCCTCGATAGATTTTAACTTGGTTTAGCTGTGATAGCAATTGTCCAGCTGTCAAGAGGCACTCTTGACTAGATTTTTTTTAGTTTAACTCTAGTTTAGGATAATAACAAATAGTTATTCATTGGGAACTGAACTGCCTACAATTCTAGAGTCAGCTGTGGGGAAGAGTGTGGATATATTTGACACAAATCAGCCATTTAATCATAGATTATAGTGTTAAGAAAACATATACAACTAAATCTGAGCAGATACCAGGCTCAGAAGAAAGACATTCTTCTCCCATGACCATCACATGAATCCTGGTAATAATTCATCATAACACTCCCCCATTTATTTTGAGGAATACCAATATTAAGACCCAAAGGAGAACTGGGGGAGTAAATGCAACACCAGAGAAGAGGGAATTTTTAGTGTAGCAAGTCTAACTCTATTTTTAATGAGGTCTTCCTATACTCATTAAGTAATTTTGACTATTAGACTGTTTAAAACATTAACTGGACTAACAAATTTTTAGATTAATTTATATTCTTCTGCCAGTACATTTTTGCCAAACAGAAGACATAGAGTGTAATAGCACATCATAACATGACCAACATCTTTAAGAACCTGGAAGCTGAACCCTGAAGCTCACAAGCACTTTTGGCCAGTTGCAGTCAATGCTGCTGTGCTCTATTTTCTCATGGACAAGCTGTATAAAATCAATCCAGTGAATTAACTCTCACTGAAGGTTACCACTCAGGAAGAGGTCAGTGTGTTTGCGTGCTGCTGTTTTAATCAGTGCTACCACTAGTGCTACCACTGGCTTACCACTTTCCCTCTGGTCACAAGCTTTTACTGCTGATTTCACAAGGCAGTGCAGTGAGCAAAACACTCTGAGAACATGAGGCTGAGTGTAAAGAACCCAACTGCCTGTGTAATGCTCTCTCTGTCATTTACCTTGGTCTGTTTGAAAGGGTAAAGCTTACTTTCACAGCCCAGTTAGCCCTCCCAGTACAGCACAAGCCCTGCACGAGCTGCCATTTACCACTCTGTGTATGTACCCCTGTTTGTGTGGCCAAGCAGCCCACAGAGCAGTCCTTTGCCTTAAGGTTTTCAGGTCTCCCTTGCATGCCTTCCCAATTCAGCACAGCGCAAGGGAATATGGACAAGTTTGTGTAGCTCTGCTTGGGTCCTCTTGCTGTAGCTTGAGCTGTTTATGCTGCCAGCTGGCTCTGCCAGGCCCCTGGAAAACTCCCCCACCAGGGAAGAACATCAGTCTGAAATGCTTCCTACAAACTGCGTTTGCTCTGAGCCAGTCCAGGCTGCTTTCTTGTTCAGGGTAGAAAAGTATGACGGTTTCACAAGTATTATTGTGGCTGGGGGGCACCTCTGCAGGGACAGCCAATTTTCTCACTCTCTACTTTCCATCTTCGTCTCAAACACTGGGAAACGCATCAGCTTTCAAAGTACCTCTTCATGTCCTGAGTGCTGCTGCCACATGTATATATTCCCCCTAGAACGAGCTGAATGGAAAGAGTGTTGTATAATGATCTCTCATTTAGCTTAAAGTGTCATCTTTTCCTTCACTGCATTTTGTCTGTGAGAAGTATGCTGAGTCTTGTGCAGCTGCGTTCTCGCTCTTATTCGGCACAGATCTCTTCTAAGTTCTGCACCCATAGCAAGAGTTTCCTTCTTCCCTTTGAAAAGAGTGACAAACGGGTACAGAGCAGAGGAGCCCAAAGCCTACATGCATATGAACCAGGACTAGGATGAAAATATTAACCTGATAAAATATTTCTTTGGCTTCTAGTGCATGTGTTCTGAGTTGGAAAATAAAATTCCAAATGGAGAAGCAAAAGAGAAGACAAAGAAATTCAGATTCAGATACTCACTTTACTTGTTTTCAGAGCACAGAATATCTACTGTACTGAAACATATATCAGCCAGCCAGTGAATTCTTGCCCAGTATCCTCAAGGCTATCTGGAAGTCACCCACAAGCATCTCGCATGAGGACATGTGCAATGACTGACTTCAGCAAGGTGACAAAGACCTGCTCTGGTCGAGGTTGGGATGCTCGGAATGCTCACCACCACACATGGCAGGGCCCTGCCTTTCTCACTGAGTTGTGTAAGCAAGGTAACAGTTCTGCTCAGAAAAAACACACTCAATTATTTAAAAATTAACTGGGGTTAAACCAATTGCCATTGTTAGGCATGGCAACCTTTAGAGCACATCTAGCATTAAATCATGGATATCTATAGGGAGTTCCCTTGGATCATTTGATCAAATTATGCTCTTAAAAGTACACTTCAAAAATGTCATCCCTGCGTAGGAGGAAATGAAAGAAAATAAGGCAATGAAATTAATGGAAATTTGGAGAAATGAAATGTTGTCTCATGTATTTTGACAATGTAGGCATCAGTAGGTTTGCCAGACAGATCAGCTTCAGATTTGATTTGAGCAAATTAAGCTAGTCTAAAGCATGAGCTACTTGCTAGTAATTTTCTTGGCTTTTTCCTCTTGAACCATTTTATATGTTTATCTACATTACAACAGCATTAGCCATGCATCTCCCACATTTGAGGTCATTCCCCAGCCTTTGGGAAGAAAGCTGGCATCTGACAGGGCAGCCAATTTCTGGTCAAAGAAGTGTTTTAAGTAACAAGGTGCACAGGCAGCAAGAGCAAAGGGGGAAAAGATTTGAAGCTGAAGAAATGAGAGACTGCTAAAAAAATCGGGTATAGACAGCAAAAGGAAAGAGCAGCGAAATACCTGAAGGGCTCTGACACAGAAATCCCACTGCACCAATTGTTTAATCATTACCCTGCTTTACAAACAGCACACTGTAAGCACCCTTCCTTTGCAGAGATCTGCTGCTGCACCCCATTTCTTTCAACAATAAGGTAACAGGGAGAGCTGGGCATAGCTGATGGATCCATAATAATACCAAAAAAGAGAGAAATGATACCCAAGAAAAAGTGATGCCAGTGAAAAACAATTGCTCACCACCACCAAAACAATGCCCAGTCAGTCCTCGAGCTGCAGTCCCCAGCCAACTTCCATCTCTATTTTATACAGAGAGCGTGATGCCATATGGCAGGGAATATCCCTTTGGTCACTTGGGGTCAACTGCCCCAGCTGTTGTCCTCTCAACGTTTTGTGCACCTTCAGCCTCATAGCTGGTGGAAGGGTGTGAGGAACGGAAAAGGCCTTGACTCTGTGTGAGCAATAATTTAAACATCTATGAATTATCAACACTCTTTCCAGCACAAATCCACAACACAGCCCCACACCAGCTGCTATGAAGAAAATTAACCCAGAAAATCAACCCCAGTCAAAACTAGCCTAATCTTAAACTGAATTTGCTGGGCTGGAAGGTGTTTGGGGGTGTTGGGATTTTTATTTGTGAATGTGACAAGTTTGACTGAAGCCTAAGAAACATTTTTACAGATTGCTTTAAAACAGTCTTATACTTTAATACTGTCTACACTCACACAACATGCTATGATTTTATTTTCCATTATTATGATGATGTACTACAACATCAAGTAATAAAGACTGTAGTGAGTTCGGACTGGAGAATATAAACATCAGTCCTCTTGTTTGATTTTCCTAAATCTCTTTCTGACCTAAGCACCTAAATATCCTCAGTCTGGCCATAATCCACACCTTGACCATATGGTCCTCTACAAGAAAACAAAATAATTCTAGGCAATTAAGACACTTGCCCGTATCTATTGCATCTGCTAGATCTTTGGAGGTACAAACAAAACACTGGATGGGAAGATCTGCTAATGCTGATAGTGCTATAGTTCACTTGATAATCTTTTTCCTGTGATAGTTATTACTGAATGGAAATCAAATGTATGCATGTTAGGACTAGTAACAGATGGCACTTCTGTTCTGTGAGGAAGAAATAGGGGCAAAGGGGCAGCAAAGTTGAACCTCCCCCCTTCCCTGTCTTACCAGGATTCATTGTGTTGCCCTCCTGTTACAGTTGGCTGTGACTCTTTCTTGTTATAAAGAGATGTCAGAAGTTAGAGAGAGACAGACGATAACCTTAAATCCTTTACTGCATTTTACCAGGATTCTGAAAAATAAAAAATAAAAAAATAAAAGCCAGCTGAGGGAGTTGGAAAATGTCAGTGAGGCATTACACAAAGAACTTGATACATTTGTTGACCTTTCTTCTTACTCCACCCTTCTCCTCTAAGATGGATTTAGTAGTAGTGAGTGCTTAGTGCTATAAGTGCTTTCTTAAAAATAATTTAGATGCTATTGGCTGTCTGCCTGCACTTGGAAAACATAGCTGTTTCAATGAGCCCCTGCTGAAACAGAAGAAAAGGGGTTTATTGAAATGCCTCCAAAAATGCACCAAAATTTCATTTTTTCCCTTGTCTGCTGAAGCCCATCTTGTTCTTGCTTTTACAGTCTTTTGTTTTATTTTTTTAATTGTACCATTGTGTCCAGGGTCTTTTCATTCTTCTCCGCTATTTTACGAATGGCGTGTGTGGTATTAAGAGCTGAAGGCAGAGATGAGAGGAGAAGTGTTTTGAATTGACTAATTTGCAGGCAAGAAATAAAGCTCTTGTAAGATGGTCCCAGGGGTACCTTTGCCATGAACACTATTTGAAATGACATGTAATCTGGTACATTTCAAAGGCAAAACATTTCCTATTCTAAAGTATCTTCCTGAGCCAGGGTTGCTTTACCTGTTTCCAGAGAATAATAAACTCCACCGAGGCCAAGGAATCTCCTTCTCTCCCCTCTCAAAATTCCTGTTCTTTTTCAAAGGGGCAACTGCAGCTAACAGTTTATTTCTGTCCTATCTTTTGCTGCTCTAATGGCTCCGTGCTCACTATTAATACATCGCTGAATGCATGTCTGGATTAAATACCAAGTAACAGAACCCTGCACATCCCTGTACAACACAATAAATAATGGTGTGGAGCTCTCTTATTGTTTCTTACAACAGTGGAAAATTTAGGTTCTTACAGACTTTTAAAATTTTAAGCATTTCACCACATAATTTTGATCTGGCAATTTCTTAATAAAAACTGTTCCTCTTCTAGAGAAATCTGAGTTCAACTGACCTTGGAACATTGTACTAATACTCTTTCTCAGCACAATTCAGCATTTCTAGCCTTGCTGACATACTAAAAGCCTTACACACAAAAATCCACATTAATTTGTTAAGGCAGAAATTTCAGAAAAAAATTTCTTTATGTTTAGAATTTTGTCCATACTTTGGTGAAGGCTTAGCTAGTCTTATAAATTGACATACTTAATCATCATCTGTGAACATATTAATATACTCTAAGGAATGCTTCTATATGTGTACCATTTAAGCTTACGATATCCAGAAGCTGTATCACATAGTTTTAAAAGATTCTTAAATGTTTTAAATGAGGAAACTGGCCACAAATAAACCCCAAAGCTTTTGAGAAAATAAACACTGATAAATATTACAAATAAGTTCTATTAATTTCACAGCTGTTCTGTTCTAAAGCTTTTAGCTACTGAAAAACAAACTCCTACTTTGTGAACATTCTGCATTTAGATCACTGTTTCAACATTCACTTGACTTTCTCTTTAACTCTCCATGAAGAGAAATCAGGGTACAGTGTGTCTACAAAAACAACCCTACATTTTCATATTTTTACATTTATATTTATTTTTTAAAAGAAAAAACTTCAGTTACATTGCTTTTAAAAACCCACATGCTTTTGCTCAAATGTACTGGCTGTACATATTATTTTTTCAATTGAGGACAACGTTAATAAATTAAGTTACTTGAAGAGAGATACTGAAGGTTCCTGGATAGAACAAGCAGAAGAAATGTATTTGAAATGTCCAGAAAGGAGAAATTTCTAAAGGCATGAAAAGTGAGAAATTCTCTCCTCAACCTACTATTTATGTGAGGCAGCAGAATGTCCAGGATGACTTGTGCTGTCAGTTTGCATCACCAGTCTCAGCCCTCTGAAGGGCAGATTTTGTACTGTGAGTGACCTTAACGTGTTGCATTTGGATCTCTACCAAACAGAAGTCATGACAAAACATTATGCCCCACAGACAGGTCTTACACCTTGTTGTTTTTCACAAGGTTCTGTCAACTGTAATTCTTCATTTATGGGAACTTAGCCCAAATGTAATTTGGAACTAAATGTGTCCAGTGTTCACAAAACCTTCCAAAGAAGTTTTTTTTGCTGTTCCCCAGTAGCGTTTATCTCCTGGACTGGTTCCCTCAGCAATTCCGAACTATTAGATCAGTCTGGTCTAGATACTATTACTAAAAATCATGAGAAAACATAACACCATGAAATAAAAGAACTTTCTCCAACTTAGTTAACAATACTAGAAATTTCTAGATACTCTACCACAACCAGAGAAATAAACCATGCCTTTCCATGACTGCTGACTGCTGTCACATGTTAACACACCAATGGCATTACTCCTCAAGCACTTCATGTCTGAGGAAAGTTTCAGTCTTGGCTCAGGCAGCTGCCTGGGCGGGGGGGAACACTCACTGCTTGCTGAAATCAGGTAGCTGCCTGCTCTTCTGTATTTGCACAAGTCATCAACCTTGCACAAGTATGCTTGAGCAAGAGATTTGACCCTACTGAAAATTTGCTAACTCTCCTCTGACCCAACTACTTCCTAGTGCCAGCATAAGGACTTCTGTAAAGCCCCTTTCATTGCCTGTGTGTGCTGTCACCTTCAGTGAGGCATTACCTTAATTTATATTTTTTTCTTTAGATAAATTTCTAACATATCCACTTCAGTGTGCATTGAAATATTCATATAGGCAATATGTAGGGAAACCATGAGCAGGAATCAATTGTATCACTCTGGGATGCTTTTCAGACACAGGAGCATTTTGCTAATACAGAATACCTAGCCAGAAAGCAGCACAATATCCTAGCTCAGCTGATTGACTGAAACTGTATTTTTGAGGGCTGTTTTTTTCCTTTGGTGACTCATGTGATGTGATGCCATTTTAACACTATGTGTAGAACACATGCTTGTTTGAACACTTCATTATTTGGCTCAAAGTAGTACAGTATATTGTTCTGTTTAGGGAAAAAGTTTGAATTTACCATTGACTCAGGAGAACTTCACAATGTATCGCTGGGTCAAGGACAGGAAGCTGCAGCAGAAATAGCTATGGAAAAGGCATCAAAAGAAGGCCACTGGGTTATACTTCAAGTAAGTCAAAGCTCTTCATTACATCAGTGCTGCACTGCGGTGTTAAAAACTGAAGCGTTTCAAAATAACATGTGCCTAGATGAAAGAGTACTAAATAGTGATTTAAAACTTCCTTTGTCTTTGCCACAAGGGAAGCACATAACTTCATCTCTGTATGTGAGTATCGCTGAATAGCACATAAAATATGAATTGCAACTATCTTGCATGTAGGGAGTCAACTAACATATTTTCCCAAGCACATGATATCTGATTTACTAATTTATTATCCATTAAAAAAAATCCTTTAGTAAATAAATGTGTGGCAAAAAGAATTGTTATGCTGTATAATCAGATGAATGGATACAAACAGGGAAGATTGCTGTCATTATGCAGTGTATTGTGCTAAACAGATGCACACATTTTTTTCAAATATTGTGCAATATCAAACTGCTTCCTTATGTCTGGGTTTTTCTTGTATCAATAAAATGTTTGAAATTTCAAATCAATAGCTCACTGGGAGGCCTATTTTTTTTCCTCCCTTCTCCCCCTCTCCCTCCTTAGCTCTGAATATTTATTTTGTAGTAAAGTGGCTGGACACATTAGAGAAATCACTGAAGAAAACCAGGGAAGGGGCGATTGGTTTTGCGTGTGGGGGAGCCTGCTCCTTTCCCTACAGCACATCTCACTCCAGAGTGGATTTAGGAAACCTCCCATTAAAATAACTGATAAGCCCCTACCTGTAGTACTGCCTGATCACCATGCTGCACTGGGTAAATTTGACCAGGCAAGCAAACCACCGCAGAAATAAAACTTCAAAAATTTATTGAACTTCTCATTTTAAAGCCACTTGAAACACTGAAGTCACTAAAAACCTTTACAGGATATGCAATAGCAAAGCAGCATTAATTTCATTTCTTAAAGATTTGTTCACATATCATAGAGTGACTGCACATCTATCACCAAAAAAGAGAAAATCAGACAAGAAACTACTTCTTTCAATTTTAAAGCATCACATACAGTTTCTAGCTAAGTACCTGTCTGTCTGCATGGGAAATGAAGAATTTGCAGTCACTACAGGTAATTACTGTAGTACAGAACAGGAATTTATTTCGGTTTCATCTAGCTTAGTTTGGTTTATCTTGAGATGCACAACCATGTGGTTTTGTGTCTCTGGAATATCTTTTACATATTCTGAGCATGCAGGGCACTGAGATTCACTACACCAATTTATATTCCTATGGGTTTGGTCAAAAACATTTGGATCATACGTTAGAGGAAAACATAGTTCAGCTGCTAGTTATCGTATTTTCCTCTGTCCTTTTTAATTTTTGTTTTGGAAGGCTTTTAATGAAAACAATTTTTTTTCTACTGACTCTTAAAAGATACTTACAAACACAGGTGTGTGTATAGGTAGTAGTTGTAAGCTATGATCACAGTCATAGTCAGATACACAGATACAGTCAAAGAAATCAAGTATTTCTTTAGAACATAAATCTGTACCAAAGAAAGAGCATCCACCTGAATGCTAAAAAACTCAGCAATTACAAAACAAAAACACAAACAAAAAACCAAACAAATTGCTTTTTCGGCACTACATTATAAAAAAAAAACCCTGTGAAAATTACAAAGGCTTTTTTTCTTTTTTTCTTGTATAGAATAACCTCCTCCAGCAATAAAAAAGGGGAAAATCGCCAGCCACCCGCGCGGCGAAGGGAATGTCACCCTAAGTGCTGACAGACGCACAAAGAAACCCGCGGCTGCAGCCACGGCCACAACCCGTTTGTCACCAACTTCTGCCGGCGCTGCGGCGGCGCCGGGCCCGCTGCGGCCCCCGGCCGGCCCGG